>NC_141159.1:79498894-79809727 GCF_053477565.2 Lygodium microphyllum
TCTCTCTCTCGTTATTTCTCTCACTCATCCTCCTCTCTCCCTCCCTTCATCTCTCGTTTCTCTCTTCCTCTTTCACTTTGTTTCCTTTCTCCCCTTTCTCTCCCTCTTTCTCTCTTCCTCTCCCTTCCTTCTTCTCCCTCCCTCCCTCCCTCCCTCCCTCCTGCCCTCTCTTTCCATGCATCTCTTTGCAAAGTAAAACAAAAAAAGAAAAGAAGAGAACACAAAAAATGCACATAGCGATGCATTTAGTGATGCGGCATTTTTGCGTCCCAAATGGCCGTTGCTATTGGCCCATTCCCTTGTAGTGATGATCCCTAAGATGACTAATTCTATTATCAAATTGATGAGTTCTCACACATGTGTGTTCTCAAAGTCAAGAGTGTGGCTAGGTTTGTATACCTACTAGTGGGTCGAGTAGAAAGCTCACAAGCACTATGTAAGTGCATTCAATTCTAGTCTTAGGTTTGTAGTTTTTGGTTAGAAAGATGAAGGAACTTCCAATTTGAGTTGGTCATTTCCATGATTGTGTGTGCTTCCTTTTGTGTGATGGTTTGGTTAAGGTTGTTCTTTCTATTTTATTTTTCATGGCTTTGAGTTATCTCACAAAACGGACTAAAACAAGAGCTCGTACTATGAATCACACCCAAATTGTGACGTGCAAAATGTGAGTGTGTGTGTATCATGCACCAAGTGCTCATGTTGTGATGTGCGCATGTCTAAGTGTATCATGATGTGGTGACTAATGGGCATGCCTATATGTGTTAAAGAGAGTCCCTATTGTGATCCAATGTAGGTGCCTTATGCATGTTGGTTTGTTGGAACAAAATGGATGCACACTAAGTGATGATATATGCTAGAATGCACATGAATGCATGTGCATCTCACCACTATATCACAAAGTGCCCTCTTCTTTTCTCACTTCCTACAATATTCCCTTTTAGTAGGTTGGATTTAGGTAGTGGAAACGGAGAAGAGGCTATTGATGTGCACTAGAGTGAGAGGTGCCCTTGTGTATTAATAATGAGTGTGGGTGGATTCACTAGCAAAGAGAAGCCAGATGTGTGACTAAATGACATGTATGAGAGGTGGTGGCTACACTAAGGTAGCTATGTCTACATGCATGGATGCATTCACAAGTGTGTCACCAACATACCCACCTCTTGTCTCATTTCTTGTTATCCTTTCTCTCAATAGGTTGGACTTGGTTATAGAGAGGGAGATGAGGCTTAGTGGCACATGCTTCTATGTGATGTGTCTATGTGTTTCTATTAGTGTATGGTGAAGCAATTTATGTATGTCTACTTATGTGTGTGTGATATGTGAGTTTATGAGTGTAGATCAATGCAATTTTGTGTGTCTCTATGGGTGATAGTGCAGGTATGGGTGAGTGAATGTAGTGTCTCTATGGGCGATAGTGCGGGTATGGGTGAATGAATGTAGTGTGTGTGTGTACGTATATGCACTATGTTTCTACGTTCTACTATAAGTGTGTTGGTGGAGGCACTATGTGTGTGTCACGCAAGTGACTTTGAGACACTTACTTCTCCTATCATTTCCCACAATTTTCCCTACTTAGTAAGTTAGATGTGGGTTGTGGAGATAGAGAAGGGTCTCAATGTGTGTGTGTGTGTGTGTGTGTGTGTGTGTGTGTGTGTGTGAAGGATGAAGGATGAAGTATGTCATAGTGGGGTGGATGGAACACAAGGTGTAGAGTTCATCATTGAATACTCAAAAATCATATCAAGCGTATGTATTATTAAAAAGGTAGAGGCATAGTATTCTATTGCACGTGTGCATTTGCGCATCTAGTTGTAGTAGTGGTGCACCTAGCATCAACTAGTCATGCCACTCCTACCAATCCTCCCTACTTATTACTAATTTGGGCTGTCGAGTGTGTGAGGGTGGATCCTATGCTCACATGATTAGACAAAAGTGTGGGTGGATGCACACAAACGATGCTCACAAAGAAGGACAACCCTTTTTCAATTAATTAAAAGAAATTGTAGAAATAATTTGATTTATCTATTTATTTACCTCTTTATTTATCTTTTTTTTAAAATAACCATAAGCCCAGTGAAATTATATTAAAGAGGAGACAAAAGTTAAGTCAGAGAGGGCCGTGGAGGGCAAACCCAACTAATATTAGAGCCATCTTGGCTTCAATACATCATATACATGGTCATCATAAACATCAGCATTGACATCAAAAAGGTGCTGGGGCAGCACAACCTACATAGCTTGGAAAAGGATCACGTGTTTTGACCAGTAAGGGCATTGATTTCTACTTGAACTTCCTCCAAAAAAATTTGGCCATCTTTAATTTGAGACTCAAGGTGGTGAATCTCAATGTCAATTTTAGCCTCCCATTCGTTTCTAGTGAGCCTTTTTTCTTGCAAGATTGCGGATAAGCATCCCACTTTAGCTAGTCGATATTGATTATTAGCATCCTTCAACACTTCTTGGTTTAATAGATGGTAATCTGGTCCTTGGCAATCTTCAAAGCCTGCAAATTAACATCAACAATGAATATTCTCAAACAAGATGTCTGGTAAGCTCCCTCGTATAGCATGAAGTTCCTCTGTCTCCACATAATCCAAAGGAGTTCTCCCCTCATTTTGTTCCAAAAGATTGACGACACACCTACATAATCCCCTATCAGCAATTGATTCCAGGTGGGAGAGACTTTGAGCACTTTGTTAAGTGGTGCAAGGATTTGCTTATTGGTCGGGCGGCAGGCACAGAAAAGGTGGCTTATGTCCTCTAAGGACTGGTTGCATCTATAGCGAATTCCTGATCCTAGGTTAGCTCGGGAAAGTTTCTTGCTAGTCCAAATAGCTTTGTGAAGGATGAGCCACATTAGAACAGATTTCTTGGGTTCAATGGACTGAGACAAAAGTGAGTCAAATTTAAAAGACCACTATTTGGCTACGAGATTAACCTTCCATCTTTTGTTCAAAGTGACACTCAAGGGGTGTGATAGCTCAAAGAGGAGACTGTACGTGTTGGATATTTTGAACCGGCCTTCCCAACAAAAAGCTTACAGAGGGAGGACAAGAGGGTGAGTGTGTAGGGTCCATAAGACCTTTTGGGGGAAAGAGGAACATCTTTCTTTGATGACAGGGAGGTCCCACTGATTCGTTCTGAACTTGATGGATAATTCGAGATCAAAGATCCAATTGTGGATAAGGGGGTCCCATAACTAGTTCCAGCAGCTTAGCCCTTTATTATGTAAAATGAGGGCCTTCTTTTGACTTGCCTGAGGGGTCTAAGGTGCTGAGATAGTTGGCCACCAGATAGAGTCACCTAGGGGGGACTAAGAACCTATGCTTGGATTCACCATTGATTCTCAGGGTAGCATGGTGCCTATTCCACGCTTGCCATATGCATCTTAGGAGGTTAGATCCTTTGGCGGTGACTTCTTCTTTGGCAAAGAAGATAGTTGTTCATGGGAGGTTGGCCCACCCTTTGGTCTTACTTAATTTGAATCGGGAGAGATTTCTGAACAATAGAAGGGCCCATTCTTCTTGGGGAGAACGGAATCCTTCTTTATCAACGTAGAAAATAAGTGCAAGACATTAAATGTGCCATTTGAGAGTGGATGCACATGTTGACCCCTTTAATACCAATACATGCACCTTAGCCACACATAGTGCAATTAATCCACATCAACACACAAAATAAGTGCAAGACATTAAATGTGCCATTCGAGAGTGGATGCACATGTTGACCTCTTTAATACCAATACATGCACCTTAGCCACACATGGTGCAATTAATCCACAAGCATGTGGAGTGCATGGCTATGAGTGCCTTCCTTCTTGCCTTTGATACACTCTCACCTCACCACGAGGGGAGAGAGGCATGTGCCGGCTTAGGAGGGGCCTTAGCACAGCCTGTGCACTAACCTCTAGTCAACAACTCAATGCAATATGGAGATACTAAAGCCTACCTACTGGTTGATGGCTACGCTCTGGTGGTGCTCCTCCCGATTAATAGATCTTCCTCTTGAAGGCGGCTCTTCCTCTCTTGCTACTACCCTTTTGTCCTCCTTGCTTCTTCCTTGCTGGTGGTGTTTCCTCTCCCCCTCACTTCTCGCTTTGTGTGCACCTCTCCCTCATTTTGTGCACTCTGTTGATGATGGTGATGGCGATGATGATGATAGCATCCTGGTCGGAAGAGGAGACGACGAAGTTGATATCTAACATGTCTCATTCAAGTTTGTATTGACTAGATATGGATATTTTGACAGGTTTGGTTACCTTAGGTTATTATGCATGTCCATTATGTGGGACTCCTAAAAGTCATGGACCATGAAGAAGATGGTATATCAAGAATACGTTGCTTTCTTGCCAAAGGGTTATGAACTGATGGAAGGTTTTCTTGGACGACCTCTAGCACGAATGAATGCCCAAAGCTAGTATGAGTTGAAAATGGTCCATGAGGAGTCACATGTAAGTGGAATGCAACGATTCTCAATTTTCAATGAGTTGCCATATATTGGACCTAGTTATAGATCAACCATTTATTAAATCCCATGCATATTTTTAAGAATGTGGATAGCTTATTATGGGACCATATCACACAAAACAGAGACACTATAAGGGCACAAATGGAGTGAAGGAGTAGGCAAGATGGAGGAACTTTGGCCATCATAGTTGAGATCTCTAACAGTTGCCTACAACTACCTTGTGCTCCTTGGGTCATGTCCACTAAAGAGAAGTGCATGGTGAAACAAATTATCAGGTCTATCCGCTTCCTGATGGGTATGATGCATTCCCTTGGGTTTAATTTTTCTAAAGATAACCAACTATCAAGACTGAAATCCCATGATTAGCACAAGATATGCCAAGTTTGTCACATCCTTTTGATAACAAGTAACCTCAATATTTCACTATTTTATGTCAATTTGATATTCATAATGCTTTAAATTTTTTGTATTTCGTACTACCAAGATCGCGATTATGGGGTGTCTCACTCTAGAAATATGCTTATCAATTTAAAAGTTGTGAAATTTAGTACAATGGATCTCATAAAAGGAGATCATGACATCCTCTATTGAATACGCAAGGCGAGGAGCAGTGGAGATGGTTTGTCTCTTTGAGAAGTACATGCCCACAAGCATACTCATGATACAAACTCACCTCCTAATACATCTTGTGGATGAAGTGGAGATTGTGGGGCCCATCCATATGTGATGGATGTTCTTATAGAGCAGTTTATGAAAACTCTAAAGGGATTTGTGCAACAATGAGCTTGGCCAAAAGGTAGCATGGCTGAAGGTTATTGGCTAGTACCAAAGGTATTAGTGCACATTTTGGAGTGGTTACCACCGACGGTGGATTCAGACATAGTATACTATGGATGCTGAAGGACAATGATAGACTAACGGGAGATGTGGTGGTTGAAAAGGGGATAGAAAAAAGAATGGGTGGTTCCATGGAGGAGGAAGTGAATCATTTTTGTATGTTGCATCATGCATCCATGGGAGAAGTGGCTCGGTAGGTACAAGCATGTCAAAAGAGAGTGGGAGGGAATCCGATCAGAATTTCAACACAAAATATGCCATTAATCGATTTGATATCTCCAGGGCATGGAGGAGATGTCATTTTTTATATCTATGCAGTGGTTGCATGAAGCTTTGACCACCACAACTTCACGCAAAGGAGTAGAGGTCTCTATAAAGGAGTGGAAATTTTTGAGGGAATGTAGTTCGAGGGTGACCACATGCTTTCTTTGTTGTCATATATAGATTTTATACACAACAAATAACCTAACCATTTTGATATACAGTACAAAATCTACATCAGGACGTGATCGAGTGGGTGATATTTTTGAGTTGAGCGCATTGACAAAATATGCTCTACAAAGGATTGTGGTATCATGGCAAAGTTCAAGTAAGAGAGTTGATGGCAGGCTATAGATTCAACTATTATAGTAGATGAGACATAGTATTTTGGCAACTTACAAAGTGTTATTTCAGTGGATTACCGTAGCTTCTCATGATCATATTTGATGTGCAATGGTCTAAAGTGATATTGCAAGGAGCTAAGACAATTGTTCAGCAAGGTCCATCCAGATTTTTGGATGTAGATTCCAAGAAAAGATGGAACGATCTATGCAACACATTTGTCTTGCCAAGTCATTATGAGCAACTACATGAATTTTTTGTTAATTTTTCCATGACATGAAACAATCACAAATGTTGATTCGCTCTTTGCAACACACTTATATGTCTTATTGAACATGTAATCTTCTATCCAAATCCCTAGCAACCTTGATGGGGGTATGTTGTACCATCTACACCTCGGAGTGTGCAAGTGTTTGATGAAAGCAATGTCCCTAGCATGGATGAGGAGTGTATGCAGGTAGAGGGATCGATGTTGTGGAGGGTGGAGGGTGAAGAGGGCTTGGAGCATGCGGAGAAGACATGCATGGGTAGCATAGATGAACAGACAAGAGGCCAAGAATTTTTCAAGAATGAAATGGACTCCTCTTTCTATGGAGACCTATGTATAGAGCTTCCAATGTATGCCAATCTATACCTACAAATTGACATTGAGCCCTCGACTGGGTCATATTTGCATATGCTTGCTCAATTTATTGATAATTCACTTTTAAGGATACTGTAGTATATGCATTTTAATTAGCATCCTTTTTTGTAGAGTTATGTTATCTTACTTTACCTGAATCATTATATTGATTATGCTAACATGGTTTTCTGTTTGTGCACATTATCTTTGATGATACCTAGAGAGTAGGACGAGTCGAGGGATGACAAATGAGGAGGTGTGGGGGATCTTCACATGTATGTCTCCGGATCAGATGGCCCACTTTAGAGATATGGCAAACTAGGAGTTGTCAAAGACATCTTCTGGCCATTCTGCAAGGTCTACTTTAGCACGCTGTCGCAGCGCATAGGGTTGAAGGTCACCACAGGGGTTTGGCAAGAGAATAATGTATGGGGGTTCAAGAGCTTTGACTTCGAAGATGGTAGAGATAAGAGAAGGGTTGAAGGTTTCAAGCCAAGTTCTTGAAGATAAGAAACAACAGGGTGTAGGTAGATTCAAGGAGAGGAGTAGACAAAAGAGAAGGGGTTCGAAGAGATTGAAGATGTAAAAGAATACTCCCAAAAAGAATTAGAAAATATAGAAGAATACTAAACAGAGATGAAGCGTATCAGTTTCTTTCAGCATTATAAGAAAATATAACTCTAGTAGACAAAAACGTGTACAAAATAATACCTTCCTCTATGCTACTTAGATTGCCAATCTGATGCTTCCAATGGCTCCGAAAGGGGGGTTAAATACCAAGACACCTGGCCAGAATCATGCCAGACCACTCCTTCTTCATCTCCCACTTTCGGAGTGCTGTTCACTGCCTGAAAACAACGATCGCGCATCGTGCGATTTCGCTAATCTCTCTTTTTACATAAAATCCTCTCAAATTAGCTAAAATCTACATGCTTTCTTTTACATGTCATCCTAATCTAGAAGTTATCCATAGTTTTATGGATTTTTACAAGAGATAATATCTAGAATATCAAAAATTGACTAAAAACTTGTCCAAAAAATTCTAATATTTTGAACCATGGACACTAATACTAATGCCTAAAGTGGCATTGGCTCTCTAAATCTGAAAGGAAGCCACACTCTAGATTTTTTTACACGGTGTGCACGTAGTGGCACGACATCCACCCCCTCCTAACCTGCACATCCTCTTGTATGTGCCAAAGTCTTACGGATTTGCAGTGTCAGAAGAAGTATCTTCTGCCATGTCAATGTCTTCATCTTTTGCCTCTTCTTCTTCCTCTATGTCTTCATGCTCTTGAATTATATTCAAGTCTTCTAGCTCATATGTTGAACTTTATCTTCATTTGAAGAGCTTGATTCTTTTTCTAGCTATGGGTATCTTCATGCTTGTTCCATCTAATTCAGCCAATGAATATGTGGCATTGTCATGAACGACCTTTACCACAGGTTGAGTGGTTTTGGTTGTTAAGGCTTTGCCTTCAACTTGATTGGTTAGATCCTCTCTTGCAAGCACTAAATACCGCATATTCCATATTCCTGTAGGCATGGTTACAAGATCAATAACCCATCTATAATGTATAAACAAAGGATACATTGGTTGTAACCCATCTCGATGCTTGACCATAGAATACATTTGACACACATAATAGGTTTCAACAAAATGTGCTATGTCCCGATACATGTTTTGCCACCAATATTTTTCTTTGACTTTACTAAAGGTTCCCCATATGCCTCTATGGCCAACCCATAGGCTTTCATGAAATTCCTTCATTACCTGTTGTTGCAATCTTTTGTTACCTAAAACTCGGACAAGCGCTCCTTTCTTCTTCTTTGGGTGCCTCCATAGATGTTCTTATTTAAGAAAAAAGCCATAAGCTTTCCTCTTGATATGCTTAAACTCCTCATCAATCCAAGTCTCCTTCTTCTTCATTGTGCTCAAATATTGGCTGATCTTTAGCCAATCTTCTTCATAATCTTCTTCAAGGAAATGAACTAGAACTTGAGCAATGTAATGAGCATACTGGCTTCTAGTTGATCATCCTGTTGTTTTCAGCTTTGGACCAGTGTATGCAGTAAAAACTGAAAAGGTATTTTCAGCAACCATGGAATGAAATTCAGCAAGTATAGATTCTTCAGCTTCATCTTCTTCCATCAGCTCTTCTTCATTGTCATATCTTGCATCAACTGGATTCATCTTTCCTACAATATGCTTTAATTTGGGGTTGAGAGACTTAATATATGCAATCCATCTTAGCATAGCAATGTCGGGTGTAGAGCAATTGCCAATCATGCCCAAGAGTGGAAGACAATCAATTCCTACCACTACGGAAGCACCTATAAAGTATTCACGATCACACTTCAATGCTGTTACAACTCCCCAAAATTCCCTTTTTACTTGTGCATACCTTCTTTGACGTTCATTGAGAACTTTTTCTCCAAAACGAATTGCATACCTGTTACCTTCAAGATCCTCTTGGCCAACAGCCCATCCTATCCCAATGGGACTTGTATCCATAGTAAGGATGATGGGTTGACCATTTGAATAGTTAGCCCTTTTGAGAGTGGGGGTTGAAATTAATAGCTTCTTTAATTTACGCATAGTGAGAGTATGCTCTTTATTCCAAGAGAATCTTTGGCCTTTTCTTAATAATTGATAAAGATTTGCGGCTACATGAGCAAAATGTGGTATCCATATGAGATAGAATACACATGTGCCAAGAAATCTTCTCATCTCTGAAACATTTATGCATTTTTCTTGCATTCTGCTGATGGCATCTATCTTGATTGGAGAAGGTTTGCGTCCATAGGGGCCACATAGATGACCGACCACTAGGACTTCTTCTACTCCAAAAATTGACTTCGCTCCAGAAAGGGTAAGATGTACCTCTTCTAGCCTTGTCAAAATCCTGTCACAATCATGAATATGGTTAACTACAAATGTCCTGCAACCATCTTTGTCAAGCTCCTCATTCTTTTCATTGACTTCACATCCTCTGATAGGTACATCATCAAGAAATGGAAGAGTAAGTTATGGAATAAACTCCCTTAAGACTTTGTGCATGGCATTCATCATATGGGCTATGGAGTTTGTTGCACCTTGTGTTAGAGTGCACATGCGGACCAATCCAAGAGGTATCTTCATTATGGTAATGTCTCAGCTTTCTAATGAAAGATGAAATTGGTCATATCCTAAATATAGGTCACCCATAGAATAAATTGCTCTACCTGCAAAACCTTCAGCAAACTCATCAACAATTGGACCCGAACCAACATTTTAGATTGTGACACATTTGACAGGCTATAGATCTTGAATGAATCGTAAAGATCCATTCTTCTTAAGCACAGTAAACCATCGGTTTGAGTAAGGTGCTGAAGAAGGTTCTAAAATCTTTATTCTAATATTCTCATTTAGAAATTTCAATAATTTGGGCAGATGCGCCCTTGGAACGGGAATGAGCTTGAGGTTCCAAGGCACATGTGGGACCGTAAAAATGGCCATAGGAGCCACAATATTTGGATCCACACAGCCTATTTCACTTGGTTGAAATGCAAAAGCTTTTCCATGTTTCATTAGTATTTGCATAAAAGCGTGTTTTTCAACTGGTGAAAGGAAAGAATTTTCACCTATTTTGAGCTCTTTTATACTTTCAGATGTGAACTTGTGATCAATGTTGGAAGGATCACGAAGACTTGGCTGATTTGCTACCCTATCAGCGAGTCCTTCACTTTCAAGGAGTGGGACTACCACAAGTTTGACTTTCTTATCCACTGTCTTGTATTTTGTCTCCACTTGTGCTTCAACCTTGTTGAGTAAACCATTGTCTTCCTGTTCAACAAATTCTTGAATTGTTTGATAAAAATCCAATGTACATACTTCTATGGCTGATTTTCTGCCTGATTTTTTGCATGAGGAGCTATATATATTTCAGCCAATGTGTCAGTAGTAATTAGTCCAAAAAAAATACCTGAAATATCTTCATTTTTAGCTCTCATGTCATAAGTTTTCAGCTCCCTTTTTACATGACATAAATATTTTCTTTCAGCCTTAGTCATGGCCGGAAGAGACTTATAACATCCCATAATATTGGCTGTACATACATATAAATTTGCTAGAGACACAATTTCTGTTGCATGAGGAGGTTCTCAATCTTTTTACATGACGCACTACCATAGCCTCCCTTTATAGTAGTGCAGCCCGAAAACCCTTGAATTCTCGGGCATTAGGAGGCATAGGATAATCACACAGTCGATCTTTGTTTCGATGATGGTTAACACACATAGTAAGAAATTGGACACCTTGTTCATTATCCTTGCTTCGGATTCGAGCATAGGAAGAACCATCATCAAGAGCTTTTGTTTCCAAGCAGGCTTCAAAAATGTAAGGTTGCCCAAGAATGATAGGGTAACTACAAGAGTCTTGAACAAAAAAGTGAAAATTGTCTTTTATGTCTCCAATAGTTACCTGCACATTAGGACATGCAGCATATAACTCTCCAGAAGAGTTGTTTGCAGCTCTCATTCGCCAACCTAGATCAACATCTATGGGCCATCCGCCACTTTCATAGAGACTCCTTGCCATGACGTTTATCTCCAAGCCATGGTCTAAGAGTGCAATACATGGTGTTTTGTTTTCTCCAATTTTGACGACTGTCTCCATTATTGCTCTTGCCCAATGCATACGAGAGTAGTGACTGCTTGGAATGAACCGAGCCTCTTCTTCCTCATGCTGCATCATGTGCTGTAGACAGCCTTCTTTTTGAGAGGTGGGCTACCCAACTAGTTTGGAGCAGCTGACCATTACATTTTCAGCTTTCACTTCTTTAATTTTTGCATTCATGTTTTCTTTATCTTCAGCTTCAATTGTTGCAACTAATTCTTTAACTGCTTCAAGTTGAATTTCTTGTGAAGCTCTTCATCCTGCACAAAAACTCAAAGAACTTGCAAAAAAGCATGCACTGTTTCTTTATCACCAACATATTGTCTTATCCTTTTGATTACATTAGTAATTACATCATGGAATTCACGTTTGGCAATTATTACATTAATAATTACATCATGGAATTCACGTTTGGAAATTCCAAGAATTTTGCCTAAGGTGAATTCAATTTTGCTTCCTAGAATTCGTTCTTTTAGGACTCATTTGAGATCGGTTGCAGATTCTATGTCAGACTGCAATTTGTAGCCTGGTTACTTGCCTTTCTTCTTTTCTTTGGTCTTCTTTGTTTGTGGCACATCTTCCATCTCTTGATCTGGGGTTATATTTTCAGCAAGCTTTGGTTGTTCAGGTGTTCTTCTAGTTACCCGTTTTGGAGGGCCAGAAGAGGAAGGCTCTGGTTCATCTTCTCTTCTTCTCTTTTCTTCAATCAAGACTTCTTTATGATTGACATCAGCCAAATGTGCAAAGGCAGAAAAAGAATCTACGTGTTCTTTCCAACCAATTATTCCTCGAATATACTGACTGGTGTTAGCCAAAACTTCTTTGGCTGCTTTACCATGTTCCATTTGATCTAGTGTCTGCATCCATACTGTCGATTGCACATTAACTTTACATGCTTTCAAACTTGATTTGATTGGCTCAATTTGTAGCCCATAGGTAGCTGCATCAATTGCTGCATAGGCATTCTTTACAGCTAAATCTTCTAATCTTTTCTTCATTCCACCATTGCCAAAATTTGGCTCCAGTGGAAGACCAGTTTCAGCCGCTGAATTTTTCCGTCTTTCCAAAAGACAAGCTTCTGTGCTTCAACCTCACGGAAGGAAAAACACTCCCTCTTGTCATGTTGTTGGCTGTCACATCAAATACAACGCCTCTTAAATCCTTCTCTCATGGGTCTTTGAGTTGATGCTCGTCCTCGCTCTTCGACTTTGACATCCAGCTTCTCTACTTTGGAGCTAATCTTTGTAAGATTCAGATGAAGGTCACACATGCTTTTAATGAGTTCATCCATTACATCATTTTTAGAAGGAACATAAAAAGAAAGAGTTGGTTGATTAGTTAAAGGAATAGGGGATTTTGAAAGTGGAACAAGCTCCATCAATGGAGTTGTTGAAGTTAAAGTAGAGCCCAATCTTAGTCGCATCCGCTCTCTTCAAGCAATCATGTTAACTGCATCAGTAACATCTGTCCATGCAATCTTGACTCTTGATTCGAAGGTAGCATCTTCTAGGCGATCAGCAAGCTTGTCAGTTTTTTCAGCATTATGAGAAAATATAACTCTAATAGACAAAAACGTGTACAAAATAATACCTTCCTCTATGTTACTCAAATTGCTAATCTGATGCTTCCAATGGCTCCGAACTTGGGGTTAAATATCAGGACACCTGCCAGAATTGTGCCAGATCACTCCTTCTTCATCTCCCACTTTCGGAGCACTGCTTGAAAACAACGATCGCGCGTCGCGCGATTTCGCTAATCTCTCTTTTTAGATAAAATCCTCTTAAATTAGCTAAAAGATACATGCTTTCTTTTACATGTCATCCTAATCTAGAAGTTATCTATAGTTTTATGGATTTTTACAAGAGATAATATCTAGAATATCAAAAATTGACTAAAAACTTGTCTTAAAAAAATCTAATATTTTGAACCATGGACACTAATACTAATGCCTAAAGTGGCATTGGCTCTCTAAATCTAAAAGGAAGCCACACTCTAGATTTTTTACATGGTGTGCACGTAGCGGCACAACAACGCTTTGATGATTTGATCTCCAGTAGGTGGGATTGACACTTTAGACTGACAATGGATGGAGGAAGTGGTTTTGAGAGATGTTGTGAAGATGTAGATGCTATGAATCCATGATTGGTGGTTGCTAGTCCTTACTCTTGTAACAATTCCAGAGAGGGTGGCTCAGCTGGGTGTTGTGGAGGCACAGATGCAACGTCTCCATCTCGTCCATTTGGTGGAGACTTGTTACCTCCAGGTTTTGTCACATCTATAGGGACATCTACTCGTGTGACTCGAGGTTTTTCTCACTTGTCCTATAGTAGGTGGAACCCTTGTGGGTGCTACTCTGAGAGATACCACCCCCGTTGCAGATACGCCAAATGTACAAGGGTCTCATGGTTATGCTCAAGAGCATATTTGCAGGTGGGAGAGGATGCATCTTAGACATACCCCAATAGGTTACGAATACCTCATAGATGAGAAGATATGTGATGTGATCATGAATGATAAGGGAAGGAGGGTGATGGATTGCATGAGAGAATTGTGCCAACAAGTATTTAGGCACAACATTTTAGACCATTGGAAGAAGATACTGCAAGAGACTAAGGACTATGTAGTAGCATCTTTGCATGAGGAGTTTTTGGTACCTATAATATAGAGAGATTTTCCAACTGGATGGATGATGGAGTGTATGCATATATACATGTCACATAGTAGATGATTAGATGCATACAAGGAAATCAAGAGCAACACATCAAAGCTTGAGTGGTTGGATGCAGAGGATTAGTGGAGACTCAAGAAGAAAACCACGGACTCTCCAGGATGATAGTGGTAGTAGTGGGAGATAGTGAGGGCACGATTAGAGGCGGGGGTCATGCATCATTTGGGGAGTGGCAATCATAGGATTTATTTGGAGGAATTTGTAACTTTTCTTTTGGTTCTTTATGATTTATTATTTGGAATATCACTTGTACTAACAACCTTATTTCTAACAATACTATTCTATTTTCTTTGTAGTACTCCATCACAAACTGCAATCCTATAGGTTTGGAGACTTGATAAGTAAAGAGACACAGTCTCGTTGCACTTATTGATAGATTGTATGAATATAGCTATCCAATAAGTCAATCCTATTTCTTAATTGCAATCTTTTTTTTTGTAATGCATTATATATGGTGGAGTAATGTATGGTTGTTTATTTTGTAGAGTCCATTTGACTATCCATTGTATCAAGACAAGCTTTCAGATGGCAAGGAGTTATAGCATGCACGTGAATTCATGGAGTGCATATCATTTCCTTTTTTGGTCATGTGATCCTTGTGGGCCTCTTCCATGTAGCATTTCTTAGATATATTTCTCATACATTGTATAAATTCACATTTTACGATATTTATAGATACATTTCCATGTTTGTTTTGGACTCTCCTCTCCATGGTTTCATGAAGTTTTATGAGTTATGAGTCTTGTAGTTTTATATATTTTGCACATGTCTTGATGATGATTGTGTATTCAATATGTAATTACTTTGCAAAATATTATTTAGCATATAGTGCTGGGGGTGGTAGGGTAGCTTTTTGCCTTACTACCAAACTTTTTTTTCTATAACCCATCGTTATTTGTGTCACTAATTTATTACATGCGTCGCTATCTAAGTCGGTATATGCATTCCAAAGTGACACACGTAGCGATGGATTTGTAGAGACATCTATACCGACACTTTTACATCAATGATTAGGGTAAATGTTTTTATGAATATTTGAATCTCTTTAATCGTTGATATGTGGCTTGTATCTTGTAGTGGGAGCATGATCCTATACTCAACCTACCTCTATCCATTGGTTTGGTGCTTTCACTTCAATAGGATTTTGTGCTAATTGACATGGATTTTGAAAAATCTTATTATAGGATTAGATAGAACTTCACCTTAGCAGTCCTGCAAGCAATGGCTTCAAGTACTCTACCTTCCTAGACATGGTGAAGCCCCTCTTTTCTAATACCTCTATAATAGTTTAGGTGAATGGAGTGTGGTTGAACCCTTTCTAGCTGAGAAGATCAATGAGATGGGGGTGTCCACTAGTCCCCCTTGCTCTACACCATTGTAACAGGCCCACTCTTAAAGAAATTGGATTTGAAAAATCAAGGCAACTTGTTAAAGAACTCTCTATTTCTGATACTAAGTAGTTTGTTGCTCAATTTCCCACAAACAATAATTTAAACATTATCCAAGTTAAGAGGCAATCTGTTCAGATATTGTTGGAAAAATGACACCTTTTGTAGCCTCTCAAGGTCAACCATCAACACCTCAAAGTCAAAATTGATCTATCTTGGGCATGAGGAGCCCTTGGAGAGGACTTCTAAGCTTGGCTTCAAGCTAGTTGAACATGGCGTTCTATTTTGATATTTGGGCTTTCCTCTTGGTCTTGACACCAAGAGGAAGGCGTCAAGACCACTATGAGATAAAGAGTAGAGTGGACAAGGGGAAAGATCCAACCCAAGATTCGACCTTTGGAAGAGTAAGGTAGCTAGCTTACCTAGTAAAGTGGTCATTGTTGCCAAAGTGAGACTAGCTTCATTGATGACTTTTTTGACTATGGTTCTTAATTTTAGCAAAACTACTTGGGCTTGCTTTGAGAGATCCTTTGCAAAGATTTTATGGGATCAATCAGATGGTAAGAGAAAATGGAGGTCCATCCCTTGGTCTTTGATTTCTATACATGAGGTTGAAGGGGAATTAGGGATCACCAAGGTTGCAGAGATGTTTAAAGCCCTCATTTTTTGCCTCCTCAAGAGGATGGAAGAAAACCATGGGCTGAAATACTCAGAGAGTGGCTTAGGAGTACTTATTAGCATGACAAAAAGTGATGATTTCCCACTTTGAGATTTCCCAGAGGATAGTTACAACTTGTCAAAAGTTGTTAAAGAGGCTACATGGACAAGATCCAAAGATAGAAGGGGGGACTCATCTCTTCTCCAAATAATCTAGACTATTAACTTCACTATTGATGACCTTGTTAGACCTATTGCTTTGCCCATAGCATAGCAAGCAAAGGCTTGATTAGGAGGAATGATCTTTGGGATAATAGAAACTTGTGTCTTTTGGAGCTAGACCAAATCAATATGTGTTTCAACCTTTATGAGGGGGAGGCAAACTTCCTTCAATGCCTACTAGAGTGAACCAAGCCATGTTGGTCTAATTTAAGGATCATCAACAATGCCAACCCATGTAAGTTTCTCGCCTCTTTTAAAGGCAAGTCCCCATGGAAGTGTAGGGACATAAGAGGCCTATTCAAATCTACGAAGGATTGTCTCATTAAAAAAGCCACCTACTGGAGTAACACCCAAAAACCCATACAACCACCTCGACTTAAAAAATGAGGTTCTACAAATCTACTCCCTCAAGGAAACTAAAATTTGACTTGTGGAGACTCCTAATGAACAAGTATCTCACCCAAGAATGCATGCACAAAGCTTTGAAAGTTTCCCTTCTCTGTGGCCTTTGTGGAAGAGAAACTAAATTAGTAAGACACCTCTTTTGGGATCTTGAATGGATTGGCAAGATAGCACCGTAGACATGCTAGTAAAGAAGAATATTGTGATTTTCCAATACAAAAGTTTCCATGCTACCAACTTCATTGACTTCTGTGACTCTATATCTTCGTCTAGCTTGAAATCATGGAAGACAATGCGAAACATATGAACTTTATGTTTTCTCTTTATCTCCTTGGTTTATTGGAAGAAAAAATTGTGTTCCACTTGAATGTTATAGTAGTCCTCCCAACTCAAAAGCAATCTCTTTCCACCATCTTGTAACATGGCCCAAAAGGTCTCTTATCTTACCCAACTTCAAAACGGTGCATTTCCATCTGCTTGAATCAAAGATATGCCATTTAATACCAAATCATCAAACTTATGATGCACATAATTTAGATGAACAATAATAACCTATGTTCAAGCATGCCCATCAATGTTCGAATTTTCCTATCAAAACTCTCCATGGCCTTCAATATCCTTACGTGATCTACCTCATTTAGCTTTGAGGATGCCAATGTGTATACTCTCTCCTCGTTCAATACACCCCCCATCTTGGAGCCCCACTCCAAGCATGAGACAGTTCTGCATTAACAAAAAACATTGTTACTTTGGACCAATGTAGTATGAGTACATATAGATGGCAGGTACAAAGAGGTAGCAACTTATTAATATCACTTCTCTCTGAGGCTGGAGTTTGCAACTCTTAGCAAATGTCAAGTTTTCTTGACGAGCTTTTCATTGACACTATAGTATGCCTCGCCCCACTTGGTTCTAAACTCAGAGTTAGAGAGCTGTGCCTATTTCTCTTCGATTGGTCGCACTACCATATCATACTCGTCATACACTTGGTAATTAGGGACATAATTGCATTAGGAAAAAATGCATTTAAAAAAACATTGTTAAGATAACTTAAAGAACTACCTACCTTCCACATAATGTGGGCCAGTGCAATTAATGGTGCCTTGTACCATGAGGGAATGGGCGTTGACTTTTTGTGTGCTTGCATCCATGTCTTTGCCTCATCAGTTAGCTTGTCAAAAATAGTTGCATGGGCAGCCTGCCCTAGCATCCTTGCTTCACGAACAAGGTTTGGATGCGAGGTATAGACAACCCCCTTTTGTGCCAGCTTGTGTACATTCTATATTAGGATCTCATGAATATGGTCCATTGCATACCTGTTTATATGAGAAATAGCTGACAAAATCTCCCCCTTTGCCACACTTGTCACTTTCACAAGGCGACAATCAACGTGCACATGTTGCCTCACATTATCTGGAAAGGCTATTGCAAATAGTCAATTATGTTAAGGATGATGTAAGAAACAAACACGTTGCAAAATGTTAAGGTCCTACGGTTTAGGGCCACTCACATGTGCGTATCTCATTCATCCATTATGTGAGCCAATGGTTACCATCCCAAACATAAAACATGCAATTTGACAAAAAGGCCCAATCGGTGGTGCTGATTTCTACCTCAAAGTCCTCATGCTTCTTTAGTCAATGGGGATCCCACTCAGTTCCTAATCATATCATCAACCTCCTTGCACTAGTGTTTTGGAATCTCTAATGACACTATGAATATACCCATCCCTCTAACGTACACGTTGCTAAAAAAGGTTTTCGAGAGTTACTTGTACCTCGATGTGACTTGTCTAATTGTAGGAATGGAAACCAAATGTCATAATGGGATGGATGGCAAAGGGGTGGATATCCGCATCTAAATGAGATGATGAAGTAATTAATGTCCAATCAACATAAATAAAAAAAGTCTGGGATAGAACAATGAGATAGAGTATGTGTGACTATGTTAGAGAGAGAGGTGTGGAGAGAGAGAGGGGGAGAGAGAGATGGAACCGTACTGAGGATAGGGGACAGAAAACAAGAAGTTGAATTGCAAGGGGAGGGGGGTCCTTTTAAAGACAAAGGAGCGAGAGAGAGAGAGAGAGAGAGAGAGAGAGAGAGAGAGAGAGAGAGAGAGAGAGAGAGAGAGAGAGAGAGAGAGAGAGAGAGAGAGAGAGTCACATACTGAGAGTGGAACGATTTGTAATGTGAAAAGGGGGGATGGGTCCTTTTATAGGTAAAGTAGAGAGAAAGAGTGATGAAAGAGAGGGGGAAGAGGGAGAGCATATGATATGTGTAATTTTTCTCACCAAAAAGGTCACCGGTAGCCCCTTGTTGGATGATTTTTTTTATCAATGACCTATTCTTAGATAGTAAGTTTTGCCCCAACTAGATTTGTGGTTTCTTTTTCGGCCATTAAGGGACTGCTGGTGACCCCTTTTTGGTGAAAAACCAAACTACAAATCCGAGAATATACAGCATGGGGAGAAGAGGGACCAATAGGGTATGGGTTTTCTTTCGCTCTTGGGTGTTAAAAACCCGTACCCTATTGGTCCCTATTCTCCTCATGCTGTATATTCTAGGATCTGTGGTTTGTTTTTTGCCAAAAAGGGGGCCGCTTGTAGCCTCTAATTAGGTGAAGAAAACCCACAAATCCAACTGGATGAAAAGTTACTCTCGCAAGGAATGGGTCACTAAAAAAAATTTTGTCCGATAAAGGGCTGTCGATGACCCCTTTTTGGCGAGAAAAAATTACACACATCACATGCCCCCTCTCCCATCACCCTTTCTCTCTCTCCTCCCATTTTCTCAACTAATTAACAAATATTTACTTAACTAACTTTACAAATGAAAGAGATATATATATATATTTAAATAGTAGATATTTACACTCTTAGAAGCATAATATGAGATAGTCATACAAAGTAGAAGCTTATACACACTTGTTCAAACATTGCTTTATTCATGTTGTCTCTCTCTCTTATCCCTCTCCCATCACTTTGTTACTCTCTCTTCCCTCTCCCAACTAGATTTTTGGTTGTTTTTTTACCCATTAAGGGGTTGCTGGCGACCTCTTTTTGGCGAAAAAACAAACCGCAGATCCGAGAATATACAGTATGGGGAGAATAGGGACCAATAGGGTATATGTTTTTTTTTTCACCCCTTCCCTATTTGTCCCTATTCTCCCCATGCTGTATATTCTCGGATCTGTAGTTTGGTTTTCACCAAAAAGAGGGTTGATTTATGGTTGTTACTCTCGCAAGGAATGGGTCGCCAAAAAATCTTTCATCCAGTAAGGGGCTGTCGGCAACCTCTTTCTGGTGACAAAAAATTAAACACATCACATATTCTCTCTCTCATCACCCTTTCTCTCTCTCCTCCCAACATTATCTCAACTAATGAACAAATATTTACTTAATTAACTTTAAGAGGGAAAGAGAGATATATAATTATCTAAATAGTAGATCTTTATACTCCTAGAAGCATAATATGAGATAGTCATATAAAGTAGAAGCTTATACACACTCATTTAAACATTGCTTTATTGCTTTAAAAACACACTTATTTAAGCATTGCTTAATTCATGTTGTCTCTTTCTCTCATCCCTCTCCTATCACTTTGTTACTCTCTCTCCCCTCGCCCAACTAGATTTGTGGTTGTTTTTTCACCCATTAAGGGGCTGCTAGCGACCCCTTTGTGGTGAAAAAACAAACCACAGATCCAAGAATATACAACATGGGGAGAATGGGGACCAATATGGTACGGCTTATTTTTTTTCACCCAAGGCCCCTTATTAGGTGAAGAAAACCCACAAATCCAATTGGGCAAAAAGTCACTCTCGCAAGGAATGGGTTGCCCAAAAAAAAAATCCGATAAGGGGGGGCTACCGACGACCCCTTTCTAGCAAGAAAAATTTACACACATCACATGCCCTCTTTCTCATCATCCTTTCTCTCTCTCCTCCCATTTTCTCAACTAATTAACAAATATTTACGTAAGTAACTTTACGAGCGAAAGAGAGAGATATAATTTTCTAAATAGTAGATCTTTACACTCTTAGAAGCATAATATGAGATAGTCATACAAAGTAGAAGCTTATACACACTTGGTTCAAACATTTCTTTATTCCTTAAAAAACATACTCATTCAAACATTGCTTTATTCATGTTGTCTCTCTCTCTCTCTCTCATCCCTCTCCTATCACTTTGTTACTCTCTCTTCCCTCACCCAACTAGATTTGTGGTTGTTTTTTCGCCCATTAAGGGGTTGCTACTGACCCCTTTTTGGCGAAAAAACAAACCACAGATCCAAGAATATACAACATGGGGAGAATATGAACCAATAGGGTATGAAAAAAAAACAGTGCCCTATTGGCTCCTATTCTTCCCATGCTATATATTATTGGATTTGTGGTTTGTTTTTTTGCTAAAAGGAGGTCGCCGGCAGCCCCTTATATTAGGCGAAGAAAACCCACAAATCCAATTGGCCGAAAAGTTACTCTCGCAAGGAATGGGTCGCCAAAAAAATTTTCGTCTGGTAAGGGCTTGCTGGTGACCCATTTCTGGCAAGAAAAAATTACACACCTCACATGCCATCTCTCTCATCACTCTTTCTCTCTCTCCCCCCATTATGTCAAGTAATGAATAAATATTTACTTAATTAACTTTACAAGTGAAAGAGAGAGATATAATTTTCTAAATAGTAGATCTTTACACTCCTAGAAGCATAATATGAGATAGTCATATAAAGTAGAAGCTTATACTATACACTCGTTCAAACATTCCTTTATTCCTTAAAAAACACACTCGTTCAAATATTGCTTTATTCATGTTGTGTCTCTCTCTCTCTCTCTCTCTCTCTCTCTCTCTCTCTCTCTCTCATATAAAGACAAAAAAAGTAAAAAATATTATTTAATTAATCTTAAATTGAGAAATTAATCAACTAAATATTTAATAGTTATTAATTAATTAATAAATTAGATAACTAACCTTATTAATTAGGTAATTAATTAATTAACTAAATAATTAATTAGTAATTAGTTAAATAGTTAATTACTAATTAATAGTAATTATTATATAATTAATAATTAATCAAGTAATTGTTAATTAATTAATTAATTACTTAGTAATTAGTTAATAATTAATAATTAATAATCGATTATTTATTAATTAGATGCAAATTAGTTAAATATCTTTAATTAGTTATAATTTAGTTTTTAACAATCAATAAATATCTTTTATTCAAGTAATAATTGCTAATTGTAATATTATGTATTTATTTTATTTAAAATATTAAATACTTTTATCACATAATTATTTACTAATTAAAAATATTTAATATTCAATTAAGTAATATTAATCTATTAATTGAATTTTTATTGATTTAATATTAATCAAATAATATTTAACAAGATGATATCCATTAGTTCATTGATTAGATCATTAATGTATTGGTCAAATTATATCAATTAAATTATTAATTTATTTCTTGATTGATAATAGTTAGCTTATTTTTTAATTCATGTATATCAACTAGCTTATTAATTAATTAGTTATTATAGTAATCAATTAGTATGAAGTGAACCCTTGATATGTTAATATTACTTAACTTGTTTATTAATTTATATATTACTATTAATCATTTCATATAAATCAATGTATGGTAATAATAATAGTAATTAATCAGTTAATATGATTGTACATTAATACGTTAGTTATATGGGATTTTTTTTAAGGGAATGAAGAGAGAGTGCAAGTGCATGTGGATTAGGATCATTCTACCCGCTGAGAAAGGGGTCACCCCGGCACGCCTGCATCTATCTCAGTTATTTGGGTTTAGGGTTCAGGGTATGAGAGAGAGTGTGCATGTGGGCCAAGATGGTTGATGAGAGAGAGTGCATGTGGATTGGCATCATTTTGTCGCCAAAGAAGCAGTCGCCGACGGCCCAATATTTAGTGTACAAAAATATGACTAGCATCCCCCCTTCTCACATCTCTCTCTTTGTATGGCACATGTCTCCCAGTCTCCCTTTGTCCATCTCTCTCTCTCTCTTTCTGTGACATGCATTTAATGCCCCACTATGTCAAAGTGGTTATATAAGGCCACACACCCCCTATGACACAACACCTCCCCCTCCCTCAAGTTGTGGATTATTTTCTTAATCTTGTAGGTACGTACATGTCTCTCTCTCTCTCTCCCCCCTCCTCCTCCTCCTCCCCCTCACTCTATCCATCACCCCCAGTCTCTCTCCCTGGCTCCCTCTTGGTGCTTTCCAAACCTCTCTCTCTCTCTCTCTCTCTCTCTCTCTCTCTCTCTCTCCGTGGCACCCACATCCACTCACACACATACACTCTCTCTATCTCCCTCTTTTGCTCTCTCCCTCCCACACAAATCTTTGTATCCTCTCTCTCTATCCCTCACACACACACACACACACACACTCTCTCTCTCTCTCTCTCTCTCTCTCTCTCTCTCTCTCTCTCTCTCTCTCTCTCTGTGGCATCCACATCTACTCGCACACACACTCTCTCTATCTCCCTCTTTTGCTCTCTCCCTCCCACAAAAATCTTTATATCCTCTCTCTCTCCCTCCCACCCTCCCTCCCTCCCTCCCTCCCTCCCTTCCTCTCTCTCTCTCTCTCTCTCTCTCTCTCTCTCTCTCTCTCATATCTGGCACTTGTATCCATACACAGACACACACACACACACATACGCTCTCTCTCTCTCTCATGCCAAATACTTTATATATATAGCACTCGCATGCACACACATGCATGTACACTCTCTATCTCCCCCCCTCTCTCTCATGCACACACATTATATATACTCCTCTCTCTCCCCCTCTCTTATGTATGACATACATCCCCACACGTCTTTCAATGACACCCGTATCTGACATGAGTATTCGTACATGTGTAGATAGCTTTGGAAATGGATCCAACATCCAGTGCTACACCAAATACCAAGGTCCACATATGTGCATCATCCCTCTCTGCCAAACCTATTATGCACTACACAAGTAGTTTGTTCTTAATGTTGAAGAAGGAAGACATTTGCAATGGCAATGGCTACCGTGTTCTTGCTATTACCCATGCAAATGGTTGAATACAAAGCACGCCATCCATTGTAACAATGACCATGAGGCTATCTAGGTATATGCTCTGGATACCTTGGTCTTGTAAGACTATCTTGTCGAATAAGGAAATGGGCCTACCACTCAGCCTTTCCCCACCATAGACCTCACCCTGAGCCCTTGTAGCATTGAGAAAACAACAATCATCGTGGAAGCCTCACCACCCCCCTTGGACATTGAGAAAAATAAAACCATCCCTATCATTCTTGATGTGGAAGAGGAGGGGATGTGACAATCCTCTTATGTTGTACGTGTGGTTGAGTATATAATGTCTTCAGGGGGCCGACACCGAGTCTTACATCATTTTCTTTAGAATACGAGTGCTATAGAGAGAGTGGAGGAGATTCCAGTTTTCTATGATGGCAATGTGGCGTACGAGCTTCCACCAGTAGTAGACAATATGCATCCAATGGAGGGTATGGAGCAAAAGTACGATGGCCATTGTTGGACAAAGCCCATGTCAATATCGATGGCATTCCTTAGTACTATTCACCAAACAAATGTATCGGAAAGCTAGAATGTACCAACAGAGATTGTATTGGCAGGTCAATTTTTAGCTCCCCAAATAAGGTGGCATGGACAAGTGCAAGATTCTTCATTCGCTTTACTATCATTAAAGTGATTGTAGAGTCGCATGACATGGTCCTAGTACCCTATCACAAGTAAATCGCACTAATCAAGTCTGCAAAGAGGCACATGTAGAGCTAATGTCAAAGAGGTGCGAAAGACCATAGAGGAAATGGTAAGAGACTTTAGTGTAGCTAGACCTCGACACTTGCAAATGAATGCGGCTAGAAGGCTAGTGATGGATGCCTTGGTTCATGAGCAAGGTGTCCCCATGTCCAACATTGAACTCTCGACGATGCTCACGGAACTCTAACCACTCATTCAGAGGAGCAGGTAACATATTATTCCATTCACAATACATTTCAAAATATCTTTAAAAGGTCATGCATATGAAGATCAATATTTTGTGCATGCAGGTTCAAACACATGGTCTGTGTAGCACGCCCTGAGAGTGATTGAGGAATAGAATCTCGTCTTCTAAAGTTAAAGCAATGTTGTGCATACAGATTTTTCGATGGTAGCCTATTTCTTGGGCAAGCCGTTGACAATGATAGTAGGTGCTTTATATTCAAAATTTCAACAATTGGGCCAGCCTCAGGGGTTGACTTAGTGAATCATATGCGAAGGAATGGCACTGGAGACCTATGCAATAGCTAGGTATGTTTTGACCACGTGCATTGCATTAATGATTGGACCACCATGGCAACACATGTGTACGACCCAAGGTAGTTTCTCTTACCTGATTCTATCATCACAACACAAACTTTATTAACATACTTCTCCTTAATCTCCCATTCCTTTCTTGTGATTATGTAGTGTACAAGTGTTGATGACTTTAGCAATATGTGAGATGAAGTAAGAGGATACAAATGCACAAGCTCTTTTTTGGACAAAGATGAATGAGGTGATGGAGAAGTGTGGACACCCAAAAGCACTAATTTTTGAGGATTCATGGTAGACAAGGCAGCTACCATCCGCACAATGTTCAATGGTGGTCTAGACAACGTAATGCAAGGAAGGGAGATATCTTGCTTATTTCATTGGGAAAAACGTCTCCAAATACACACATCACAGTATGTGCACAAGAGTTTTCAAGATGAGCATAAGTGCTTGTGCTGCATGTGGAGGTGTGTAGTCATAGAAGATGATGCAACAATGCAATATCGATTCATTCAGGCTTGGTGGGCCTCAGGGAAAGTTGTGGATTGAAATATAACAGCAATGGATTGTTGGCTTAGTTGGTGGCATATCAAATATCCACGTTGGAGGAGGTGTTGGGGTAAGACTAGTTCGCAATAGTATGATGTGACATGTGGTGCATTTGTTTTCCCATGCTCCATATCTTTTCGTGCTGTATTTTTTTCCAGGTGGTGGAGGGCATTGGTCATATACCAACCACGAACTTGGTAGAGCCAATGCATGCAAGTTGGTTGGTAGGAGAGGGATTCAAGAGATCTATCAGCTTGTACGATGCATGTGTTAGTGATTTTGCCAATGCTCTACTACAGAGCACAAAACAACATGCATTCATTGGTGGAAAGTTCCATGGTGCAAGACCCAATGCACAAAAGCTTTTGAGTTGACTTTAACAAGGAATTAACCCCACATCTCGAGCAACGGTAAGGATGGTTGAGGATGTGGCAAGAGGAATTGAATTGCATAAACATCCTAATTTTCAAGGGGACAATGTGACTGTAGTAAGAAAACGCAAGGTTGATGGGAAAGTGGGGTCTAAGGAAGCCAATGCCTCTCACAGGCCTAAGCATGTGACTGAAAACATACCTAGAAGAAAGGGTACATGAAAACTAAACTTTGAGGACCCTTTGCCTTCCAACCAATCAAGGGCAGTATCACCAAATTGTTCGAAGGAAATGGTAGTGGAGATAGTCCTTCATGACACCTTTTGGGCTATAATAAGGATTCCAACTCGTAGTTGTATACAATGTCAATGATGGTTGGGAGCTAGAGAGGGAAAATGCAAAAAACCTATAAAAAATACATCACATGGGGTACTTGCACCTTCATTTTGGGGCATCATGGAGTGGTCTAGCTCAAGAGGAGAAGCTAGCAATCAACATGGAATGCAACACCAGTTCATGTGGTTTTGTAATGATGGTGTGGACCATACATGAAACATTTGTTCTTCCATTCAACATGCACTGCCCAAGATTCTATAAGTATGGCTAGTGGCACGAGTTTGACCATAGAAGAAATCCACATGTTGGAGAGTGGTGGGTTTGTTTTACAAAAGGTGGCATAAGAGGCAAATGTTAATGAAGGCTCGTGTAGATATCAAAGAGGTGTTTCACATGCTACAGGGAAAAGGATAGACTCAGTGTTGGCTCTAGATGCAAATGTGAAGGGCCACACTATGGTGAAGGCCTTGAAGCATGAGGTTTTCAAACTAGAGACAACTAACTCAAGTGTCATGCATGAGTGTTATGATGTGCACATTGCAAAGAATCCAACATGTAATTGTCAAGATTTCATGGACCGTGCCGCATAAGGAAATGTGTATTTGGCATGCAAGCACCTGTACTATGTGTACCTCCGAGTGTTTGGGATGGATGCAAATGCCAACATGTTTATACACCAACCCGCACTCATTCAAGAAAACTTGCACATTGTATTTGGAAGCAGAAGAACTTTTCCAACACCACCTATATAGTGTCCAACAATGTAATGTTAACACTATCTCTTAGCACAACCACAGTTTATTTTGTTGTGAAGTCATCATTATTCAATCCACTTGGATGACAAGCCTTGTCTCTCTTAATTTGACAAGCAAAAGCACGTTTCCCAAAGGTAACACAGTATAAATGTACATTTGGATTGCTTGTATGAATTGTCTTATATCATATTTGTTGGGGAGAGGAGAAGAAGGGAGAGAGAGGGGGAGGGGAGGGAGCTATCAATGCATTGAAATTAAAGTTCTAAAAACACCGGGTGGCTACCCAAGCATTCACATTATGTGTGAGAGAGAGAGATAGACAGACAGATAGATAGATAGAGAGACAAAGACATATTTAGGATTTAAGAGAAGTGTTTATTACAACACATGCCATAATCTAATGTGAGGCATTATGATACAATGTGGACTGATCGCATGTATGAGAGATAGAAAGTGTGAGAGAGAGGGAGATAAACACGGAGAGTTAGTGAGTGACTAAGATTTATATACATATATATATGTACATGTATATATATATATGTGTGTGTGTGTGTGTGTGTGTGTGTGTATACATACATATATATATATATATATGTATATATACGTATATATGTATATATATATATATATATATATATATATATATATATATATATATATATATATATATATATAGGTAGAGGGAGAGAGAGAGAAGAGACAGGGAGAAATTGCATGTACAACCCTAAACTGAGAGAGAGTAAAGACATGGAGTAATTCGTGAGAGAGACACAAAGAGAGAGAGAGGTGTGGGCCGTGGTGTTCCATTATTTTGGGGTGATCGCATAAATGAATCCACGTTACGTGCTAGAGAGAGAGAAATCATTTACATGAGATGGAGTGTTATTTGATCGAGTGTGCTACAAAGAGAAAAAGAGAATATACACGTAGAGGGAGAAACTGAGAGAGAGAGAGAGAGAGAGAGAGAGAGAGAGAGAGAGAGAGAGAGAGAGAGAGAGAGAGAGAGAGAGTGTGTGTGTGTGTGTGTGTGTGAAGGTAGCAATGGCAATCATGGAGGTGCTGGGGATAATGGTATTGTTGGTAAGGGTGGCAACAATATTGGCGACAGCGGCAGAGATGGTGGTAGTGGTGGTGGAGGTAGCCATGGTAGTGGTGGCGGCAGTGGTGGCAATGGTGGTGGAGGAAGTTGTTGTGGTAGTGGTGGTGGAGGTCAAAAAAATCAAGGGGTGGAATGAGTGGACTATGTGGAACAAGAAATGGAAGTTGCCCAAAAAAGCTCGCTCAAAAAGCTTGCTTCTCGCACGCACTCATATTTTCTTGTGTGCATGAATTGCAAAACATTTCTTTGGTCACGGTTTAAGTAGTTTTATATCAATATATGCACTTGTACACATTGGTAGGTGAATTGGGTAGTCGGCCTCTAACAACCCCCAAGACAACACCATAGGATAAAGACCGAGGATTTTCCCTCAACAAAACCCACGAAACAACACCACTGAACACATGATCAAATATTTCTAATCACTCACTCCTCGTTGAGACTTCAACACTTAAGCAACTTAAACCTTCAAGCTCAGAATTTAGCATTTTTAGAGAGAATCTAATGTGGAAACAACCATGACTAAGACTCTAACAACACGAGCTTTCAGATTCACATAACGCCTATTTTTTAGGGATAGCAACCCCACGCAGCAACTACCACACAAAGTGTGGTTGCTTCAAGTAGTGCAGAATCGGTTGTAGACCCTTTCTGTTCTTCTTTTCTCAGAGCACACATAAATACAATCCAAGAATGCTAGTAACCAAACCTTTATACGACAAATTTTCATGCCAATTCAGTTGCTACTACAAGCATTTCATAGTTGTAGACATTCCATTACTACAACAAAACAAAGTTTACACTAATAGAGCAATGGATAATCATGATAACTTTCATGGGAAACCAAGTTGGTGATGTAGATGCTACTGAATTCACCTATTTCTTCATAGAGCACAGAAGTTGCCTCATAGAGCACTACACAGAAAAACTCATAACTTTCTAACCAGGTCTCAAATCGCTAAGCTTCAAAAAGGAAAGTTGTAGCTCTTTTTCCAATCTAGAACTCTCCAGAACAACTTAGGCCGAATTCTTTGATTTGTTACCGTGAAACAACTTTGCACAGCCTGCAGTCCTAAATATATTGTTGCTCTATACATCAAACACATAACTTCTCTATTCCAAGTAGCCCAAACTTGCAAACGGGAAGACACTTTCTTTGATTTCAAATTATTATTTCAGCATATATTGCATTAATGACGAGTTACAAGAGCTTCCAACATTTATGAGCTCTAATTCATCATTTTCTAGCTGCAACTCCTTCCAAATTTCCACTAATTCGAGTCCATGCATTCAACATCTATCCATAATACATATTCTTTGCCTCATACACCCAATTTCAGATGTAGAGATCCTTTACTTCCATTCTTCCCTGTACGGGAAGCCTCACGCAAACAACTAACATATACCACTCTCAACACGATGAAGAACAACCCTATGCTATCTTTCATTCATAACCATACATCAGAAGAGATCTGCATACTCTATGCCCCATGCAAGAGTAGAAGAAAACAAGACAAAAAGAAGACTCTTATTACTAGAAGACTCTTATTACCATAATCTAAAAACTGAGAACTCGCATCAGCCCATCGACTTCAACAGTCATGCCATCATACTCCACGGCTTTGATAACTTTAGCTTCACGGCCTCTTTCTTCTAAACACTTGTTCTTCATCTTCTTAGCATCAAATTTCTCCCTTCTCTTCATGCTGCAAGATTCTTCTCTCCCTCTCCCTCTCTCTCTCTCTCTCATGCTGATTGTCTTGTGTCGAACCCTTCTCCCCTTCTCTTCTTCTTTTTATAAACTCTTCACATTTTTGCCTTTTCCCCTATTTTACCAAGCTATCCCTTTGCTTCCTCTTAGTTATTAGATGGCAAACATGCCCCCTGCAAGGTAAAATTCCATTCGGGTACTCAAAATCGGAAGCATGAACACATTCCCTTCTCTTCCTGCATGAGGTGCATGTCTTAAAATTGAAATATCACAACCATGTGTCCAAACATGCATGGACCACTTGGGAGTTCCATTTATCAACCTAACTCACGCTACGGGTAAGTGTTAGAAAGACAAAAAAAAAAGATATTTGCATGTGTTACCCCACTTGACTCCACGCAGCATCATGTCCCCGGTCGCTCATTTTCACCCACCAATGTGGACTAAATAGACAATGGATTAATTGTCATTGTGATAATGCATGGAAAGCCCCTATAATTTGATGGAAGAATCACTTTTCCTTTGAAGCTATGAAGGTCTATTTTTTATCTATCACTTGTGCTAATTTTTCAATGACTATGAAGGTGTCTTGAATTAATTAATGGCTTTGCAGGTGACTTCTTGGCTTCCAAGCCAAGTTACCTAAGCCTTGGGATCTTCTACTTGCTGCCTAAAGTTAACATACTTTTATCTACTCTGATCAATAACTAAGCTACTTAAAATATTACATTTTATCCATGCTAAGGCATTGTTTCTTATAAACCTATCTTTTCAATTCTCACTTGAGTGGTTTTTAATGGCAATGAAGGTTTTCTCATGGCTTATACTTGCTTGCATGACACGTAACTTAAGCCTTCTAATTCCCCAATTTCTACCATGGTTACTATACATATTCCTCAGTTGTTATGCCATCCTTGTGGATATGAATACTCTATTAATAAATGTTACCTAAATAAACCATGGTTAATGAATTTTTGTGCACCTCTTCTATCTCTTACCCTTCCACTTCCCTTAATTTCTACCCATGTTACCATGCATTTTCCTCCACTATTATGCCATCCTTGTTGATATAACTACCTCAATAATAAATGTTGCATTTATCCTAAGTAAAACCACTGATGATGAACTTTTGCACACATCCTTTGTCCTATGGACCAATGACTCATATCTTAAACATGAGATCATCTCTAATGCATTATGGCTGCCCATCATGACTCAAACCTACTTATACCTCTCCAAGTTGTTCTCTCTGAGTTCAAGGATGTGTGTTCTTCTTTGCATTCTCATTGTTTGAACAAAGACTATGTGGTGGCTATACCTTTGGATAGATTATGGACATGAACAAGGTAATCTTGTTCATTTTGGGTGACCCAGATGGTAACTAAGCATTGTCAATGACACTTGCAATGCATGAAAGAATGTTTAGTTCTTACTAATATTCTCCCTATTCAATAGCTTATGGACATGAACAAGGTAATCTTGTTCATTTTGGGTGACCCAAATAGTAACTAAGCACTGTCAATGACACTTGCAATGCATGAAAGAATTTTTAGTTCTTACTAATATTCTCCCTATTTGATTTTGCATGTAACAACTGGTGCCCTTCCCTTGTGAACTAATTTGCTATTCTATATCTTGGCTATATCACTTGAGTGTTAGTTTTTTCAAGGCCTTATGGCTTCTTATAAATCATGCCTCATGCTACATTGTAGTTAATTTTATATATTTTTTGCAACTATTATTATTGTGACTATCTTCTTGGAAACACACACACACAAACACACGTACAGCAACCCCCCACCCCCAAGTTGCCATTTGTTGATACATGCATTACATTCCTACATGTTTACACACATCTTGCTTCACAAAGTGTCACAGGTGGTTATCATAAATATTTTTTATACATGCATACATGTTTCATGTAGTGTTGACATGAATTGTAGTATGGCTACATGCATATATTAAGTCTTTCAAATAAGCTAGATATATTTTGTTTATGTTCTATTAATTTTACATTTGCAAATATCACCTATACTTAGTACATTTGTAGACCATATAAACATACAAATAAAGTTCCCTAATCAAAGAAGAAATATAAGGAATAAACCCATCATTAAGCAAGCATATGTATTAGGTCAAAAGTAAAGTAAGATTTCACATTTTTGACTACTAGTCATGATTTATAATATTCTTTACGTAAACAACTCTAATTGAGCATCTTTACCCCAAAGTGGATAATACACGTTTCTTAACACCTTAAATCAAACTTTACTTATTGAAAATTTCAATTTGACCCATCATCAATGTTAATTGCTAGGATGTTACTCAAACTTGTGCATATTTTTCAACTATAGCCTATACTTTACCTTTGTATAGAATATATACTTTGCTCAAAGTGACCTAGAGTGACTTTCTTTATGTGGTTCTCGTAATGAGTCCTCCATTGTCAACCAAGCACTTTTGGAATCATGTTCACTTTATTTGATTAGATTATGTTGTAGATGTATCTTTTATGAGAATCAATTACAATGTGCACCCCCTTCCTACCCCTAATCACCTCAAATGTAGGCACCATCTTGAGAACATGCTATGTAGCCTACATGCCTTTTGATGCAAATGATAATTATTGTTTGATGCCATAATGAATAGACTAATATGCATAATCACAAAGTTAAAGTAAACCATTCATGACATGCGTTGCTTTAATTTCTATGCCACTTTGATTCATTTGGTGAGGAAGAAAGCAATTGAAAGGCTTGAAAATGGCAAGGGGTGATGTATGTCTTAGTGGATATGGGATGCCTCCCTCCTAATAGAAATGGTAAGGAAGGATGAGTGTCTTAGTGGATATAGAATGACTCTAGTATAATGAAAAATATATGGTCCAAGAAAGCAAGTAAAAGGCAAAACACATGCCAGAATAATGAAGATGAAAAGATAATGATGTAAGAGTGAGTTTTGAGAGAGAGAGAGAGAGAGAGAGAGAGAGAGAGAGAGAGAGAGAGAGAGAGAGAGAGAGAGAGAGAGAGAGAGAGAGAGAGAGAGAGAGAGAGAGAGAGAGAGAGAGAGAGAGAGTGTGTGTGTGTGTGTGTGTGTGTGTGCGCGCGCGCGTGTGTGCACACATGCACATGTGTGCATGCATGTGTGTGTATGCATGCACGAGTGCGTGCATGCATGCATGTGTGTACATGTCTTGACCTCTAGAAAGGTTTGTTCCCCCCTCATGTTTATGTTTTGTAATAGTGTAATAGTTTGCATGCAATTGTTTCTATAGGTAAAGATAAGCTATTTACTTGACTTTGGACTAGAAAACATTTTATATCTTCATGTATTGAAGCACCTTGGTTTACCACATGGTTAAGTCCAGAGGAAGAAAAAGAAAATGAATGACATATGAAAGCATACCAGACAAATATGCCTACATGATAATATCACTTACTATTGGGGACTTCTAGCTCTTCCTTAATGGAGAGTTGTAAGGTCTAATGTGAATACAATTTAATTAGTGCATATTGAACTTTTAACTTGATATGGAAATGCCCAATTTCTCGAGCTCTAAGAAATGAGTTAAAGGTTTACAAGACGCGGAAAGTCGATAATGAGGGTTTGCACAAAGTACTATTGTTTCTTATCTCTATATCTACTATGCAAAATGAGGAGTATCAAATTTACACAATTTCTAGCTTTTTTGATTGTCCTGATTGCTAGAATCAGAAACCTAGATCAAATGGTTTGACTCCAAAAGGATATTTCCTTATTCTGTACCACGTGTCACACACATGCCCCTCCTCAAGGCAATTATATGGTTAGGCTAATGGTTTCCTTTATAGCATTTTCTATAACTTATTGCCGCATAACTTAATCATTGGTGGAATGAAATTGTTGAATGTCAAATAACTTTTGCAAAGTACCCTACATGTTCTTCTACATTGAAATACGAGTAGAAGTTCTACAATCGATTGTACGGTTGGTGTGTGTGCACACATGCATGTGTGTATTGATGTTCGTTTACTTGCCTTATTTAGAATTGACATAATATAGAAGTTGTGCTTAAGACATTAGTTACACCTCAATTTTCTATGCAAACACTCATAGTGTTTTAAAAAAAAACAAATTTTATTGAGAAAATGGTAACTTTGTTTTGAACAATCAAAGGTTGGTTCGATTCTCTACAAACATGGTGAAAGAACATGTTGGGACAAAGTATTGGAAGCTTATCTTGATGTGAATCTCCCACATGAAGAATGAGTACATGTTCTCCATCTTTCTCCCTTTACATAATGTTTCTCCACTCCCATCATCATTGCAAGGCATTGTAAGGTTGTAGAGCACACAGAAACAACAATAAAATAAGGTAGGGCATTCCAAAAGTAAAAGTGATTTTGAAGAATACTAATAAGTTAAGCTATTTCATAAAGACTGAGGCCATTCTTAGAGGGAGTTAGACTCCACCAGTGTTCATAGAAACACTTTAGCTTAAAATGAGTTTTAGATTGCTTTATTTGTATAACCATTAGTTTTTGGAAATTTTTTGAATCTTTTGCTTCAACTTTGAATGTGTGCAAGAAAAGTTGCAATTTATTTTCCATAAACCCTCTAAAAACACTTGCAGTTCATCTTCCATTAAACCTTGAGTCTTAGTGAACATTGGGCTCCACGAGAGAGAGAGAGAGAGAGAGAGAGAGAGAGAGAGGAGCCCATAATCGAAATACCCTTGTCTAGAGGAATTCAGTTAACACAATGATGAGACCAGCCCATCAATCCAGGGGAAAGGCAAACTATGGTGGTGGCTTTCCAAGCATGAAGGAAAGTGCCAGAGCATGAACTTTGAAGGGAAATTCCACAACTCTCTAGGTCTATACTGTTTAATTAACTGTGAACGGGCAGAGTGCAGGACCCCCACACCCATAAAAAGAAGCAAAGCTAATCTCTGGTGCCCCCCTCCCTCCCTTGTTCTTCGTGTACCTCATGAAGTCACTGAGAAGGAGCTTGCAAGCGTTCATGGTGGGCTCCTCTTCATGATCTGTCAGAGTAAGGAGGGGCTCCTCTAGGTCTTCTCTCACCAGCATGAGGATTTTCCTGTCAGAGCATGCTTCAGTACAAAGAAGATGAAAGGAGGAAATAGATGAGATAATTGGGGAAGAGCGAGAGAGAGAGAGAAATTTCCATGAGCACTTGAGGAATTTTGTCAGGACCTGAGGCTTCAGCACCAAGATGAAAGGAGGAATTATATGAGATAATGCTTTTAAAAAAAGATTTTCCCATCAGCTTGAGCAATGAGGAGCTAGATAAGATTTAAAAACCAAGGAGATCTTGTCCTAATTAGCTTCTCCTTTTTCAAATTGCCTGCAACAATGGAGGGAAGACAGTGGCCTTCTTAGCAGACACATAGGGTTGTAACAAAAGGCCAAGACAACCCAAAGTGATATTCTGGCATTTACTGCTCTTCTTATTCACTGTTTAAGAACATACACTCATGCTCAATACAGCCCATGGAACCTCATTCAAAAGATCACAATCACACCCAAAAGAGCTTGAATGACAACCCCATTCCCTGCAAGCTTGAAATATATTCTGACATCAGCTGTTTCTGAGCAGTTGCTCTGCCTCCAGACATCTCAAGGGAAGCAGCTTTCTCACTGACTATGGAGAATAATCATGACCTTCTTCAGGCTCATGCTGCAAGTCGGACTGTTGTGCAAGCCCCTGACATCGCTGTTCGGCTAGCTTCTCAGGAAGCAGGACATGCTGTAAGGTAGCAAGGGATTTCCTTCTGTCTTCCTATATGTCCTTTCTAATTGATCAGTGTTTTGTATTTTGCTCCTGGTAAAAGGCAGAAGACCTATCTACAGCATGCATCTCGGCCAAAGAGGAGTTTTAAACCTTAAGTCAGTATGCAGCTGCTTAGCCAATTCTCTTTAAGCTTGTAGGAAAATTTTGATCTCTCTTAGTATGAATGAAGGACCAAATCAAGGCTCACCACATCAAATACTTTCACAGTTGACAGCATCAAACTTGCTATGAGTTTGTCCTGTTTAACCCTCATCTACATGTCTTTTGTAGCCACAGCTGAGCCATGGCTCAGATCAGAAAGCCATAGGGCTAATGGGAGTTGGAAAGGTGTACTACATGATGAAATTATATGGCCATTGATCATCAGCACATGCAGCAATGCTGTGTTTTGTACTCATGTTTAGCTGTTAGGGGATTCAGTGTACTTATGATGCCCAAAATCTGTACCTGTTTTCTTGAATTACCGTTGTTTGAGACATCAAATGCTGTTCTTGCAGGCCTTTTGAGGAGATCGACATCTCAAAGGTTCATCATTCATGGGTATGCTGTTCCTCTTCACCTGTATCAGAGAGTTCAGCACTGGATCGTGATTATTCCCTGTCATCTGGGAACTATAGTCATCTTCCTGGAGAAGATGGTCCTACATTGCAAGCATTGGCATCTGGTGCTCATCACCATTCGGAAGGTAGTGCTGCTTATTTCCTATGGCCTCCTGCATATAGGCCTCATGTTAGAGCAGAAGAAAGGAAAAGCTTCTTTTTTGGTCTACAAAAGGATCTGGACTCAGATGTAAGTGAAAGGGTGCCCAATGGTAGGCAAGCTTCGACACTTCTGGACGTCATGACTATCCGAGCATATCATAGCAAGCGCCTACGCAGAGTCAGCCTTGGAACAGCAGTGGGATTCCGCAGAAGGCAGGGGCATTTAACAAGTACTCCTGCAATAATTGTGTTTGTAGCTCGGAAGGTTCATAAAGCATGGCTTCAAGAGTGCCTGAGGCTTCCAACTTATCTTGAGGTGAAGGAAGTTGTCTCTAAAACCCATGGCATGTGGTTTTATGGCCTCTAATTCTGTGATCAAGTTTAAGCAATAACTGCCTAGATTGCCTGTACATGAGAAGCGTTATGATGTCCACTAAAAATCCACAGGTAATACTAGTTTCAATGTAGTGGACTTCTTGCTTAACTTCATGGTCCCTTTTTCAGAGAAGTTTCCTTGCCTGGTTTTCTATGAGTAATGTGTAGGAGAAAAGTCCAGTTCTGTAAAAGTGCTGAATCATTATCTAAGTTGGCAAGCTGACACAGAAATATTACAGTTATACCCATTTGGATGATTTCAGGGACCAGCTGGAGGCATATGGTGTGATGTTGATGTGGTAGAGTTCTCTTATTTTGGTATTCCAGCCGCAACCCCCAAGCAAGAGGTATACACAGAGCTGGCTGAAGGTTTAAGGGGCAATGACCCATCCATCGGTCCAGGATCTCAGGTAAAAAGCCAGTGCATAACTTCAAAGTTTGAATACAAACTGCTCGTCTTGAAAAGTCATTCTATGATTTTACGTTTGTTTTGGAGGTGTGCATCTTACAACCAAGTTTCTAAATTTTATCTCAAGGATCAGTTGCATAGCCTTAGAGCATGGTCATAATCTGGATGTGTCTACTCTTTTTATGTCATGCTTGTGGTCTTAGTTCAATTTTTGGATCAACTGTAGGCCCTTTTATGTAATCAAGATTGATGTCTTATATCGATCTAACAAACTGTTTAGTATTTTTTATTTAATTGAGTTGTATAAACTAGCATATCAAATGAGGGCATTTGATGCATTATGATAGTGTACAGTTTAGTGGCAGATTGATATGCCTACATTGATATTCGAGGGGCATCACTCTCGAATCTATCATCATTTTGTTTACCGATATACTCAATTGCAGCATGATGATGTCCATATTTGTGTATAGAAAATAGAAATGGCCATCTCATGTGTTTCTGGGTTTTTGGTGTCATTAGATGTTTTCCGCACAATTTTCCCCTCCTTTCCATAAACTAATTTGAGAAATGCTGAGAGTGTGTACATGCTTCATCATATATCAATTAAACAACTGATGGTGTTTTTTACACTGTAGAGGTGAAGATTGGCAGATTTTTAGTTGCAATATATGTAAATAATTGTTGCATCATTACTAGTTTGAGAATTCTTATACGTTTCTCTCTCTGGTGAATTTCACAGGTTGCAGGTCAGGAGACATTTGGTACACTTGGAGCCATAGTACAGAGTAGGACAGGGACTCGTCAGGTTGGGTTTCTGACAAATCGACATGTTGCGGTTGATTTGGACTACCCCAACCAGAAGATGTTCCATCCACTGCCTCCAAATGTTGGACCTGGTGTTTATTTGGGTGCAGTGGAAAGGGCAACGTCTTTTATTACAGATGAGCGTTGGTATGGCATTTTTACAAGTGTGAATCCAGGTTTCCCTCTTTGCTACTTGTTTTTGAGCTGTCTGCTGTTAAGGCATTGTGTATTGTCCATTTTATAAACTTTCTCTGTGAGTTGAAAGAAGAATTCTGGTTTCCGTTTCTTGATATGACAATATTGATACTTGATGATGTTTGCTCATGGGGCAGAGACATTTGTGCGAGCTGATGGTGCTTTCATTCCATTCGGGGACAGTTTTGATGTCTCCAAAGTCACAACTACTATCAAAGGGGTAGGTGAGATGGGAGATGTTATAACTATTGACTTGCAAGCAAACATCAACAGCATCGTAGGGAGGAGGGTAATAAAAGTTGGCAGAAGCTCAGGGCTAACAGAAGGAAGCATCATGGCATATGCCTTTGAGTACAATGACGAGAAGGGCAATTGCTTTTTCACTGATTTCCTGATTGTGGGCGAGAACCAGCAGGCATTTGACATGCAGGGAGACAGTGGCAGCCTGGTACTGATGCTTGAGGAAGGCAAGAAAAAGCCTAGCCCTGTGGGAATAATATGGGGAGGCACAGCGAATCGTGGGTGGCTGAAACTTCAGAATGGAGATGCACTTGTGAATTGGACAAGTGCAGTGGATCTTGGGCGCCTCCTCAACTGTCTTCAACTTGATTTAATCACTAGCGATGCTGCTTTGGAAGGTAATTTCAGGAGCTTAGGCCACAGTTTGTCAATGTGCTCTGTTGTTTGTATCTCTACACAAGAAGATCTAGACAAATTCCCACTATAATTCCCATTGGAATTACGGAGACATCATGAGCTTTACGAGGGAGGGACCGCATACCTGGCTAGGTGCTAAGTGCGGTTGAGGGCAGGGGGACTGGTGGCCTGGGGTAGTTCATGATGTTGAGCACTATATGGAGAAACAAGAGAGAGCAGCCCCTTTCCCCACATGGGAACATGTCAAAAACTTCCTGACATGCTAGTATTCTATATTGCTGCACCATTTTTTGATAATCGGTGTAGCTCGAAGTCCTCGAGAATATGAAATAGAAACATGTGCATGGTTTTCAGTTTAACAAAATAAGCAGAATTTCAGTGATTCAGGATTTCAAAGGTACTGTGCTGAAGCTAAGGAGTTGTTAATGTTAGAAGTTAGTGTTTATGCATCTCCTCTCTTGAAGATAACTGTCCCTTTGAATTGCTGGGTTTCAGAGGCATTTGAGAAGAAGCGAAGGCTGTCAATAGGAATTCCGAGTGCAGGAGAATCAAGCTCACGGTTCTTTGGCACCATGCAATTTGCAGAACCCAATCAGCATGCCTTTGAAAGTTCGAAGGTGAAGTCACAAGGTCAAAATTATCACCACCCCACCTCAAGTGAACCAGGGTACCCTGAGGTCCATGCAGGTGGAGGTGGAGTGGGGTTGAGACATGATTCGAATCATGCCAATCCTTCCTGCATTGACTTCATAAAGAGTTTCGACTCAAGAACACGTTATGATGACAAAAGCACAGATGTTAATGGCGAGGAGCTATCCAGTTGTGGGCTGGATCTTTATGGCAGGGATGCAAAAAGAAGATGGCTCTAATCCTTACAAGGAAGTGAGCTCATTCCTTTACACAGATCAGTTTAATCTTGTCATATGAATGAATATGTACTTGGAATGGGCAGAGAGTGCTTGCAGGTGTTGTGTTATGGCAGATGGAAATGCCGATTTTCGATTTCTGAAGTTTCTGATTATGCTGTGATCTTCTTCCCACGATCCTTTCCATCATTTCCCTTTGTAGCCAGGCTTTACTCTTTCCTCTTTGAATCTGGAGTCTTCTCAACATGTCCCGGGGCTAGTGAAGCCAATGACAATGCAAAGCTAAAAGACAAGCAGTCTCTTTAGCATAACCAATTCTAGCAAGGAACATCCACAAGACCTCAGAGGCTTTGTACTATGTGTTGTGTGTTATGTCACAAATCAGCTAGTTGCATTGTAGAAATTTATGACTAATCTTGTTAAGCAATGTGTTTTAGGTGTATTTGTGTCAATACATAATAATAAATTCCATGACAACTATGTAATGGTTGGCTAGTTCAGTTGTTAAGGATGTTGTTCATGCGCATGTGAAATAAATTTGTTCACAAAAGAGCTTTAGGAGGGTTTTCAAGGTAGTATTATATTAGTGACATAGGATTGTGACACCTTTTTGCAAATCTTGATTAACACCTAATCAATATTCCCAGCATTTCCCTTTTTGGTCACATAAGTAGTCTCCAAGGTTAGTTCTTTTTGGCAATTGTTACATAGTGGGCCTCTCCACCTTACTTCATTATTTTGGACTTTTGCAGAGTTAATCCCATTGTCATGGACATGCCCCCAACCCTATTGAATAAAAGCCACAACTTTCTATTCAAACCTTTGCAAGCAACTAGACATCACACAAAGAGGTTTAATTCTTTTGCCACAATAGTATTAATGTAGATAGATATAGTATCTAGAGACTTGATGGGTAGGCCATGCTTGGTGGAATATGAACCCATATAGGGTAAATGGCAATTTAATCTTGAGTCACAAATTGAGCCCCACTCATGAGATTGGTGGATGTCCCCTACACAAGGTAGTGGATTTGATCTAGTTAGATCCCTTAAACTTGTTAAAGCATGTATGCTAAGTAATGTTAATCTCCTAAAGGGGGTGTGGTAGGGTAAGCGGGTCGAGTGACGGCCCCCCTTTTTGTGGCATTTATTTAGTTCAAACAAAGGCTTATTTAGCATTGGTCCCACAACACTGTGAAGAGGGAAGCATGCTAAAATAGAAACATATCTTGTCTCCACACTACAAGGATAAAGGAGTATAGCGACGGCCATTTCTGACGCAAAGTAGCGGTGTCGCTATTTGCGTCGCAATACGCAAATAGCGACGGAGCGGAAAAAAGCGGACCGAAATCCAAGCACGGCATTTTACGCGAAGGAGCGAAAGGGAGAGCAAACTGCATCTTGCATTTGAGAGGGGGAGGGAGAGAAAGAGAGAAAGAGGGAGAAGGAGAGCTTCTCACCATTGCTGCCGCCGCCGTTTGCGAAGAAGAGGAGGAAGTGTACGGAGGGCGAAGAGGAGCCACTATCGCAAAGAGGAGCCGCCAAATCTATCCTCGGGCCTTTGCGGTGAGTGCATTGTTCCCTCTTGCTTTGTTTTTGTTTTTTTTCCTTTTCTTTTGCTTGTTTTTGTTAAAAATGATGTGTACTGAGAGAGAAAGAGAGGAAATGAGAGAGGGAGACAAAGAGAGAAAAAGAAAGAAGGAACGAGAGAGAGAGGGAAAAAACATTAAACATATTAGAGAAATAGAGAAAGAGAGAGAGAGGGAGGGAGAGAGGAGAATGAATAGATAAAAAACAAAGAGAAGGTAAGATCATATTCTTTAATTTCTTCTTTTCTTGTTTGTAGTAGTAATAGTAGTAGTGTAGTAGTAGTAGTAGTAGTAGTAGTAGTAGTAGTAGTAGTTCTTTAATTTCTTATTTTCTTGTTTGTAGTAGTAGTAGTAGTAGTTCTTTAATTTTTTATTTTCTTGTTTTTTATAGTAGTAGTGGTAGTAGTAGTAGTTCTTTAATTTCTTCTTTTCTTGTTTGTCATCATCGTCGTAGTCGTAGTCGTAATAGTAGTAATAGTATTCTTGTTTGTTGTTGTTGTTGTTGTTGTTGTTGTAGTTTTTTTTCTTTTCTTATTTGTTGTTGTTTAGTTTTCTTGTTTGTTGTTGTTGTTGTTGTTGTTGTAGTTTTAACTTTTTTTCTTGTTTGTTATTGCTGTTGTTGTAGTAGTAGTAGTAGTAGTAGTAGTTGTTGTTGTTTTTTCTTCTTTTCTTGTTTGTTATAGTAGTAGTAGTAGTAGTAAAGAGAGAGAGAGAGAGAGAGAGAGGAGGTCCTCTCAAGGATGAGGGAGGTCCTGCCAAGGATGAAGGATGCTTTCCCAAGGATGGAGATAAGCACCAGACCTTCTATCAAGGCCCTCTCAAGGATGAGGAAAAACCTCCGAACACTCTTGCAAGGACAGTGCGAGGCACAATGTAATTCATTTTATAAGGCACGCATGTTTCCTCCTATGTAAACTAGTACACTCTATATGGACATAGGTGAAGGGATGAGGCAACTTGACGGGAGTGGGAGAAAACCATGTCAAGATTACATCATAGTAGCCACAGAGGGCAAGAAGATGGATCCGTCCAACACCATCTTAAATTTCAAAGATAGATCTTGTGAGAGTGCGCAACGGAAGAGGAAATACGAACACGGAGGGAGAGAGAGAGAGAAAGCAGAAAATAAGGAAGAGAAATCTGCACTGACTGAAATGAATGCTGAATACACTGAAATGGACTGATCAGTCCCTGCACGCAGCCCACAGCGTCAGTGAGGGCACCAGATCAGGCTGATGACGATGGCAGCACCACCACGGGGGAGGAGTGTCGGAATCTGTAAGAAGACAACTGACCAAGTGGGGAGGGGGGCTGCCAATAAATAGGCAACGGACAAATCCTAACCCTAACCCTAAAATGGGCGCAAACCCTAAAAGTGCCCTAAAATGGGCGCCCCACAACAGTGACCAAAAAGGTGGCCGGGCAGCCAGTGGCTGCCCACTAAAAGATGCCAAAAAGAAATACACAACCTAAGACAGCCAGTCAAGAGTGACTAGCCTCACCCATCATAACACATGACAGACATGTCAGAGCTCCTAATGTCCTCGTCTGACTCAGACTGAGGCTCACAGGCAGGAGATCACAAGGCATGACAAACATGACTGCTAACACCCCCTCTCAAATCCTGGATGTGGCTGAAGGCCGAAGAGGAAATAGATCCTGGGGTGGCAAGAGGAATGCCAATGTCGATGAAGTCCGTCGATGTAGACTGCCGCTGAAGGAGCTCCTCACGATCCTGGAAAGCCCCCTCTAAAACACTAGGGGCCAGGGAATCCACAGCCACATCGCCGAGATCGTCCCCCTCTGAAAGGGATGGAGGGTACGAGGGAACCACCGGAGGAGAAGGTGGGGGATGGGAAGGAACCTGTGGAATAGAAGGTGCACAAGCGGGAACGGGTGTAGCAATAGACTGCCGCGGAGGACCCTGCATCAAAGAAGGGGAATGGAGCCTGTAAAGCCCGCTCTCCTGCCAACCTGTAGATAAGACAGCTCCTGTAAAAGAATCCTCAATAACAACGGCATGCTCGGTGAAGATCACTCGTGTGCCAAGCCTCGTAAGGCCATAAACTGAGAGGAGGGAAAGGCCCAAGTCCGGAACATGTTGGGCCTGTGAAAGGAAGCTCGTAGGTCGGTCTGTAAACAAAGGCAATGTGCCAACACCACTAATAGGCACCGATAAAATGTCACCAACAGTGACTGAACCCTCTGATGGACGGAGATCCTGTAACAAATCACCTCGGGGAGTCATATGACTCGAAGCACCACTGTCCACTAACCAAGGCTGCGCAGAAGACACTGCAGCCACGGAAGAAGGATCCTCCTCCAAAGCATGGACATGAAGGAACACTGACTCATGGGTAACAGCTGGTGTAGAGGTAGAAGAAGGCTCCGATGTAGATCCACCCTTCGCTCCCGGACGAAGGTGAGGGTACTTCTTCCAGCATTTCTCCTCTGGATGTGTCCCTTTCCCACAGTGTGGGAACTTCGGTCTCTCTGAATCTGAGTCAGAGCCTGAAGAACTGTCCTTCTTCTTAGCCTTTGACTTCTTCTTCTTCTTCTGTCCTCCCGAACCTGCAACAAAGGCTCTAGTGGAGTCGGATCCACTAGCACTGACCTCTCTGAGTCGCTCGTCATACTCCAAAACAAGCGGGGATAGCTCCTCCCATAGAAGCTTCTCACAGTTCCTCGATGTAAGTAGGCTGGTGTAGAAGACATCAAACCGAGGCGATGGCAGTTGAGTCAAAAGAATCATAGCTATGTCTTTAGAAGATATCGTCCGACCGAGGGATGCAAGCTCATCCCTCATATCCTGTAATCTGTTGATGTGGTCCTTCATGGAAGGACTATCATCAATAGCGAGCATCCACAACTTCTTTTCAAGAGATATCCGGTGGGCAAACGTCTTCTGCTGATAGAGAGACGCTAGCTTCTGCCACACGTCCGCTGCAGTCTTCAACCTGTGAAGATGAACAAGGACAGAATCCTGCAAACTCAGAAAGAGGAAAGATCGGGCTCTAGAATTGAGCCGATCCCATAAGGCTGCACGATCCATAGATGTCCCATCTGCGGGATCCACCATAGGCCGGGGAATAGGAACAGAAATAAGCTCCCAAAGATCGAAGGAGTCCAAGATATACTCCACCTTGCAGGACCATAGAGAAAAGTTGGAGCCATCCAACCGGTCCTCTCTGGGCAGCTGAGGAAGTACGGGTACCTGTACAGGGGGTACCAAAGGCTGCATCGTCGGCCCACTGGAAGGGGATCGCCGAGATACATGAATAGAAGGGGGACGGGAACGAGGAAGAGACTCCATATGACGATCCTTGCGATAGAAATCACGCCTCCGTTCAGATGAATGTCGAGACAAAAGCTCATCATCTGAGTCATCAAAACCTGTAAACTGATGAGAAGACATCTTCCAATCTGCAAACACCAAAACACAACAAGGGAAGGTTGCCGGTGCCGAAACACAAACACCAGAAGCTCCTGAGCTGGCCGCCTTGCATAGAACGCAAGGATGATGTCAAACGCAAATGCTGATGATGCAATCACCACAGAAAAACAGCCGCCTGCCTGAAAACGCAGCCTGGGAAGAAGTCGCCAGCAGGAAAAGAGCCGCCGGACGATGGAACAACAGCCAGAACAGCAAGGCGCAGGCTGGAAGGGTGTCGCCCAGTTGGAGGAGGGCCACCCAGGCTGTAAACGCAGGCAGGAAGAGGGTGGTGATGACGTGGCAGCCACTGGAGAAGGCGCCAGCAGCAAACGGAAACTTGTTGATACCAAAACAGGCCGCCCTGATCAAGGAGATGGTGCAGAGGATGACGCCTCAGCTGTTGGAGACGTCTTGACCAGCAAACGCAGAGTTGTGGGTGTTCTCCCGTGTAAAACTCAGCTCCGTGTACTCTCAGTTTGGCGATGATACCATGTGAGAGTGCGCAACAGAAGAGGAAATACGAACACGGAGGGAGAGAGAGAGAGAAAGCAGAAAATAAGGAAGAGAAATCTGCACTGACTGAAATGAATGCTGAATACACTGAAATGGACTGATCAGTCCCTGCACACAGCCCACAGCGTCAGTGAGGGCACCAGATCAGGCTGATGACGATGGCAGCACCACCACGGGGGAGGAGTGTCGGAATCTGCAAGAAGACAACTGACCAAGTGGGGAGGGGGGCTGCCAATAAATAGGCAACGGACAAATCCTAACCCTAACCCTAAAATGGGCGCAAACCCTAAAAGTGCCCTAAAATGGGCGCCCCACAACAGTGACCAAAAAGGTGGTCGGGCAGCCAGTGGTTGCCCACTAAAAGAGGCCAAAAAGAAATACACAACCTAAGACAGCCAGTCAAGAGTGACTAGCCTCCCCCATCATAACACATGACAGACATGTCAGAGCTCCTAATGTCCTCGTCTGACTCAGACTGAGGCTCACAGGCAGGAGATGACAAGGCATGACAAACATGACTGCTAACAGATTTGTCCGCTCGCCATTCTCTAGTCAGGGATCCGTCCAACACGATATTGAATTTCAAAGACAGATCCACCCAGCACCATCCCCCACAAGGGCTTGTATACAAACTCAAAAAAAGCCATCTGGCTACATCCATCCCACCTTCCAACCACCATATATCAGCACCATGGGTCTGGCACTAAACTAGGAGCGGGTAATGTTAACCTCATCACAAGAAGAAAGTGGAAAAAGTGGAAAAGTGCAAGTTGGGTCACTTAAAGAGGCGGCCCAAAAGGAAATTGGACACAATAGAAGAAGCAAAAAGGGAAACAGCCAAAAGTGCAAGGGCAGTCTCAAAAGCCAAGTCAAAGGCAAAAGCACATTTTTAAAGTGCAAAGGCGTTACCAAAATTTTATACAAGAGGGTTCCTCCTGTGCAAATTGTAAAGGGTAGAAGGACATGGGTAAAGAGAAAGGACAACTAGAAGAGTAATTGGTGAGTTGAGTATTGTATCCATCATCATCGATAACTTAATGACTCTTCATCAACAATACTGCCTCCCTGGGTGTTGTTGCATAGTCCCTGCCATAAACACGTGCTATGGTGAGCTCTAGTACCTCATGTAGTCCACTTCAGTACCTTGCGCGTCAATGCCTATCCATATTGACCATCTACTAAATATGCCAAGTATTTCTAATCCTACCTCTTGTGTTTATACATACATACATATGTGTGTGTGTGTGTGTATAAATTTTTTTAAGTGTGGTGACGCAAGGATTTAATTCATGTTCAAGTATTAGGCCCTTGTTGATTAGAGAAGCCAGTCCATTAAGGTTTTAAGTGTGGGGATGCATCCATGCATGTCTCATCTATGTACACTCATAAACACACTGCTATATGATCTTTAAATGATGTAATGTTTTTTTTATACCATGTTAGGGTTCCTTCCCCATGCATTTGTCTTGTTCCACCCATCCTTGGGGTTTTTCCTTGCCCATTTAGCCCTTTCTCTTGTGTCGCCGTTCTTCCATGTGAACTACTCTATGTTCACCAAAACATATATCTAACCTTATAGCCTTATTTATCCCTTTGACTTTAATACATTTCTTTTTTACTACCCTCTGTTCCTAGTAATGATTTTTTTAGTTATTAATTTTTGAAGAATTTTACACAAATCAAACGTGTTTCTATATGAACACACCTTTCTCGCTTTCCAGAACTATAGCTTGATCCTATAGCCCCAATTATCCCCTTCCCTCAGACCTTTTTCCTTTATATAACCTGTCATTTTGACGCATGACTTGGCTATTATTCATTTTTATGTATTTGTGAGTAAATTTTATGTATTTTTTGCCATTTTTCCTTATGAATGCATGTTTTTTATGCCAGACATATTGTTCTTGTTGTCCATCCTGTTCCATTAGTCATTCTACCCAATTTTCATTTTTGCCACATGTCAATCCAATGCTTGGATCTTTTAGTCAAATTTTCCATGACATTTTGGTCTTGTTTCCTTACGTGTCCATACAAACACTAGATTTTGCATGCCATCGATTTCGAAGTATTGCGGCCAATCAGCCATGCTCCTCCCTCTTCCATTTGATCTCACACTGCAAAATTTTTTACCCCACCCTGTGTTTGTGCGTGGGATAGTCGAGTGGGGGTTTTTCTAATTCTTTCAGTTATTTCATTCAAGAAAAAACACCCCAACTACTCCCCCAATCATGTTCTCCTTCTCTCTTCTTCTTCTCTCTCCTCCCACCTCTTTCTCTATCCCCATCTCCTCCACCATTCTTCTTCTCCCTACACTCTTTCCTCCTTTCCCCCCCCCCCTCCCCCTTTTGTGCTCCTTCTCTTCTCCTCCCTTTCTCCCTACTCCCCTCTCTACCTTGCCCTCCAACCTTACCCCTGTTGAAAATGTCAGATCTAGAGCATGGCTATGGAGGTTGAAAGAGGAAGAGTGAGCTCATGAGGTGACAGACATCAAGATCAAATGTCACACAAGTGAATTAGGCTCCAAGAGGGAAGCTTGGACTCATAAACACAATCTTGTGTAGTGGATTGACAATGACACAGACACTTTGCTAAAAGTACAAAAGTACTATGACATTACATTCAAAAAGAGAGCAAGTACAATGCTTTATAGGAATAGGCTAGATTGCACTTTCCACCACTGTGCATATGGGATTTTGAATCTTGAGCCCACATTATTCCATACATAGAGGCTAAGCTGAGCGTGATTGCTAATATCTCAACACTCCTCCTCAACCAGATAAGTACAAAGTGTGTAGAGGCTTTAATGAGCAACCACCTAAAAAGTGTGGGCACACCATAAACATGGTAAACACTAGAGGCTATAATAGGGACCTCACAAAGTGCATAAAGGCTATAGTATAAGGTTACATGAGGAGTTAACAAGCTTATGTTAGAAGCATTAGGGCTAGGCAATACAAGGCTAGAAAAGTCTATCAGAATAGAAGGATTGATGAGTTTTGTCCTTCTCCTAGTGGTCTTCTTGTTCTTTTTCTTTTGCTCCATGGTCTTCTTCTTCTTTAACAACAACTAGATAGGCCTTTTGTGACCTCTTCCTGGCATGACAGAATTTCTCCGTGTGCTCGATTCTTTTGCAGAAGTCACATACCAATTGATCTTTCTTGCCCTTGTACATGGTACCTACATATAACATTTGTTCATCTTTAGAGATGCTTGGTTCTTCTTTGTATTTTATCTTCTTTTCTTCTTCTAGCAGGGAGGCCTCAATGTCAACTAGTTTAGGACTAGGCGTGTTGATCAATGTAGTTGATACATTATTATAGCTAGGAGACAAACTTTTTAACAACACACCAATACAAATATCTTTATCCATATTGAGATCAATTCCTGCAAGTTGAGTTAAGAGACTTTCCATGTAGTTTAAGTGAGTTGCAAGAGATGTGTTTGATTTCATATCTAGCTTGAAAAATTCAATCAGTAATCCATACTTAGATGACTTTGATTGTGCACCAAACAAAGTATCTAATCTCTTCCATGTATCATTAGAGGTTTCACAGGTATCCACATGGTGAATGAAGATGTCATTTAATTCCAACTTAATGATGGCCTGTGATTTGTCATCATTATTTTGCCAAGTAACTGCAAGGTTCGCATCCTGAGACTTCTTCTCCTTGCCATTGGTAATGGCCCAAAGACCCTTCTTCATCAGAATGAGCTTGATGCGGGTTTGCCACGTGTGAAAATCGACCCCTTTGAATCGAACAGTTGAAGAGTCTTTGCCCATGCTGGAGCAACAAATCAGCAGCAAAACACTCAAATTTGAGCAGCAGAATGTAGTGTCAAATAACACTTGATAAGTATCAATAAATACTATGCTTTCAGGCACTTGAGTTTGATGCTTTGATTCTTGAATTTCTCCCCTCCTTGCTGATTTGATGGGGAATGCTTGCTGGAAATAGCTTCAAAATGACTTCACTTGACTGAGGTTGATCAGTAACCAAGTTAACTTTTGTAGTTGTTGAAAAACACAAGCAATGGTAGCATAGAATTTCACTATGTTTGATGCTTGTACTTCACTGAAAGCTTCAAATCTTCAAAAGCTTTCCAAGGCTTGCTTGTTGGATATTGAAACCTTGCTATAAACTTCAGTTCTTAGTGGATCAGAGTGGCAGAGGTTTGGTTTAAGTGGCAAGAGAGAGAAAATGAAGGAAAAAATGAGCTTGAAGGTAAGTGGCTATGGCTGCCAGTTACAGTTTCAAGAGAGCAGCCTGATATTTTGGTTGTAGCAGCTCACCCAGTGGACCATTTGAGTTAAAATTTTGTCAGGAGGTAGCGTGTATGATAAACTTCAAAAGTCCTATAGTAGCCCTTGACATTGTGAGGCTTGATGATGGTGCCATCAATTGAACAATAGTAGCAAGCTTTGGCTATGGCTTCCTGCAGTACCACCTCTGAGTGATCTTCTAATATCTCTCTACTAGAGTGGAATTTTCTCAAGCCCTCTTAGTTGAAGTAAGTTACCTACATGACCAACAAATGCCCTATGACAACTTGTGGAATAATGCTCACAATAAGGAAGAGAGAACATGTCCAATTTATGGCAGTGAAATTTGTGCCCGATCTATGTTTTTCAACAATGTCGGGCTATATGTTGCACAATGTCAGGAAATTTTGGGCTAGAAAGATACGTCTTGAGCTAAGGAACAACTGTCGAGAAGAAAGCTTGAAGAGATATGGCCTGATTGAAGAGGTATGGCTGCTCCAACAGAGGTAGGTAGGTGTTATCTATTCTAACCAAGAGAGATAGAGTGAAGATGGAGGTGAAAGATGAAGGGTTTTATGTCAAGCTGAGCTAGCCAAAGATTGAGAGGAGTGATTTATAGAGCTGAGCCATGCTCGACTGGGCTCTGATACCATGTACAAAATGTCCGATCTAGAGCATGGCATTGGAGGTTGAAAGAGGAAGAGTGAGCTCATGAGGTAATAGACATCAAGACCAAATGTCACACAAGTGAATTAGGTTCCAAGATGGAAGCTTGGACTCATAAACACAATCTTGTGTAGTGGACTGAGAATGACACATACACTTTGCTGGAAGTACAAAAGTAATATGACATTGCATTCAAAAAGAGAGCAAGTACAATCCTTTATAGGAATATACTAGGTTGCACTTTCCACCACTGTGCATATGGGATTCTACATCCTGAGCCCACACTGCTCCGTACAAAGAGGCTAAGCTGAGTGTGATTGCCAATATCTCAACAGCCCCTTCCTACCCTCCCTCCTCTACCCCACCCTCCACCTCCCTCCCACCATATCCCCCCCTTCCTCCCTACTCCAAGCCCTCCTTGCCCCTTTCCATTTCCTCCCTAATCTAGCCCCTTTCCTGCCTACCATTCCCCCTAGCCCCTTCCCCGCCTACCCTACCTACCTCGCGCCCCACTACCCCGCTTCTCTTGCCCCACCTACTCCACTACCTCACCTCCCTGCCTTGCTTCTCCCCCACTACCTCATCTACCTCCACTACCCCACCCTACCCCACCTACCTTGCCGCCCCCCGCCTGCTTCTCCTCCTCCTCCCTACCACCACCCCTCCTCTTCTTCTCTTTCCCCTCCTCCCTTCTTTTCCCTCCTCCCCCCCTCCATCATCTCCTTCCTCCTTGCTCCTCCTCCTCCTCCACCACCTCCTCCTCGCCCACCTTTCTCCACAAAACCCCTATTCCTACCCTTTACACAACCTCCCATTCCCACCCCTTACACAATCCCCCTTTCCCACCACCTCTAAAACCCCTTTCCACCACCCCCTTTTCCCCCAACATGTAGGACACTCCCTCTTTTCTTGTACTTTTCCCTTGTTAGTCCTAGTTTCCATGGTGTCCCGTGTAGCTGTGCGAGTTTTCAAAACGACCCCTCTTAGGCCCTATTCATGCATGGGCATGCGGACCACTTTTTGTGTATCCCATGCTAATTGTGCTTTGTGTGCGAATCTTTGTATTTGTGTGTACTTGGTTGGCTTGCTACCATTCATGGGCGAGGACGTACATCTTTCTTGCATGTACCATAGAGCTTGCAAAGCTATTGTTGATGCATAACATAGGGTACATACCTTGCCGCAATTAATGCACACGTCTTTTGAATATTACTAAGATATTTGCTGAAAATATTTAAAAAACCCTAAAAAATTCCACAAAATTTCACAAAATCACTCCACACAAAGCTAAAAATTTTAGAATATCTAATTTTCATTAAAAATTACCGAAAATTAAAAATATAAAATAATATCAAAGAAAAAACTAAAAAACTTGTAAAATGCATGAAGATTAAAAATATAGTCAAAAAATTATTTAAAAAATAAAAACCTCATGATACATCATTTTCATATTCTGGGTAAAAAAACACACATAAGATTTTAAGAAAACCCAAAATAAAATAAAAGACTAAACTAATCCAAATACATAACTATATATGTCCTAATATTAATTATTTAACACAAAAACATACACACACAAACCCATTGATTGATCATATCTCAAAATTCCTCTTTTTCATTGGTTTTATTTGTTTTTATTTTAAAAAAATCAAAATCTAATAAACTGATAAAAAATCCATGAAACTCTAAAACAAGCCCTAAAAAATGCGCGTTGTATTTTTTTTTCTCCTTACACTGTCAATTTTCAGCTTGGTTGGATTGTATTTTGGCATTGCTTCTTGGTCACGATTTCTTGTCTGTTAGTTGATTTTTGTGTGCTCGTTGAGATTAGGGCGCATTCACATATCTTGTAGGCCTCCTCTATGTTTGTCTGTGTGGTATATGTGTTTTATTCTCATCCGAATAACATCTTAAACTGCTTCCCAAATCCAAAATGTTCCTTTGGTTAGTCGAGTTAGACCTTATTACTAAGACTGGCCTATCCCATTTTGTGGCTCTCTCATTGCCACTCATTCTTGATGATCCTACCTTAGTGTGATGAGCTCTTAACCTCTTATAGTAAATAGTGTGGCTCTATCCATGGTACCACTGTATTGATGACACCTCGAGGCTTGGGAAAGGCTTTCTCTCTTCCCTACCATGGAGAAACCTTTCCAATAGATCACCAACTCTTTTCCGATGTGGACATTATGAAGCTCTTGCTGCAGAGACAGAGTAAGGACTTCTTGGATGCTAAATGGGTCATCACTACATTTGGTGTTTGTGTTTCCATGATCTCTGATCCCTTTTGAAAATAATTGTGTCAATTCCTTCAAGATAGGTGCATGCATGCCAAGAAACCATCTAATTACATGTCCAAGGAATTATTCACTGCTTCCAAAATCATGCTTAAGGGCATGACCATTGATTGAAGCTCTTATCTCCTTGCCAAAATGGAACAATACTTTATCAGGGTCATTAGAGGAATAATGTGATGAATATCACTTACGGTTTTTACTTGTATGTTTTCTTGACATACTCTACCCCTGCGAAGGAAATCGCACCACCTTTTGAAAATCCTCTAGTAGTTTCCTTCCTCCTCTTGAAGATCCTAGATCCATCCTTGAAGATAATGACTCCCCTCCTTCACTGGTCATTTAGAGAAAGCACTTAAAGTGTGTGGCTGAAATAGTTCCTGCTAAAATTCTTCCAGTGGGAGTCCTTGCTACATTAAGCAGTACCCTTCTTGCATGCCTTACATCTATAAATTTATTGAGATGGTAGTTTAGACACATCAATTCCTTCTGTGCATCACCTAGTGACAGGAGATGCTATTCCTTTCTTGTGTGAGAACATTTAGAGTTCCATAGAAATATTTATTGCCAATATGTGTGGGATACCCCATTTGAGGGGTTTTGGGGAAGGTGCCGTTGGACTCTTATTCAGCTACAAATGCAATATTAGAAGTATCTAGTGTGCATTTAGTTATTACAGACGCTCCTGGCCCGTGAGGTCGGGTGATGGTGGAGGTGTCTGTTGTATGCATGAGGTCCGGCTAGTGCCATAGCCAGTGCCAGCCCATTTTTGGTCCCATCACACACACTTCTAAGTTTATTTAAAAATGAACCTACTATCACAGGTGCATCCACTAAACAAAAAGTGCTAAACATACACTTAATTTTTAATCAATAAATTTGCATTTAGAGACCACAATCAAGGTTCGAAGTTAGGGTTACAATTTTTATAAAAAAGGCATCGTTTCACACTTAATATTTTTTAAACTAACGGATAAGAAATAATTGTCATTTTCTTTTAAAGGTTTGTAACCTAATAAAATCTCACCCATTATCAATAACTTTATTAAAATGGATCCTTCATTATATTTAATCCCCCTACACTGCACATTCCCTTTTTAATAAATGAGATTCATGGGGATGAATCATGATAGAATCTTGTCTAGCATCTTTTGTCGTTAATGGTGGTTAATATTTCCAGTGTCATGTCAATGTGATTAGTTCCTTTGAGATTTTCATTTTTGTCTTGGTTACATGGACGTGCCAGGGATACGGTATGTCTTGTTATTTTTCTTTTCTGCATGATATGGGGATTCAAAGTGTTTGATTATATTGCATCACATGAAGCTTTCGGTCGCACATGTGTAGAGGTCATGTTGAATTTTTTCTAGGATATGGATTGCTTGGGGTGGTCAGTTAGTCAATCGAGTCTATGTCAATTTCTTGAGATTGATATCTTATTCCTATCCTGTTGCTCCAAATATCATACCTTGCTACCTCAATATTAACTCTAGTTAATTGATAGTGTCAAAGATAGCCTCTCAACTTGAGCACATTCCACATGGAAATAACAACATTTTTTTGCAAAATAGTAAGCATTAATGTTTTATAAAATCTTTCTTTGATTACCTTTGCTATTAAGGTTGTATTGCAAGGAACGAGTTTGCTCAAAGGCTATTCATACCTGAAAGCTAGTGCATGCTCATTATGTTCACATTCCATCATTTGAAGTGGTTTAAGTTGAACCTATTTTCACGCTACATCCATCCCAAACTTGTTTCAACTAAACAAAGTTGCCAAAAAAGGTTATTCACACTCTTCAAGAATCCATTATTGTATCAAAGACACTAAATAGATGTTTATAATAAGATTTTCTATTGTCCTCCTATTTTTGTAATCAGAGTTAGACACTACTGTGTGAGTCATTGGAAAGACCTCTTTGTTTCTAAAAATGTTAGAAATAAAAGGAGTGGCCAAAATTAATGGTGATGATTTTCATATAAGGAAGATGAAAACTATATATCATCTCATGTGCAAGGACTTATGGGAGTTGTTTGTAGAAGTAGAAGATCCTAATGGTCCACGATGGAGGAGAAAAAATACTAAGGCACTCAAACTTATTGCATGGGGCCTTTTAGATGATGTACTCCACCACATTTCACGCATAAAAAGGGCACAATAAGCATGGGAGGAGCTTGATAGAATCTTTGGTTCATAAGCAAAAAATTAAAAAAAAAAACTTTTGATGGACTTTTTCGGATTGGACCTAAATAACTTTTACTTCTAACATCACTCATCAATAAATTCAAAAGTCTAAGTGCAACTCTCTTCCATTGGTAAAGATATTGAAGAAGTTGAAGCCATTCTTGTGTAACTCAATAATGTGTGTAAACCTAATAAAGGTTATGAGCATATGGTAGCAACATTGAGGAATGTGTTAGATATAAAACTCAACTTAGTAGAAGTTTCCTTATACAAGCAAGAGCAAAAGAAGGCCCAAGAATCTACATGGAACCCTATAGTAACTGCAGTTTACAACAAAAGTTCTTCTTCAAGAAGTTTTTGTAGGATCTATGAGACAAAATTTGACATAAGGAATAGAACAGTTTCAACAAAGGAAGACCAAGGTGCAAAAGTTACAACAAGTTTGGACACACCAATAAAGATTGTTGGAACCAAAAAGTAAACATTGTACAAGAATCCTCACGATCTTATGAAGAAATTTTTGAAGGTATTTGGTACAAATTGCCTATACTTTGTTTGACATTGCATGAGCTAGAGGCATTGCAAGAATTTTGGGGGGAAACCTACATCCTTAGATGTAATTATCTAAAGGGTAAGGCAATACTAAGGGGGGGTGTTAAAATATGGTGCTAGAGGCTGTGTTCCAAGTACATGTAAGAAATTGTATCCCATAAGCAAAGAGGGAACAATTTGTTCAAGCTATAAAGTGATAAAATAATGTACTCACAACCTTCAAATCAGGGCAATCTCTTTCATGCCACTATGGTTTCATTCTAGTTCTTCTACTTTCCCCTCTTGTCTCAACCATGTTTTTCAATATGCATGACAAGTGGAGCAGTAGAAGGGCATGCAAGAGCTCCCTAAGTATAAAACATATTCCTCCTTTTATTGAGACCTCTACATAGACCTTCTAGTGTATGCCGGGTTATACTTCGAGGAAGTTATTAAGCTCTAGATGAGTTTGTTTGCATGAGATGAGTTCAACATTCAAGTTTCTTTGTATCACATATTGGTACTTTGCTATATGTTTTTAAGACAAGTCTATGCACATGTTTTTTTATTTTTTATATTGATATCCCACACATTGGAGTAGCAATTTATTTTTTGTCTATGAAAATCATTGCACTATAGTTTTGGTATCATGAGCCATACTCAAATGTAGAGCTCGATGGGATTTTTCATTTATGTCTCTAGACCAAATAATTAGGTATTGCGGGCCCTACATGATCCTCAAGTGCCTAGGACCCAATGCCTACAAACTCCAACTCCCCGAGAACCTAAAGGTTCACAATGTATTTCATGTTAGCCTACTAAATAAATATGTATCCAATCCTAGTCATGTACTCAATGATCAACAAGTTGTAATGCCAAGCCGAGTCCTTGAGCTCTAGCTAGATATAATCTTAGACATTCGAGAAAAGAGATTGAGGAGTAGAACCCTCAAATAGTACCTCATGTAGGGGAAGGACTATCCAGAAGAGGATGAAACATGGATTGATGAGAATACTCTCAACCAACAACACCCCCAATTCCTTTCGAGATGAGGACATCTTGATTCCTGAAGGGGGGAAGGATGTAATATTTTCCCCCACCGTAACTGTAAGGTCCCCCGCTTCATAAATTAACAAAAAGTTTCAGTTACACTACATGCTAGGGATTCATCTTAAAGATAGATATAAGACAAGCACATGAATTGCCAAACTTAATTGTTTGAGGCAAATCAATAAATTAAACCCTATATGTTACATAAGGCTAGGGTTCAATTCAACTTAATTAGGGTTTAGTTATAAACAAGCCAAGCTATTGTTATAAACATAGGCTAACCTAGAGAGAAATAAAACCCTCATTGGTTTCTATCTTGCGTCTGGCTGTGATAAATCCAAAACACCCTTGGAGATATCACCTTTAACCATGATACAACTCGATGTTAACACAAGAAAAATCGAGTTTCATATTCTTAAGACAAGAACCCTGGACTAAAGACTAGCAAGCTAGGGCAGCTACCATCCGAGAACTATCAAATATAGATCCAATTGCATAATTGCTCGCTCCTATCACATAGGAGTGGGGTCGGAAAGAGGGTATTCTCTATCCCTCAGAGGATATTGGAAATTGATACAAGGCAAGAAGGGAAAACCCTAAGCATCAAAGATAGGGGGACTCCACCTTAGCAGATGTCCCGAGTACTTGCCTTCACTATTGTTTGTGCTTGTAAATTTAGGAACATCCTCTATGAAAGGATTGTATGACCCCAAACTCGCAAGAAATTGGAATAATGAATCAGGTTGAATTCATGGAGGGCATGCAAGGCCACCCCCAGGTGGTCGCCGTCCCTAACTAAGGGGTTTCTCAATAACCATGCTGGCAACGTGGACCGAACCCACCACAAGAGGTCTCTTTGTGGGATAGTTTGAATGTGGGAGGATGCTTGGATACCAAGGGGGCTTTGGTTGTAAATTCCCTACCTTCGGGTCCTACTCGAACATTCTGCGTGACTCAAGATAGATTCTTGAGGCCCCTATTACTAGTGCAAGGGCAGAATCTTGGAAGAAATAAGATGCATGCCTTACAGATTGCGGAAATCGTCCCTAGGCGACAAACCTGGAACATCCCGTGGGAGTGCTGGGCAGCAACGCTTAGACTCGTTTCTCGATGGGCCGCAAAAATGTGCTTGGACAGTGGGCACATTACATCTATTAAATGGACATACAAAGAACATACTGTAACTTCTATTGAGGTATAAGGTCACATGATAACGACACTCCCATCAAGTGGTATGATTAGTCAAGGTCCCTTCCAACTTGGTAGGATCTATTCCAAAGTGTATGTTGAAATTGATATGTGATGCGACAATTAATGTAGGCCATAAAAAAAAGAAGATCTAAATGTAGCAATTGACATATGTGAATGGACATGATAAGACAACGTCAATTGTACTTATCTTGATTAACCTAACTACAAGCCAAGTAGTCCTACCCAAAGTAGTACCTGGCAAGAGGATAGCCCTCCCCTTTGCTAAACCCTTTATATCATTTTACCAATTTTGTCTATGAAGATGACATAGTAGCAACCTTCAGGCAATGTAGCTCTATGAAGAGGTAGTCTTCAAGCAATGTAGTTCTACAAGGAGGTAGTCTTAAAGCAATTGTAACTCTATAGAGAGGTAGTCTTCAAGCACATAGCTACATAGAGCATATTCTATATTTTGTAGTAGATGATTTAGAGGCAAAACTTTGGCGTATCACTTGCAAACCAAGAGGTTGCATTGTGTGTGTGTGTGTGTGTGTGCACGCGCACATGCGCGCGCGCCACTACATCAACTCCCAATCATGCATGGTAGCATGACATACACTTGAAGTGGCACTATCACTATATTAGAGTGATAATGCAACTTGTCAAGGGAGTGGCAAGTCATAAAAATGGGGGATTAGAAAAATAGTGGGCCTTTTCTTATAAACTACTTTTACTACACATGGTGTTCAAAATAGTCCAATTGAGATCGCGACTTCTATATTAGGCATGAGAGTGATGTGCTTCTAATCATCGTGGTTTATGTCAATGATATGCTACTTGCTAATCCTAATGAGACACATATTACTGATTTTAAGGCTAAATTGAATTCATCTTTTGACGTGTCAATTTTGGGCTTATTGCATCATTATTTGGGCATTCATTTCAAGTAGTATGATGTAAGTATTGCTTTGTGTCAAATAAAGTACATAGAGATATTATCGTAGAGATTTGATCTTCAGGACTACAAGTGTATTGCTACTCCTATGGAGAGAAGTTTGAAGTTAAGACTTTATTATGCTAGGGATTGCTTTGATGCCTTTCTCTACCAATAGCCTATTGGATGATTGATTTATGTATGCATTACGAGGCCGAACATTCAATTTGCAATCTCATAGATAAGCAAGTTTATGCATAGTCCAAGCATTAAGCATTGGTAGGTAGTAAAGTAGATCTTTCAATGCTTGAGTGATACAGTTTGGCACCTTGAGTTGTTCTATCCCAGGGGTAGATCACTACCACTAGATTAATATTCTTTTTCAGATTCTGACTGGGTTGGTTGTTATGATACACATTTATCCATAAGTGGTTTTTGATTCATGCTTAGCATTTCATGCATATCATGGTTGAGAAAGAAGCAACCCATTGTTGCCACTTCTAGTTTTGAAGCTGAGTACATTATAGCTTTCACAACTTTAGTTGAGCGTATTTGGCTCACATGCCATTTAGCTAATTTGGGTTTTGGATAGTCATTTTCCACCACTACCTTCACTAAAAAATTTAGAGTGCATTGGCAATTTCATAGAATCCAATACTCCATACATGTACTAAAGACATTGAGGTGCAATGTCATCATGGTAGGGAGGGACTCTATAGGAGAGATCAACTTGTCCTATGTGCTAACATAGGATAACCTTGCAAATATTTTCACAAAGGCTTTTCCTTACAAGAAGTTTAAACCTTTCTGCAAAGTTCTGGGCTTACTTCCCTTTGTGAATTAATCTAGTCCATTGGACTTTGCAATTCCCTAAACATGAGTGCTAGCTCTTGTTCACTGCATCACTACCAAGGCATATTTGTTACCATATTTTTGAAGTGATGTGTTGCAGTACTCTTTTCCCTCTTTAGAAGACTTGTTTCCCCCAACCTTATATATTCACTTTAGGGCATACTTAGACTTGTAAATCTTCTCCTTACATACCTCTCAATACAATTTGAGTTGTGCTCTCTCAAGTTTTCTCTTCTTCTAGTTGTAAACTTAAATTCTTGCAACCCTAAATCCAATTTCTTTAGTAGCTTACTTTTTAACTTATTTCTAAAATAGACATTGATCTATTATTATTTTCAAAGGTATCCCAAACTTGTAGTACATATCCTCCATTAGAAATCGGATAATGGCCTCTTTTTATTTGCTTTAGGTCTCCATTAGAAATTGGATGTCCTCTTTCTTGCATTTGGTCCTCTTTCTTACATTTTTTGGATGAAGTCATCTTTCTTTCATTTGGTCCTCTTTATTACATTTTTCTTGGTGTCTTTAGCTTAAAGTCATTCGAACATCTAATCCACTACATTGAGGATGTATGATTTCCTATACTAGGAAAAGGTCCAATGAAATCCAAACACTACTATTCCTTTTGTCTTACTACCAAGAAAAGATCTAGTGAAATCAAACCCCACTTTGCAAATGGCCCATTAACAACAATATCTTTAGTGTATTTTGAAACCAAAACCCTCCTAATTAATGATTCACAAGCTGAAAAACCTTACACTAATGGGAAGAATCAACACATAACCTAGGCCAAGCAAGTCCTGCTAGCATTATTGTCCTTTTAGTTAGGTAAAATCCAAAATGGCCTCCGCATCCTTCCTCATGATGACAAGAGGAAAAAAAGTAGGAATTACAAAGCTATTTAGTACCCATTTGAGTACATTATTAGCCCTCTCATATACAATTAAAAATTGCATAAGCATGTTTAACTTGGTCTTTGTTATAATTACATATGTGTTATACTTACTAGCCAAAGATTTTAGTTTAGCAATTTTTAGAAATCCTTTTATTAAATGAATACTTCCTTTGCCTTCATATCTAGGGTTGTCTACCCTCATGGTGAAAGGACACTTTTAGCTAGCTCATGAACCTTGATTTTTTTTGTCAACTTGCCAAAATTTGAAGTTTGCAGCTGCCCAATCAACCCCTTAATCTTGAATAGAAAGTTCATTAAAACTTTCTTGTTAGTTTTCTAAATAAATAGTGAGTAGAGCAACCCCTTAAAACATGTGGCTAACTAGATAAAGATACACTCAAAGGGTCATTGTCCATTGCAATTATGTAAGGAATGATTGAGTTGTAGTAGAGATCAACCAAAGGATATGTGAAGAATGACAAGGTGAGAAAGTCAATATGCATAATTAACCAGTAGTAACATATGGGATCTTGCATATGGTGATGATGAAGAGATAAGAGAAGTTAGAGACAAGTCAAAATTGAGATGTGGGATCAACTGGTTTTGAAATGTCAAATGTGGGGTTGAAAGATTTTGAAATCAAGATAGAAGGAATAAGAGATAATATCCAAGGTAAAAGTAGCCACTAGGAGTGATGGTTGTGTACTTGATGCAACTAAGAATTCTTCCATTCAACAAAAAAATAGGAAAGTCAAGCTGCTAAAATGCACTACAAAGATTAGCCTTGAAGTTGAAGAAATCAATTGTGGTATATCTAAGTGAGATTGTAGCAGCTCCAACTTTCGTTGAGGTAGATCCAACTAGGGTGGCCAACTCTTGCACCACCCTACCATGTGCATATAATCATAACAACTAAAGACAAATTAGGTCCCTTTATCACTTCACCTATTTGATGAGTGTTATAGATTCGATGTCAAATCCATAAAAATGTGCCAATGATGAAGTAGGAATAATACTTGCAAGTGAAGGCTTCGCTTATAGAGCTAAGTAAAAGGATTTGCTTCTTTTTTATATAAAAAATCAATGCCTTACCACTCATCAATAGCTTGTACCAATTATGTTTCAAGTGCATCAAGTTAAATCAAGAAATGTGCAATTATTTTATATATATCTCGAAACGCCAAAGGAAATCCAAAAATGTGTTGATGATGTCTTCTTCCATGTCAAAATAGAGAAAAGGTGATCAAAATGACAATGGGCTATTGCAATGTTGTAAAGCCAAATGCATTATAGTAAGATGGTTGGAGATGGCATACGATAGTGGTAAAAGAAAAAGCACATAAGATTATAATTTGGTGTATTCCACTATGATATAGATCTAGGAAAGGGAGATGCTTGGCAAGTTGCTATGAATGGCAAGGAGTGATTGAGCTTGTACATAAGAAATAGTTGAGAAGAGAGGGTGGACAAGTGATATTTAAAAAGAAGGTGCAAAAGGTAAGTGGAAACTTAAAACAATAGGTGTGGAAGAAAGTGACTTGCAAATGAGGGATAGAGAGTTTTTTGGGGGGAAGATGAAATGGAAAGTGATGGGAAATTAAGTGAGTCGAATGCACAAGATGATTGGTGGAGAAAATAAAGGGGATGGATGTGGTAGAATACATGCAAAATATTACAAATCAAACAAGGTCTAAGTCAAAGTGATCAAATAGGAAGTTGAAGTTTGACTTGGCATTGACAATATAGCATTGATGTTTAACCTCGTGAGAGATGAGCTTCAAGGATGATTATGGAAGTTATTCAATGATGACAATGATAGGTGTCTTGTGCTAAACTAGGATTGATATAGTAGTCGTACCAAGGATAGATTGATGAGGGGACCATTGTTAATTTGGAGGTTGTGAGGTGCTACAGATTTATGTCAGAGCATGTTGCATAAGCTAAAGTAGCAATATATATATTTTTTATTCATCTCCATATTATATATAAAATATGATTGCCCTAGAGGAATGATACTAGCCTTATGTACAATAAGTAAGGCCTTTGATAAGACTAGAAGTAACCTTAGTAATGTAGCTTGCAAAGTAGAATTCACCAAGTGACCATGTTTGCTTGAATTAAAAAACAATGCAAGATATCCAAGTGGACTTTTTCCCTTGAATGATAGAATCAATTATATGTAGATACAGGCTCCTCCTTTGCACTTTGTTATAATGAATAATTGCTTGATGACATTAAATAATGATTGTTTTCAAGAAGTCCTATACTATGTAGATAGACAATATAGTAGTCAAATAGGAACTAAGTTATAAGACTTTGATGGGTCTCTTTATAGATGTAGAGCTTGATATTAGACATTTATTACTCAAAAATATAAGTAGAGCTAGTAATACAAACCATGAAAGCTTCAATATTTGCAATGTTGAAACTATATTCTCTTTCCTTGAGCACAATAGATGCAATGATAGATGCTCCCCCTTGAGCACAATGTTGGAACCATATTCTTTTTCCGTGAGCACAAGTAGATGTGATGATAGATGCTCCTCCATCTTCCATACTTTAGAATTTGATAGTTTGAAAATATGAATAAGCCAAGTGATAGAGACCAAGTAAAACCAAATATAGGAAAGCATACATGTAGCATAAGAGTTCCTTGTTTTCTCTTAGTAGTTGTCATCCTTTCCAAGGTAATGGATTGCTAAGAGGAGATCAATGTGGGTTCAACTCCCAACATCCACTTAAATATAGGTTATTCAAGGACTTTGCTAAGACAAATATGTAGCTATAGAATGATGATGAAGACATAGCACTTGACATACAACCAAGATAAATGTTACCAATAAGAGAAGCTCCAAGAATAAAGGTGAGCATTGCTCTTCATGTAATCCTTATTGTTGAAGCTTCTATTGATGTAGCACTTGCTTTATTGTAGAAACCTTTTTTATGAAACTCTTCTTAAAATAGCACATTGTTGGTTCTTCAATCCTCCTTAAGTTTGATGTGGACTTAACAACTACTCGAATCTTCCAAACAGGTTGTGCTTGATAATAGAGTAGTCAAACAAGAGATTATCCACTAAAGAGACTTAATGTATCAAAGGAACCTCCTAATAGGCAATGCAAATGGCTTGGTAACATGAGGCCAACTCTAAGGTTGTGAGAGATTAGAATTACTACCCTATGAGGCTAAAGGTGCTCTCATATCATTTTATTTAAAGAGCTTGAGTTTATGAAGAACTCAACTTGGTCCAAGCTTTTTGGTTCTTCAAAGCCAAAGGCTCAAACGCCCATGTTCTAGTAAATAAGCAACTAATTAATCAAAATCAGTAAGTGTATTCTTGACTCACAAAGGTCATAAGTCGTAATCGCATTGAAGTGCAACCTTATAATTCCATCGTCCCTAATCTAAAAATATCATGTATGAGAGACTATACAAGATGGAGGCATGTGGGTGGTTGCTACCATCCACAAATATCCCATCTAATGCCACAATATGTCATCTAACACTCCTAAATATCTTATCTCCAAGATACAAATATATGTTGTCATTCTAACAGACCTTTATGGCCCTTTTGTCAAGTTGAGAATGAGTGTACATGACAAGATTCTACTTCAAGGCTTGTATTTTTAAATGAAAGGATATGTGACTCACAAATTTCATGTCATTTGTTGTCTCTTATAAGTATAGACCTAGAAAATTTCAAGATCTATTTCTTTTTAAAATACGGTTAGTTTGTAGATTAGTGATATTTACTATGCAGTAAGTCCTCGAAAAGTCCTATAGCATTTGATACGATGTGTAGACGCCAAAAAATTGATAAGTTGTCTTGATAGATCGTAGGAATTTTAAAAATGTGACCCATACAGGTCTATTTGGATAATTTATACTCAATTTTCTCTAAGATGCCTGAAGAGTTTAAGATTAGGTTTTAGATTATAGTTTTTCTTTTTAGAGAATCTCTATCCAAGCTCACTTGAAAATTATGCTCATTATGCTCAATTTTGTGCAAAGTAGTTATGTAGCTATTTTTTTGAACATGCACTCTTATTGGGATTCATTAATTTCTCAACTTTGAACATCATAGTCTTGGTGTAAAGGTTTACTCTATTAAAACGTTTACAATAAACTAGTTTGTTTTATTCGTGCTCACATTTAACTTCAGTTTGCATATTATCAGGACATGTATTACATTTTGAGTATCGAGATTTACCATAAAGGTTATTGCATCTCAAAATGATTTTTTTCTATTGTAAATTGTTTCTAGCAAGGATTGTGCATTTTGCATTTGGTCTATCATTGGGTCTTGTTACAATAGCCTTTAATATACAGGTTTTCTTGGTGATAAAATAGTAATTGCATAAAGTTGTCGCAACAACTCTTTTAGTAGAGTAATTGATCTCTTGTAGTATAAGGTGGGAGGAGGGTGTAGAGGTGGTACCAATTGGGTATGAGGAATCATATATACATGGGAATCCTAAATATCCACATTATGAGTGCAAGTTGAGAAAGCACTCTCTACAAGCAACTAGAATAATGTGTACCATTGGATTCAACCTTACAAATCTCAATTAGTATTTGGATGTGCACAAGAAACAACACAGCCTTATTAGGATGAATTTCAAAAATGGTATTGATATAAGTGTTAGAAAGGTCGATAAGAGTATGATGATGTTAATGTACAATAGATATTCAACCAGTTAAGTTTTTTATAAGAAAGCAATGCGCAAAGTGTTTGACATGAAGAATTCAAGAGAATTAAAACTACCGTGCATACAAACACACCTTTTCATACTAGGATGATTAAAATAAGTTCAAATTTTCAAGTTAAGCAATCACGATTTGATGGAAGGTGCATATATACCAATGTATATGTTACTAGCACCCTATTGCTAGTCCCATTAGCATTCCAAAACTATGCCATATATGTCACTATTGCAAATATCCAATCAAGTTTTTAATCTATACTTGTAGCATTCAAATATTGACCTAGTAGAATAGGTTAACAAAAGCAATCATGATTACTAGCAATAGTGCATTTGTGAGCTACAATACAAGCCAATAATAGTCACATGTTGATATGGCCTATGGCACTCACTAGTAGCCTGCCAACTGGTTGGTACCCTTGATTTTTACCCACTATATAACTATCACAAATCCAATCATAACTTTCCTTCGGTACTTGTAAATTCAAAACATAAGTCCAGTTTTTATTTCACAAGTACAATAATATGCCTTGCTAATTTTAAAAACTAATTCAAGAATCTAATTGGATTTTTTGTTACTATTTTTCAGTAAGTACATAGGAAGTATGATTGCAATTGATGCCATGCGACATCCTTCATGATATTATTATGGGTGCAAGCAACAAATAATACTTTGCTTCTTTTATATACAAGGGGAAGCCCATTGGGTGCTCATGATATACAAATCAAGACGAAGTGCAAAATGAATAATTAAACCATCTTTATGCTATGAATGAAACAATTACATTTCAATTCTCAACCACGTAGTGCTGCCAATCTTTGTTCCAAATCCTCCATTCCAAGGTTGCTGCAACCATAATTCAAAATCTCTCTCTCTCTCTCTCTCTCTCTCTCTCTCTCTCTCAACCATTGTTTAATGAAAAAATAATAAAGAATGTAAAGGAAACAAAATGTAATATGCATGTTCAATGTCTTCGAAGTCAAAAGTTTTAATGACTGTTGTATAGAAGGGTAGTAGGTGTGAAGATCAAAAGGGGCATCTCCATATAGTACAAGACACATGCAATGGTCTACACGACCTTGAACCTAAAGAAAAGAACATCACAAATCCAGTAGCATCTCGTGTCAACTTTACTCCGTGAAAAATGCCAAAAGATGATGAAACAACCTAGTGTTACTTCAATCATGTATGTTGTTGCCTCCTTTTCAAAGGTCCTTTTTTTTCAAAGAAGAGAAATAATCATATTATAAAGACTCCTTAGAACAAAATATCTCACGGAAAAATGGAGCCTCATAAGGGAACAAAATATCTCATGGCAAAATGAAGCAAAGGCTCGTAAGGGACTCCCATATCAAAAATATGTAACAAGGAGAAGTCTCTTACAAGGCTTGAGTAGATAACTAGTCAGGAGGTCTATAATGCTAGATCATGTGGTTTTGGAAAAGGAAGAAAGTGCCAAAATCCCATGTCTTGTAAAAAGCATTTCTCCTCCTCAGAGTCTCCAAATTGCCCTATATCCTCTCCCATCTTCCATAGAGAGTGTACAATCTCTGCCCAAATCCTTAAGAGTCTTTATCAAACATCCACCTAGGATCCAACCTGCCCATGGGACATGACATAAGCCATACCCATACCAAGGAACACAAAATGAATGGACATCTAACTCACTTCCTAACCGTTAGAGCCAAACGGGCTCACCCCCGAACCTAGCAGGCTAGCAACAAATTGGGTAACGACTACGTCCCAAGGGTGGGTATTCCATACCACCAACACACACCATCCCATTGTATGGATGCGACGGTCCACTTGCTATGTGTCAAAGAGTGGTGATCACAAAATGATGAGCACAATAGGGCCTTGAGTCCTATAAATAGGACTTAACTCTTGACCCTAAAGTGCCCCTAGTGCAGTTGCACCAAGTTCCTTCATGACTACTTTCCATTCTTCTCCATGTATGGCTGGCTTGTTGGCATGGTTAAGTCTCTATTGGTTCTTTACCCTCTCTGTGACTCTCTGTCCTCTTTTGTGCCATTAAATTCAGTATTTTGTTTGTCTTCTCTGCGAAAGATCTTTGCTCTAGCACAATCAAGTTGAGACCACTTGTACTTGGTCTAGCTCCTCCTATATTGCCATTTGGAGCTTTGTCTTCATTGTCTTCTGATGTGATAGACTCTGCTAGGCTCTCTTCTTGGTTGGGGACACAGAGGCATAACATGGCCTCTTTCACCACAATTGAAACACTATCATCCTATTTCTCCAAGGCTCGTGTCTTCTCTAGTTCTGTTGCTGCAAATGATGGGTTTGTTGCTGAATTGCTTGCATGGCTAGGCTAAGATTGCCCAGCTATTCTAGTAGGCTCCTCTTGTCAAGCTTGTGCTTGCTGTTCTGGAATTTCAGGCTATGCCTTCAAAGAAATAGGCATTTCAGTCAGGTATAGAATCAAAATTATTACTTCTTTTTCCCTATTGCTCCATAGCTATTCTTCTTGCCTCCTCGTAGGTACCTGGATCTTTGATTAGATCAACTTCCACTTAATGCTTGGATGCAAGGAAGCATTTAACTTCTTTTTCTTGATATATACGCTAAGCTGCCCGTGATCCACTCTGGCTTTCTGTGGAGTGCTCTAATTAAGTTGCATGTTGCTTAGCATCTACTTGCTCTTCTTCGGCCATCCTATCAATCTCTTTCCATATCTGTTCAACCTGTTCTTCTCTTCTTCCATACTAGGCTTGTAATGCTTTAAACATCCTTGGCCAATTGCCTATGGTAGTCATCTAGCATCTCCTCATACCAATCACAGGCTTCACCTTGCAGTAGTAGTCCTACCAGCCTTGCCAGATGCAATCAACTCTATGCATCATAAGGTTTGCCTCATATGTGTTGAAAAAAAATACAAACATATTTTTGAACTGCCGTGATTACTAAAGCTGCAATTGCAGGGGTTGCTGCAAACAGTGATTTCAAGCCTACAATTTATGCATTTTGAATTGTAGCACTGGAAACAATTTACGAGACAAATCTGCTGATGTTATAGACAAGTCTGGGTGCTTTTTCAGCAAAATCAACCCTTCATGAGCTGGATATAGTGAAGGTGTATGCATGTATATCAATAAAATATCTCACTTTGAATCTTCTCCAATAGGAGGTTAAGATACACAAGACTAATCAGGAGAGAATAACAGAGATTGTCACAAGAATTGATAACATACACTAGCCTTATTCTACCTGTCCTTCATTTTGAGTGTTAGGTGTTTAGGATTGAATTGAGGTTCATGTGGCTACAATAGTCTAGGGTCTAGGGTAGTGTATTTTGTTCTCTTTTCTACTTAGCCTCACAACGGGCTGATGAAATACCATTGACAAGAATGACCACCTAAAATGTCTTGAAGAGATGAACGGACGAACACGATTGTGTTAGAGCTCCTTATGTCCTCATCTGACTTAGAATAGGGCTCATAGCATGGAGATGATCATACAAGATACAAATGTCTGCAAATTCAGTAGATGGGATTATCAGCCACCATTCAGCTATGAATCCTTTGAGTGACCTAGATTCAGGACCAGCTCCATGACATGCAATTCACCCTACCCGAAGCTCATTTATTGGGTTTGTACTCTACAAGCTACCTCTAAAGTATGATTGTGTGGCCAATGTCTTAAAAGCTCAAACGTCAACGACTCCAGTAAGTTTTCAGCATATGACTACTACGTAATTGGAGCATGAGTCTATACTCAGACTGCCATCTCATTTCGGTGGCATCCATGATTAAGGATTGGCTGCTTCAGAGACAAGTGACATGGTGAAGGGGTAATGCTACTTCTGGGAAGCTAGCGGTTGAGTGAAAGAAGGAGAAGAAGGGCAAGGACTCCATGCAATCTTCATTATCTTCAAATTCCGACATGGGTTTTGACCATGCAGCTAACGCCACAAGGACCAAGAATCGGTCTTTTAGCCCTAGTGATATAATCATCCTTCATGACTCTCCGAGCAAAGAGGGAGTATGAGAGGGAATATTCATCCATATTCGGGTGCCAAGGACCCTAAGCTATCATTAATAGAATTTCTCAGAGCTATCATTCATAACATTTCTTTCCTTTGGTTAAAAAACACTCCTTGCAAGCAGATATTGTTGGAGCTTTCTCCTTTGTTTTACAGGGGAGATAATTGCTACATATTTTGCCATGATCTAGGATTCTAATAGATTATCAACGGAATGAAATTCCATTGGTTGCTTCTTTGAGATAAGTGATTTGTCCACCGCATTCGACTGGCAATTTGAATAGATTTCATACTCTATAAATAGAAATATGCTCAGATACAAGAAATTTCAGCTGATAAAAATACATTATAATGTACTTAAACAATGCCTTTTTGCAAATGCACTTGGGCGATCTAGTAAAAGTTGATGCTTAAAGAAATAGAGAACTAATCCCACCAAATATCTATTATCACCCATTGTATATTCATCCAAGAATGGAAGCAACTCTCTAAAGGTAACAAAACAATATTCGACACTCTCATCTTCTTTGAGACCACAATAAACCAATTCATCAAAGCACACAAATGGTGTTGTTGATCCAAGGGGAAAATCCACTAATGAAGCATATTAACCTCATTCATGATTAGAGTTGGATAAATTCTTACATTCCTACCATCATGAGCATACCTTCTTGCAATAACATCCCAATTCAAAAAAAGCCATTTCAATGCCTTCAAAAGCTTCATTATATCCATCTCGAGAGCTTTTTCTAAAACTTCGAAATAGTCCAACATACCCTACAAAGTTACTTCAAAGCTTGGCTACTTCTTAAATCGTCATTACAAAGCTATGACGATAGGGCTACAACAACTAGCAAAATTAATGAGCTTGACTGGGCCTTTAGCTTTGAGGCGAAGGTGTTGACTATGTATATTGTCTGGACCACATGTCCAATAGGATATGGTTAGCCTCTAGCAGTCCTTACGCGAGGCAATGACTAGATGGTAGTTCTGACAAGACCATGCGATTCACGTTAAGTCCACCCTCTTGCAACACTTCATGGATTGGCAAATAGAGGATCAAGAAGGATCTTCTATCCTAGTGGATATGCGGTCTAGACAATATACACCAGCCAACACCTTTGCCTCAAAGCTGAAGGTTTAGTGCACTTCATTGCTTTCGCCAACTGTTGCAGTTCCATTATCATAGCTTGGTACTCAGGAACTGAGAAGACGCCAAGCTTTGAAAGTAAATTCTTTAGGGTGTAAATGACTATTTGAAAGCTTTAGAAAAAGCTTCAAAGATGGTATGATAAAGTGTCTGAAAGCATTGGAAGAGATTTTATTGAATTGGACTGCCATTACAAGAAGGTATACTCATGATAGCAAGGATGTAACAATGTATGTAGTTTTAACCATCAATGAGACCAATATGCTTCATCAATAATCTGTCACCTTAGAGGAACAACACCACTTATTTGCCATGATAAATTATTTTATCATGGTTTCAAAGTAGACAGGAGTAGCAAATATTATTTTATCATCTTTAAAGGATTGCTTTTCTTCTTGGATGATGGGTAATAACAAGTATTTGGCAAGAGTAGTTGGAGATTTAGTTGAAAAGGGGACTCTTTGTTTCTTTAAGCAATAGCTTTTACTAGCACCTAAGTGTATTTGCAAAGCCTTACAATGTGCCTAATCAACTTTCGGATGTGATCTATCATCTATGGTTTTCTTAGAGAAAGGATAAACACATTCGAGCTCCTTGTCAATGACCTTGCATAGGCTTTGGATAATGATAACAAGTTGGAGTGAAGGTGGCACAAATTCAAATATCCATGGTTGTCAAAAGAGGTCTTTGATATGAGGGCAAGCTTTGAACCTAAAAGCATCAAGAAAACGTGAGTCATGTTCATTTTGAATGTGAGATTCAGAATTAATCAAGATACCTCCAAAGTATTAAGAGAAATGACAAGCACAAGTGAAGGGTTTTAAGTGTAAACCATGTGTTGCACACAAATTGATTAGCAAAAAGGCATTGTTTGCACACATTACAATGTGATAAAAACATATTACAATGGATTGATGTGCATAAAATAAGATTGTTAAACTTAGAGATTTTATACCAGGAGTTTACATATTAAGAGCTTGAGGATAGAGAGGATGGCCGGTGGAGAGCTTGAAAGTGGAGGTAGGGTGGAGATATGGGTGAGAATAGAGAGCTTAAAATTTGAAATTGAAATTAGAAGGGAAAGAGAGGGAGAGAATATATTGCTAGAAGTGGGTGGGTTGGGGAGGCCGGGGGGGAGAGAGAGAGAGAGAGAGAGAGAGAGAGAGAGAGATTGGGGTTATGTACAAGTGTGTTGTTCATTGTGGAGAGCAAGCCTAAACAACACCTACAATTTGCCCTAAATGGCAAAAACAAGCACTTTAAAATAGTCGAACAATTTCCATTAGACATGTTGTACAGGATGGATCGGACGAGTTGATCCGTCCGTCGAACATAGACAACTAGGATAATGCAAATAATGGAGATTGTTTTGGCACTATGAACATACTATGCATCTTGATGTGTTATGTTTGCGAGAGCATAACCAAAATGGATTAATAGCATGGTTTCTTTGCTAGCTACTACATATTCTACGCTAGAAGTAGACAATTTTCTAGTGTTTGCATGTTAGTGAGACTGTAATATATAATGATTGACATGAATGATGGTTGGTAGTACGATGTGCATTGCAAGGATAAATATATGAGATTGTTGCAGTTATGGTTCACAATCACTCTCTTAACTTCATTTCCCTAGTTTGTTTAGGTATTTTGTTTCACATGATAGATGATACGCCCCTTAACCACATCATCTTTGTGACATGCTTCAAAAGATTTGGGGTTTGTGTGGCATGATTTTTTAAACAAAATTTCAATCAATAATACAAACCTATGGCTCATAGTTTAGGAGCAAGGTGACACAAAACTTGTCACATGCAATATCTCACATTCAATCCCTTGAAGAACTCAGCCAAATTAGTAGCTAGGAATGAATGAACAGGATGATTTGTGTTAAGCCAATTATGTGATCCAACAAGATTATCAACATAAGCTTAAAAATTTGCACGTTGGAAAACGTCACAAGCCTTTTCAAACAAGAAGTCGGCTCTTGGAGAAGCTTACAAATAAAAGCAAACCATGTTCAAAATTAGGCAACAGGAGGACTCTTGCACAAGCTCAAAATCTCAATTGGCTTATGAGTGTACTAACCACTTCAAGAATGCTTTGTCTGGATCGCAAGTGGCTTTCGCTCTGACATCATGAATATCCATAGTATTGATAGTAATGAAATATGCATGGCAGTATTAGCAAACTCTAGACAAGAGAAATTGTTTGAAAACCTTGCTATCCGGCATTCAATTACACTTATGCTCATGATCTATGAGTCGATTGCTAACATGCTTGTTCATAGAATTAACAAAGTCTTGTATGAAGGATTAAAGGCAATAAGATTTCTACTAGGATGGTGCATTGATGAAAAGCATTGCAAATATTCTTATTGCTATTAAATATCCTAAATATACTCAATAGGATCTCTCGATCAAAGTGAATCTTGCAAAAGCATTTGATATTGTGCAATGGAATTTCGTTTCACATGCAATGTTGAGATTGGGATTTAGTCAATGTTATTCATTGGGTATCTTTGGATGCAACTACGCATTGCATCATTGGAAAGGATGCATTAGCATACTCTATTTTGGGTGGGGCAAATTTTGCAGCCACATGAGATTGTTAGGCATCTAGGCTATCCACTCCGATCGAATGCAACAATCAAACAACAAATTGGGGTATCCCAAAACTAAGTGAAAAAGATTTGGAACATTGGAAGTGGTTAACTTTGCCATTGCATGCATAGGTAAAAGGAAACGGAAATGGCAAAAGTTTGGAGTTTCAGGGAGTTCCTAGTAGTTATAGGGATGAGAAAGTCAAAAATAGGAGATGAGAACGAAAACAAAAATAGAGAAAGTGGTGAAATGGGAAAATTGTGGCATTTTGAGGCATTTCCACTGACTATGATTGCATGTGGAGCCTAGAATAGTTCAATCCATTATCATGGCCTATGTATAGTTTCATTTGCCACTCTTTCTTTTAGACATAGAAGGATATTGATGACTTTATGTTATGTCACATGCAATGGATCTTCTTTGGAAGTCATAGATTGCAAGGCTCTATGACTACTAAAGGTGGACTGGGTATGCACTCCCAATATGCGTGGAGCCTAATTATGCTTAATATTCACTTTTGTATGTTGGGTAAGAAAGCTACATTGCCGCATGGTTTCTTTGAATAAAACTGGCCTTCGAATATTATGTTGGCATGGATTAGAGACCATTAGGAAGTGATATTGGGTCATTTCAAGGGGAAAATTTTAGGATGTTCATATTCCACTATTATTGGAAGCTAGTGTTGTCTCATATCCAACAGTCAAATCAACCTTCTTGAAAGGGGTTGCATCACGTATGCTTCTGATAGTATTTATGGTTCACGTATGTGAATTATAAATTGGTTTCGATGGCTAGAAATTTCAACATGGTGGTTTTGGCATGGACTTGATTAAGCAAGTGCTGCAAATGTTGTTTGACTACGATGCCACATGCTTTGCTAGTAATTTTATTGTACTTGCATTAATGCTTAGAAGGACAATGGAAGTTAAAAGACTTTCAAGTTTAAAGGGCTTATCATTTTAAACTGAGGATAGGCAATAACCAATTTAAGGATAGGGCCAAGTAAATTTTAGAGTTTCCACCATTGAAAATTATTGGAAACTTATTTTTAGAGGTGACTACTGCAACAGGCATTTCCAGCACAAGTGAAGCTGCCTTCAAGCGACAAGGCAAGCAGGGCCAGAGCAACAGGCGACCTGATTTGGGTGTCTAGAACAGCTGGCAAAAACAATTTTAGCCCAAATTGCAAGCAACAGCTGCTTGGGGCCTCTCCTGCCACCAGCTGATCATTTTCTCTCTCCTCTATAAATTTTCTCTCTTGTCAGTAAATTTGAAAATTCACAGTGATTTGCTGTTATCAAACCTGATTAGTACTATAATTAAGGAATCTCATCCTCCTCAAGTACTGTGCCCACAAGTTGCAGCCCAAAGACTGGGAAAACTGCTGTAAATCAGAGAATTTGCAGCAGATCTGAAGAAGATTGCCCTTCTACTATTGTGAAGACCTACATCCAAAAGATTGCTCTTCTACAATTGTGAAGAACTACATGCAAATGTTCAAAGACCCAATTTATGCCTGGATGTGCATCAAATCAAGTGCCAATTTGGGGCTTTATGCTACTGATCAATTGTGACAGCCTATTATTCCTGAATTTGTAGAAAGATTGGTGACTGGTCAATCAGTTGGAGATCAATCTTCGTGTACTACAAGCTTCAAGGAATACAAGCGAAAGAAATACCACAAGGAACAACATTTTTGGGGGCAATTGTGTGTCACCTATCTCTTATTAAAGTGGTAAAGAGTTCGTTTCAATTTTATGAATTTATTGCTTGCTGTAATTACTAGTTAATCAGGTTATTTACCACCCTATCCAAAAAACAGGGCTGGTTTTACCATGATTATGATTTGTGTGTTATTCACATCGATATATTAATGTTGTTTATGAGTTCCATTGCCCATTCATGATTCATTGATAAATTGTTGTGTTGTTCTTTCTCATTGTTCTTCCGCAATGACATTATGCTTTCCATTTTCTTGCTTCCACTTCATTTGCACATTCTAACAAGATGGTCCGAACTCCAAGGCTTGGACTATCAATTATGGTACAGGAAAGGGGATTACAACATTTTTGCACATTCCTCTAGTAAGATTAGGATGGCCATGATCAATGAAATGAGTTTAACTGTCTTACTACTGATTTGTTTAAATCCATTAGAGGAAGATGACATCCTACATACTCAAAATTATGGGTGACCATTGAAGAACTTTGCTATAGATGATGGATATTCACTCTACAAAAGTAGAGCATGTGTCCCAAAAGATAAAGAACTTCCACATCTTATAATCTATTAGTGTGAGATAATCCTAGTGCAAGATATCCAATGGTTAGTAAGACTTATAGTCTCATTAAGAGGCAGTTTATTGGCCTAGAATGTATAAGAATGTCCTAGATTATTCGATTGTAAGTGCCATATCAATAAAGTTGAAAGATTAAAGTTAAAAAGCCTTCTTCAGCCTTAGTTTCCTTTAGGACAATGGGAGAGCATCTCCATGAATTTTATTGTCGGATTACCTAGGCACTGAGGGGGCATAACTGTGTGGGAAATTGTGGATAGGTTGACCAAAATGGCTAGGTCTATTCCAACCTTGTTTGATTTTAAAACTCTGAACTAATTAGATTGTTTGTACAAAACCTATATGGACTAATGGCCTACTGGCAAATATTGTTTCTAATTGGGAAATAAAGTTTTATAGTCACTTTGGGAGAGCTATGTTAAGGTCGCACACTAAACATAGCATTAGTACGGCAGATCATCCACAAACTGAATAGCAAACTGAAAGGGTTAACCAAATCCTCCAAGAAATGCTACGTGCATATGTGAATAAAAGACAAACTAATCAGAAAATAGCACTTACCTATACTAAAGTTTGCATATAATAATGCAAAGCACTCTTCCACTAAACATAGTCCCTTTATACTGCTGTGAAGGTTTCAACCTTAAGCTTTTTATGCACTAATGGCCTACTGGCAAATATTGTTTCTAATTAGGAAGACACAAGATAGAGGTAGAGCCTACCCTGACCCACATCAAACACCTCTAGCATTTGAGGAAGGATAACAAGTGTATTTGAGGATGTTTGAGCCCTCTAAAACCATGAAAATGAGACAATGGCCAAAGTTCTCTCCTTGGTATTGTCATCTATTCACAATACTTGAGAAAACAGGCAAAATGGCTTACAAGCTCCAACTCTCTACCGCAAGTAAGATACATCCAATTTTTCATGTAAGTTAAGGAAAAAGCTAGGTGAAGCTGATAATCTCATCCAAGGGCTCAAATAGTGAAGCTCTTTGATAAGCAATTCCTAGCACATGAGCTTAAGAGGATTGTAGGCATTCATAGTAGATGAATAAGTCCTTGCCAAAGTAGAAGGATTACTAAAAAAAGAGAGGTCAACATGGAAGCATGTAAGCATGAAAAAGACTGTTCTTAAGGGAGAGAGATAGTGTCATGCAAATTAATGTGACATTTACAGACGAAGTTCTTAAGCATCTATTACAGTGTGTATATTACAAAATATATGCGTACGAAATTCAAGGGGCACGACCAATAGCATGCATACAAAACACGTGACCAAGAGCTTAGGCCATTTAAAATACAAGGCCCCACCCAATTTATGTGTGTGCATGGGGACTAGAGCCAAGTAATTAGGTGATGTGGCAAAAAATAATGAAATAAGGTCGTGCTAAGGCAAAGGTGAAGCAGGGAGCTTGCACACCCTTTTCGTGCTCTTATTCCCACTATTTTTAAGCCTAATTTATAGATCAGACCAGCAAGCTGATATATCTCATCTATCAACATTCCTCTGAAATAAAAACCTTTCCTATGGCATGGCATTGTCTAGTTGTTGCCTTGCTTGTGGATGGGCAGCTTCCTTGCAAAGTGTGGTCTAGGGAGACCAGCTTTAACTTGAGCAACACCTTTAACAATAGCATAAGATGTTTTATGGAGCTTCCTTATCTTTTGCTCCCTCATTAATTGTAACTGTATCTCATCATATTGAGAACTTTTTTTCCCTTTCAAACCAGCCTCCTTTTGGTGAAATGGTGGGAACTTGATTAAACACTAATTACAGCAAGCACTAAATTCATATAAACTGAAACGAGATCATTACTGATCAATTTTGGAGAATGGACACCTGATTGGCCCCAAAAATTGGCACCCCTTGCAATATTTATTTAGCTTGAATTGGAATTATTTGAACTGCACCAAGATTGCTCTCCAATCTCCTTCAATTTCTGATGCCCATTGCTGCTCCGGACAGAGCAAGTCTTCAATTCAATTTGCCCTGGATTCTGGAGGGGGATTAGCCTCCAATTCACTCCTTGGGTGACAAATTTGGGCCCAAATTCAATTCTGCCTGGCTGGCCTCTTGGAATTCTTTTGAGGTGACTGTCAAACCCTGTTTTTTGCTGTGAATTAGGGTCTGTTAGCAGAAATTCCTCAATTGCACCCTCCTAGGACTGAATTTGGCAAAGAACTTTTGAGGCCAGATGTGAAATGACTAAGAGAACAGAGAGGAAGCTGTAGAGAGAGAGAATTCAGAGATTTGCCACGAGAAACTAGTGAAATTGACCTGTTGTTCCTATTTTCCAGCTCCAATGGATTCACGAGTAGCAATTGGAGCACCAGAGGTTGTAATATTCATGAAAAAGTGCATCAGCAGCGATTGCCAACTTCCCAAGTCAAGAATATGCAAATACCTTCACCAAAACAGTCTCCAATGGATAGGAAACAACCCCAAGAACAGGTGCCACTAGTCCAATTCCAGCCCCAAATCAGCCTTTCCACTCTTGCAATAATGGGAAGTTTTAGCCCTAGAACTAACATTAATTAATCAATTAATGCCTGGTTCCTAATGTCACTTCTGACATTTTATGACCACAAGATGTTGACCATCCTTCATGCTATTAAGAGATGGCACCATTACCTCTATGGCAACCGGTTTAGAGTGAAGAACGACCATTAGGTCCTCCAGTACTTCTTGACTCTGTCTACTTTGACTCCTAAGGAAAGGAGATGGGTGGCAACCTTGCAAAATTATGATTTTGATATCCCTTACACTAGGGGCAATGACAATATAGTAGTTGATTCACTATCACGGATGTAGAAATGCAATGTATCTTCCGTTTTAGAGTTGTATAGTGATTAGATTGAGGAACTTCAAGAGGCCTATTTGCTAGATGAGGAATTTAGCCACATATTTTAGGAGTTACAACATGGGGTAATGGACAAAAACTCCCAATATTAACTCAGAAATGGCCTTATTTGGTCCCATGGCAAGATTGTCATTCCCCACACTTCCCCCTTTACACGGAAGATCATACAAGATATGCATTCTTGCCCCATTACTAGTCGTTTGGATATTTTCAAAACATATGATAGAATTACCAAGAGCTTTCATTAGAAGGGCCTATGGAGGGATGTCAAGGATTTTGTGGCTAATTGTGACCTATGCTAATAGAATAAGGACAGCACGCTTAGGCCATCCGTGCAGCCCCTACCTATTCCTTAAGGGAAATGAACACATATCACTATGGATTTCATTACTGGCCTGTGTGTCACCAAGAAAGGATGGAACAATATCTATGTGGTAGTTGACAGACTCACTAAGACTGCCCACTTTATTCCCGCTAAGACTCAATATATCGTATCTCAGGTGGCCACTCAGTTTATGAAGCATGTGCTTAAATTGCATGAGTCACCGCAGGTCATAGTGCATGACAGGGATGCTAAGTTTATGAGCAATTTTTGACAGACAGTTTTCACATTAAGATCAATCCCCCCAGTAAAGAGGAGTTAGAGGTCATGCACGGCCCTACTTCAACAATACAAAGTGAATCTTTGAAAAGCACAAGATCATATGAAGCTTTATGCTAATGAGAGAAGAAGACATCTAGAATTTCAAGAGGGAGAGCCGGTCCTATTGAAAGTGTCAAGTTCCGCTACTCTACTCTCAAGGAGGGTAGCAGTAGCAAGCTGGCCCATCATTTCTATAGCCCCATTGGCTTATCAATTAGAGCTTCCCTCCACCACCAAGATTCACAATGTATTTCATGTCAACCTCAATGGACTATGTGGAAGAGCTAACTCCCATAGACGACAAAAGGCATCACTCAGTATATCCTTGAGGCAATCATTGGGCAACGAGATAAACACTTCCACTCTCAATCCATCAAGGAATACCTCATCAAATGGCAAGGCCTACCCCTGGAAGAAGCCTCTTGGCGCCCAGCCACTATAATGGAAGAGTTTCCTCACTTACAAGAGGCCCAACAGGCTGAAGACTAGATGGATACGCTTTGTTTTGACCCCACACTGCATGTAGACTGCACACTGTTTTAGGATAGTTTTGTACTTGCATTAATTACAGCCATGAGCTTTATACATGGGCTGAAAGTGCTCGTCATAAGCTCTGTTTTGACATGCAACATGCCTCATTTGGAGCAGCCCATTAAAAGTTATGGCAGATTTACCTCAGCACGCTTGTGGTGGACAACATGTTGTCCATACTCTTCATGTACTCAATTAAAATGAATTAATGGCACTGTTCCCTTGCATCCATGCCCACGGCATGCGTATTAGCTATACATAGCCTTCCGCCCCAATTCTTCTTGGATACAAGCTCCTCACCCATCAAATTTTTCTCTTTGTAATGCTAATCAAAGTAGTACTCTACAGTCCCACTCACTAGCCACTCTAGCAAGTGCCTCCAGTTGTCTTGTTTCTAATGGAAAAAACCTTCGAGGTGGGGATGGAATGTTATAAGTGAGACGCACAGGAACTAGGGGTTAGATACCCAATCACACTGATCGGGATATAAAAGGTGTAAAAGACCCAATTTAGGGCATCCGATGTATAATGAAGAACTGGCTCTTCACCTTCTCCTTCAAGATTTCATGGCTTCTCCCCTCTCCCCACTTTCTTGTATTTCTCTCTCCTCTCCTAGTCTTTCTCTCTCTCTTTCTATCTCTTATTCTCATTCTCTCTCCTCTCAACCTCTCTTCTTTACACTCTCTTATAGACCCAACAATAGAGACAAAGCCACACACCAACATGCACTCACGGAGTTCTATAGAGCATCGACTATTCCCTCCACCACAGAGCCCTCCCTAGTCCGCCAACCGACAACCCCACCATGGGGGACCACCTTAAACACAACCATAGAGAGATGCAGAGCCCGCCGCCCACATCTAGCTGGATCCTCGCCCTCAAAGAAGACACCATCTGCAAATACAAAGGATACTACACTGTCATAGGGAAACCCTACCTCGACACTTCAGCCTTTCTATGCTAGACAGACCCATGAGAGATATCCTAAGATGAGAGTACTTCTTCAGCAGTTCCACATTGTATTTGGCTTAGACATCATTTTGTACTCATCAACTATGTATTGTTCACTGTTTATTTTCCATTTAGATGGTCATAGCATTCGATGTTAGCTATTTTTGGATATGGCGAATTTCCTTGAATTTTCAAATATAACATTTTGGTCTCTCAGGCCGATTTAGCCTTTGGTAGATGTTACTATAACGTTCTCTCTTTTTTTTCGTAAAAGGTAATTGTATTAATTACGAAAAAAGGTACAAGGTTACATGATTACAAGATACACGATGGCTCTAAGCCACCGTGTATGAACTTGTCAGTACAAAACACGGACTGAGATACACAAGTCATGGCAAAGACACAAAGAAAATTGCCCTATGCCAGGGAAGCAAGTCTTCCCGAGGGAGCAAGTCAGAGTGCCGAATGAGATCTATCTACCAAAGCAAGAGGCCTTTAAGCCTGGCAATGTGTCCCGGAACATTAGAGGCCGAATCAAAAAGAAAGGCATTCCGAGTAGTCCAATTGTGCCAGCATCCCCAGTATCTAAGAAAATGGAACAAGGTCTTCATATGCAACTGTGCCGGTGCGGGGTATTTTGGGCATACAAAAACCCAATCGAAAGGACTCATCGAGAAACCAACCACAGCTCGCCAAACCGCTGACAAAAGCAACCAGATTTTCTTAGCGAGAGGGCAAGAGATAAATCGGTGACGGGCCGATTCCACAGTAGTGGTGCAGAAGAAACAATTGCCGTTAGAGATTCGACGCTTGGAAAGGGCCAAGGCAAGAGGAAGACCACCAATCATTACTCTCCAAAGAAAGACCTTGCATTTGAAAGGTGTCTTGTTCACCCAGCCCTCCATCACAGTTGCCTTCCACCATGACTGAGATTTCCGCAACCCCCATACAGTATTAGCTTTAGTGACCAGCCATTGATGATCTTTAATTAGAAGATGGTACACCTGGTTAGCCGAGGCCTTTTCCAAATTCAACCAACCTACAAGGACCCAGTCCTGCCAAGGGCGATCCACAGCAAGGGCAGGAAAGGGTTGCCTGCTCTGGAGCACTAACAAAAGCTGTTCCCATAAATCATGGTTACCACGAGGGATTCGGAAAAGCCTCCTGGCAGTACGAAACGATATGAAGACATTACGACTCGCAAGGGTGGCATCTGCAACTGAAGTCAAGCCCAAACGGGCCATGCGGTTAAATTTTGGTCTAAGCTCCTGTTTGCCTTCCCATGAAAGTAATCTCGTGGTTGCCAACAATTCCAGTTGAAAAGAGTTAGTATTTACGCGGTCCTCTGCTGGATACCAACGCGCCTTCTGGAGAACCAATTGCCAGGAGCTGACCAAATGAACAAGCAGGGATGAGAAAGGACTCGAAAACCGAGAGTCTGCATTAAGCACAAGCCACCAGGAGCCTCGAATTTGTGTATTCCCATGCAGAAGCCCGCGGTCCTCAAGAAAATAACGGGCTATAGCGGCCCACAGGTGATGCTCCACACACATGGCACAAAAAAGAGACCAACGAGGTGCCAGCATATGAGTTTCGGCATCCAAAATAGCCCCACCACCCAGGCGTTTGGGGGTACATGTATGCGACCACGAAATCCACGAAATACCGAGATGCAATGAATCCTTCTTCAATAACATGAAACGAAAGGGCCGAGTGAGAGCATTCAAAGTAGTAGGAGTCCAAGGCAGCAATCGCAAGAAATATGTGAGCATTGGCAACATAATTGTTTGAGCCACTTTGAGGTGAACATGGAAGGGCCAAGCTTGCGACTTCCAATAGAGAAACTTCACTGCCAGTTTCTGTGAAATCCACTGTAGTAGTTGTTTTGGCCGAGCATCAACACCCAAAGGGTACCCAAGATGCCTGACAATGGAACCACGAGGCACAACCTGTCCCTGCCAACCCAATGACTATAATTCTGACTCCGTACAACTGAGAAGGGCTGATTTGAAAGTATTGATATGAAGGCCAGAAGCATGACCAAAGAGCGTCCAAACATCTAATGCCTTGCGAATATTGTCCTTGTCCGCACGTAAAATCATAAAACTGTTATCCGCCAAAGATTAACTAACGAACTGCTGACCAAAAGGAAGAGACAATCCGGCCAACTGAGCAGAAGCTGCCATGGAGGATAACATTGACAGAACCGGATGAGTCGCTAGGGCAAAGAAGAGAGGACCCAAAGGACAACCCTGTCTCACAGAGCGTGCAAGGACAAAGGGCTCTGTAACACCACCATTTAGCATAACTCGCAAAGAGGCCGCCGCACTAATGGTGTAGATCAAGCGGGACATCCGAGTGCCAAAGCCCATCATAGACATAAGTTCTGCAATGAAAGACCAGTCTAAATAGTCAAAAGCCTTTTCTAGATCCAATTGGATCAATACCACTTCCTGACTAGAGTGCCTTGCATAGTCAATAGCCATTTGCACATTTAAGATATTATGCAGAATGTTGCGGCCCTTAATGAAACCATATTGAAGAGGATGCACAATGGCCGGAAGATGTTTGTGGAGCCGATTCGCCAGCACTTTGGAAAAGGTTTTATACATCGAACCCATCAAAGAGATTGGTCTCCAATGTTGCAACATTGACGGCGAAGGAACCTTTGGAAGTAATTTGATAAGCCCTTCTTTCCATGAGGAAGGCATGAACCCTGTTTCCCAAACCTGCTGAAACATAGCCGTCAATGGCTTCACCAGTTGGGTAGCAGAACTCTCAAAGAATTCATTGGTGAGACCATCCCAACCGGGACTTTTATCCTTAGGCAGGCGCAACAAAACATCCATAACCTCCTCCTCACAAATATCAGACTCCAAAGTAGTTTGCATATCAAGTGGAACCTGATGTCGGACCAAATCATAGAAGACTGAACGTGCATGCGTAACCTCGTCAGAAGGTGACTGAGAAGAACCAAGAAGATCTAGAAAATAATTCTTGCACATATTAACAATAGTCTGAGGGTCAGTGACCATTTGACCCTCTGAATTCCGGAGTCTAGTCATATTTTCTCGAGCAGGAGAGGCATACAGCGCGTGAAAGAACTTATGAGTTTGACAAGCACTATCTTGCAAATTCTCAGTCAACTTTTGCAATTTGGTCCGCTGATAAGATTTCAACTAAAACTCTTTAATAAGATCAACCAAACGCATTGCCAGTGACAGCAAAAATTCATCATCTGGAGTGTCTACCAGTAGAGAACGAACCAAAGCCAGTAAGTCCTCCGCTGCGTGTCGACGCCGCCGACAAAGAGAGGCATGGTGGATCCCATACTGTCAAGCTATCCTCTGCACATTAGAGAGCAATCGTTCAAAGGAAGCAGTGCCCTCAGAGGCGAAGTCCAATAAAAATCTATCAATCAATTGCTGCATATAGCCCCGAAAGAGCGAATGCTTCAAATAAGAGGAGTTGAAACGTACAGGGAGTCTATCCAGCAGTTGCATAAAAGGTGCAATGGGTTGTGCAAGTATCTAAAGCTGGAGAGGGAAATGGTCCGACAAGGCATATTGCTGCAAGACTGTCATTTCCAGCATCTCGGGAAGAAAATCATCATCCTGCATGATGTACATTCGGTCCAACCGCGACCATGTAGTGGCATACTGCACCGAATGGAAAGTAAACCCTGTAGAAGAAGGGTGTAGCCAAGACCATAGATCTTGCTTAAGCACAGCAAGAGCAAACACATTCCACACCCGACTTTCCGGAGCGTCCATCACCCAATGCCCTAAAGTGGACTGTGAAGAATCAACACACATATTAAAATCCTCCATCAAAAAACCCCGTCTACCAAGTGACAAGGAGGTCTTCAAGGTATTCCAAAGATCCCGACGAGATAAAGGGTCATTCGGAGCATATAGGCCCAACAACCATAAGATTTCTCCTTTAAATAAAACTTGAACCACCACAAAGCGGCCATGTACATCATTTTTAATAAGAACCGGCTGATATTTCTCATGTACAATCATAAGCACACCAGAATAATGCCCGGTGTATGTCCCTGCATAAAATAAGCGAAACCCATGGCAATCCACAACTTTTCTTGCTTCACCATGACTCTTGTGATCTACCGCACACAAGACATTCCACTAATTCTCATGCAATACAGTCCACATGCCATGTTGCTTATGGCGAGAACAAATGCCTCGCACATTCCACGTGGCTATCTTCATGTGTATTCAAAAAGAAAATCAGGAACGAGGCACCACTTGCCTCGATTTAACCTTTTCTGCTAGAATATCAAGGACACCCTCATCCAAAAAATCAGCTAACACGGCAAAAGAGTTCTGACGGCCAGCTTTAGAGGTAGACGGAATATCCATTGTCTTGGGGATGGAACGAGGATAACGACGATCCCATGGCGTAATCACATTCCCTCGAGTATCAAAATCCAACTTAGTGGGTGGGCCCTTTGGACCGTTGGTATATACTTTCCTAGTAGACTGATTATGGGGAGCAGAAGGAACCATAGTACGCGCTGCGTGCTCTGAAGACAACATTTCTTTCCTGTGCATATACGTGCGCATGGAATCTTGTGAAACATTAGGCCTAGCTACCAGGCCAGCATCAACCTTTTTACCTTTTTTTGACGTGCCTCTACCCAGTCATTGCCACGGGAATCCAAACCCGAAACAGGTTGTTTACCTTTATCCAGAACTTTAGGTGGTTGGGTTGCATCCTGGGACGAAGCATCAAGCACCATGTCTTCCATCGGCAGCACAACATGCTCATCATCTGAAGATGGTTGCTTCTCTGGGCATTCGGCCATAAAATGCCCCAATTTTCCACACGAAAAGCAGTGTCCTGCAAAGTTGCCCCATTTCAAACGAAAGTGCAAAGGATGCATGCCAGAGCAATTAATGCAAAGCCATGCAGGCCTTTTCCTAGCAATGTCCCATAACATACACAAACGGTTGCGATTCATGGCCCTTAGGCTCGGAGGGATCAGAATAGTTCCCACAACGGCCATGGCATCCTTTAACAACGGCCAATGGACAGCGGGGCAATTTTCCACTTCAACCCACACCGGGCATTCACGTTGAAGAAGGTGCTGAAAGTCTACCATAGGGCGCCATGGCACAACATGGACCAAACGGCGATCAAAGAACAATGGCAATTTAGACAGTACAGAAAAAGGACATCTGGAAGGCAAGGGCAAAATTCGATAGGTCTGGCAGGGAAGACAGACGGCGCCCACTCTCTCTCGCTCGCGTACCTGCTGTACAGAAGGCCAGGGTCGTCGGGCAGGGAAAACGGCGCAGTTTCGCCCTCGCTGGCTCGCGGTCCGTCTACATGCAGGGTCAGGTCGATCCTATTCAACCCTGGGGGAAGGATTCAGGCGACGCGCAGGGCAGGGAGGCGCGCAGGGCAGGGATCCGCCATCGTCTCTCTCTCTCTCTCTCTCTCTCTCTCTCTCTCTCTCTCTCTCTCTCTCTCTCTCTCTCTCTCTCTCTCTCTCTCTCTCTCTCTCTCTCTCTCTCTCTCTCTCTCTCTCTCTCTCTCTCTCTCTCTCTCTCTCTCTCTCTCTCTCTCTCTCTCTCTCTCTCTCTCTCTCTCTCTCTCTCTCTCTCTCTCTCTCTCTCTCTCTCTCTCTCAATACCAACACTTATAATTCATCCATGACTCTTGTACTTTTTAGTAATTAATAAAATTAACATTTTTCCAAAAAAAGAGAATACACACTTTGTAAAAACCATAATAACACATGATTTCATAGAGAGCAAGTGGGAGAGCATAGTTAGCTTGTAAAACCTGCACACACAGAGAGAACGAGAGAGAGAGAGAGAGAGAGGAGGAGGAGGAAAAAAAGCAAGAGGGGAGAGAAAAGAAAGATGTGACAAGCTTAGTTGGTGGATTGAATCCCATTTCTAACTAAACATTAATATTAACCTTTTCAAAGAAATGTTACTATGACTGGAAATATCATTTCAAGTTTGTTTCTCCCACATTTTCTCGCTATTTCCTCTCCATTTTTCTGTATTTCCCTTATTTTTCCCATTTTTGTTAGCCTTAGAAACAGACGTTTCCTGTAAGCATGGTCATTTCTTGTTTTTGCATGTTTATGTTAGCCTTTGAAATGGTCACTTCTACCTGTTTTTGGGACCTAGACCCTTAGGAAACGTCTTTCCCCCTTTTACCCTTTACAACGATCATTCCTTGCGTGTATGATTCCTAAGTACAAGGATTTGGATTGGTGAAAGGGAAGAATTTTTAAGTTGTAAATGGCCTTTTCTTCAATCCCAAATAATGATTAATAATCGAAAACAATAGAGTATTGTGGGTATCAATATCCTCGATTCAAAAGAGTTGCCTACACCACAACATGACAAGGATACCACCAAAAGCATGGAGACATTAACACTCCGCGACTCAAGCTTTTCATTCAAAATTTACATCCATCCATGGATTTTCTCGTGCATTCCAAACCTAATGACATGAACTTGACTTCTACACGACTCATATTACCCTTGCATCAATCCCCTAAGCACATCAATTTCTTCTCTAAAATTGATCTCATTTATATCCAAAAAATCATACTATTAAATTCATAACACATTCAATTCAAGCTACTAAAAGAGAGAGAGAGAGAGAGTGAGAGAGAGAAAGAGATATACCTCGTACCAACTTCTGTTTGTTTGCTTGTAAGCTTTCCTTTTGGAGCTGATGAAAGCTGCAAAAAGAAAACAGACTCTCTCTCTTTCTCTCTCTCTCTCTCTCTTTTTCGTAAAAGGTAATTGTATTAATTACGGAAAAATCTCTCTCTCTCTCTCTCTCAAATGATTACTTGTATTAATTATGAAGAATGTACAAGAGTCATGACTACTAAGTATCACGCAAAGTGACTAAAGACATAATAGCATGCCATGGAGCCTAATGATCCCTAGTAAAAAGGCCTTTTCTTTAATGAAGATGTTTAAAGTAATGAAGTGGAGTATTTGCAATAGGCCTTATGACCAGCTAAGCAAATCAAAAACAAGTAGCAGATACAGATGAAACCCAAAGGCAACACAAAGTACAATGATACAGTGATAAGAAAAGGGGACCGCGTAGTGCGCACAAGAAGGGTGGTGTGAATGCTATCCAAACATGGAGCAACCACCTTTCTGAGAACACACACACACACTCTCTCTCTCTCTCTCTCTCTCTCTCTCTCTCTCTCTCTCTCTCTCTCTCTCTACATGAAGAAGCTTAGAATAGATAAATAAAAGTATTTACAATAGCCCTTCTGGCCAGCCATAAAGATCCTAACAATCACAAGTCAAGCGAAAAGGCTACCAAAACATAGCACACAAATATCATGCAAGCAACATAGTAGAAGTAGAGCAAACAATATCCAACCAAGGAGCAATCACATCAAAGAGGACCAGGTCCATTGAAACCATAGAAGAGTTCTGCCATAACAGTAATCCCCGAACACAAGTCAGACCATGGATACCCAAGGCCAAACCAAAAAAGAAGGTATTACGAGTGCACCAAATGTGCTAGAGAGCTGTCCATCTGAGAAAATATAAGAGGTAGGGATGATCTGATTTGCAAAGTGGACAAAGAAGGCATAAGAGGTAGGAATGATCTGATTTGCAAAGTGGACAAAGAAGGCATCTTGTCCAAGACCCAGGAATGGATTAATGTCTACTGCCATGTCACAAAGGTCCACACATGGAAAACAAAGCTCCAAATCTGTCTCGCTACAATGCACGAGCTCAGCATTGTTTCATATCTTCACTTTATTGATGAGATGGCACTAGACATGGATATACTCTAGATTTTTTTCTCATAGGCCATATTGGCCTTGTGTAGACATTAATATATATTTCTTTCTTTCTAGATTACTTAGGGAGGCCTCTAGGCATCGAGCTCAAGCAAGGCATAAGACCTCATGGCATGCACACGACGACCAATGGCTCACAGGAAATGGGATCAACTTGAACCACCTCCCCCACTTTTAGTATGACCTTGACTCCCCCTCCATACACCTCCCCCACATTGAGAGAATCCTACTCATGCGATAAGCAAAGATATCATACTGCAAGGACCACTTTATGAGGGATATAGTAGATGGTTTTCATTGAGAGACCTAGATACCCATTGGGAAACTCAAGATCTCCTATCATCAACTTGAGATTGAATTTGGGAGAGCAGCCCACGTCCCTAGAGTCCAGTGGATTTGCACACTATGCCGAGAGAAGGTGGAGATCAAGGACCAGAGCCTATAGTACAATCCGAGCTAAATATCACACAATATTTAGATAAGATGTCATACTACAAGGACCACTTTATGAGGACAACACCAAATGGTTTTCATTGAGAGATCTGGATAACTAGACATATACATGCCACAAGAGATGTGGATAGCCATTGGGCAACTCACGGTCTCCTCTCATCATCTTGAGATAGAGTCTAGGAGAGCAACCCACATCGATAGAGCTAAGAGAATCTACAAACTATGCCAAGAGAAGGTGGAGAGCAAGGACCACAGCCTATAATACAATCGGAGCTAAATATCACACAATATTTAGAGAAGATGTAATACTACAAGGACCACTTTATGAGGACTACAGCAGATGGTTTTTATTTAGAGATTTAGATACCTGGACGTATACATGCCACACGAGATGCTGGTAGCCATTGGGCAACTCAGGGTCTCCTCTCATCAACTTGAGATTGAGTCTGGGAGAGCAGCCCACATCACTAGAGTTGAGTGGATCTGCACACTGTGCCAAGAGAAGGTGGAGAGCAAGGACCAAAGCCTATAGTACAATCTGAGCTAAATATCAAACAATATTTAGAGGAGACACCTCCCTCAGACTAATCATAGAGTCCACACACTAGCATCGCTTGGACTAGTTCTAGTTGAAACTTGAGATTCAGACGCTCTGCACATCATTACTGCAGACACACACTCTACAAAGAGGGGATTGACAATCACAACTCACTAAATTTTTGCAAACAATGTCGACACACAGAGCGCCTACACAAAGAGGGGTGACACTCTAGAGAGCTAAGGAGATCAAAGTAGCATGCCAACCATGGTTACCAAAGAGAGAGGTGGAGGAGCTGCCAGCTACACTAGTAGTGTCTAATAGAGCTAAGGGACCACTCCAAATGCTACCTCCATTACAATCTCATCCGCTCCTGACTACATGGAGCTAGTTCTCAGTGTATCATGTTAAACCACACAGCTAGACAATTACTACTCCATTTATCCACCCCATCAAATTCTTGTTGTATCCCTACATGGGCATTGCATTATGCAAAATAGGCTGTCTATATGACCATCAAGGGAACCGAAGAAACTGCAATGTGCCAAGAAAGGAGATCTCGTGGAGGAAGCATATCTGTTAGCTCAATGATGTCAGGCTCCTAGTGAATAAGGTCTCTTAAACGGAGGAAACGAGAGAGAGAGAGAGAGAGAGAGAGAGAGAGAGAGAGAGGGGGGGGGGGGGGCAGCAAAGACTAGACTCACACGTAGATATACATCATTGTGTATTAAGCTAAAAAGGTGTATTACAAACTTAAAACCTTGATTAGCATGTTAAACAGCCCCAAAACTAAAAAATTACCAAGTATTTGCATCCCATAAGAAAACACCCAAACTTTGGGAGGATCTAAATAGGAGGCTGCTCAGCCACTTAGTCTTATAAAATATGAAGTCAACATTTCACCCACAAATATTTTGAAACCTATCTTTGAAAAGTTTCACATGTGATCCTCATCTTCCACATTCCTAAAACAATTTCCAACTCTTTTAACTCTTTTGGAAGAGTTGAAATCTTTAGGGATTTTTAAATAATGGGTTGTGCTTAGTGCTAGAAAATTTCTCTAGCAATACAATGTCAAGATTGTATGAGGATGTTGCCTTGCCTAGGGAAAAAAAAACTTGGAAGCTTAAAGCATGTATTGTGGAAACATTAAAAAGTTTACCTAGAGAGGTGATAAAATTACCCTTTGAAGATGCAAACAAAAGAGAATCAAGAAAAATGAAGTCGTATAGAAAAAGCCTTTCATAAAGACCACTTGTCAAAGAAGATAAAAAAAGAGGAAAATGAATTTCTTAACAGGTCGACTTGACAACAAAGAGGATGAATGGTCATTATGAAGAGAGAAAGAAGTACTTCATGACAGCCATGTACCAAAAGTCATGAAGGAAAAGAGAAATCAATATAAAAAGAAGGTATGCCTCAAAGTTTCTGAAGAAGAGAGAGCTAGGTACTCAAGGGAAAATCCATGATTGAGGAGTGAAGATCTCGTAGACTCCTGCCTATGTGAAAAGACCAAAGTACAAAGGACTCACAAACCAAAATGCCATGTGTAAGACTTGATTATTAATCATAATTTTCTCAATCCCACAACTGTGACTTGTTTTTGTAAATGGGAATTTGAGTCCTCATTTCAATAAGAAAAGCATTTCTTTGCTTGCTATACTTTTGTTAAAGCCTTGTTTTAGTTTTTTAGGCTTGTGGGTATTTCTTTCTAGAGAAAAATTTAGTGAGACATATCACATCTCCTTGATAATATGAGAAGAAACTTTGTGGAATTTTTTTTAATCTTAGGGATGGTGTATTCTTGAGTAAGGATAAACTGAATACTTTTTTTGTGCCTGAACATGAGAAATTGGACATGTTTTGAATGTTTGGAGGGTTTTTCTCTACCCACTTCCACATGTGCTTAAAATCAAACCACCACTTAAGAACATATTTCTTCAATATCAAATAAATGTTTAAGGGTTTTCTTCACACATTTCTGAATGCTTTGTTTCGAACCACAATGATATAGTCACAAAAGTTAGGCACATCTTACAAATTTAATTGGACGTATCACGAAAATTGTAAGGTTTTTCATGCTCTTCGATTCAAGCATGCTAAAGTATTTGTCATTAAAAACATGAAGTGAACAAGAACTAACATTTTGAAAATGTGTGGTTCTGTTTTGATTAGGTTTTGGATTCCTTCGATTTCAATTGAACTATGGTCAAAGAAGTTTGAATTTAAAGGATGAAGTTTCAAGAAGCAATTGGAAATTTATTGTGATGAATCTTAACCACTTGTGTCTAACCTATCTAAAAAGTTGTTGCAAGATTTAAGTTGTTCATGTAAGACACATGAAAACTCTTGTTGAAGACTTCTAGGGTTTGGCCTTGTGGCTCTTTGATAAAATTTCAATATGGAAAAACTCTTTGGTTTAACCCATGGGCATTAATCTTCTGAAAAGTTTGTGGCTTGTTTCTTGACTTAAGAGGTTGAGAAAGATAAAAAGGTTTCTTTGGATTTCTCTAACTTAGCATAAGCATGAAATCTTGTGTTTTGTGATTAATGTTCCTTGGAAAGATAGAAGTAGCATGATCCTTCTACAAAAAAAACATTAAAAATATTTTCGAGAGGCTTGTTAATGAGTGATCTTGTGGTTTTATACAAAGCAAAATTCAAAAGCAATCAAAATGAAACATTTGATTTCACGAATGTGTAAAAGGTTTAAAGGGATTCTTGAACCCACTGAACTTCTTGAGGCACTTCAATTTCAGAAGCTTGAAGAAGTTTTCTGCTTGATAACATCCCAAGTCAAATCACAAACACATACCAACCATCCTTTTCTTCTTCTGTTGGGTCTAGGGATTGGTTTTCATTCCACCCAAAACCTATATGTCATCCACGAACATAGAAGTAGACGCAAAAGCAGACAACACCATAGAATGAAACAAGGCATCAAAAGCAAACAACACCATAGAATCCTCTACGAATTGCAATGTCCTTTGTGTCGGGATGTAGGCAATACTAGAGAGACTAAGGAATGGAGAAGTGCTTGATCGGATAGAGTGAGCCTTTGCGGTCGCCTCATCAAAAGGTAACTCACACTATCGACTAAGCTCGCATTTTCTAATGTCTCTAAAAAGACGAGATGGGTATGTGGTCCATCAAACCAATTAGACATGCCCTCTAGAGTTGAGAACAAAACTGCCTGTGATGGTTAACCGATTGCAATATGGATCTCAGTCCTCCACTGCCCCTAATTTTCATTGCCACCGCCCTACCTTCCCCTATTCACGATTATCCAATTGAGGGACTAGGATTTGATTCTTTGGTTTAGGTTGTGTGCCTCTTGCCTTTGATTGACACTCGCCAAGATTATCAACCTTTTCACAATGTTGGCAATATCGGTTTCGCTTAGATACATTCTACCACCCGAGTTTAAGAGTAGTCTAGGTGTTCCCTTATGATTCACTTGATTGGTTTTGATTTTGATTTTGTTTCTTGTCTTTTCCTTGTTGCCCCTTCTGAAAAGTGATAGCAAGAGTCCCCTCTAAAGAGTGAGTGATCATATTATGAAATTCGTCGAAAAGCCGAGCATAAGGCAATAGTTGGCAATCAAATTCAGATAGCATAAGCATAGTGGACTGTGGAATCACTTGTTGAACAAAGTGAATGTATTTCTTTGGGAGCTTCTTCAAGAATAATGCAATGTGGCATGGTCATCAAGGGACTAGAGAGCCCCCATGGTAGAGAGTTTAGCAAGTAATCACCGATATTCAACCAACTTGACTTCAAGGTCATTCCGATCTATGATCCTAAATTCTTGGAGCTCAAGGTCAAGATTCATAAGACGGGCCCCTATCCCAAGCCGCATAATGGTCAATCAAGTGTTTCCATTGCTATGTCGGAGGTCAAAATGTTGTAGCTATGAATGAAACTCTAGGAGTAAACCTTGCATTAGCTCAACAATGGTTAAGTGATGCCTTCCAAAAATGAACAACTTCATATGGAACACAAAGAGAGTATGGTTAGGGTTCCGTCCTCCCAAAGAAAGAGATGTTTCACCAACTTCAAATTAACCTCGAGAAACAAAACTAGACGGATAAGGAGAAGAAGGTAAACTTACAAGCCTTAAGGAATCGTTGATGTTTTGCTATAAGCATATCTTCTTATGTTTACATACAGATATCAGTCCTCTTCAAGACTTAGATTGTTGTTATTAGATTGAACAATATCTTTTTCCTCTTAATTATCACCAAAATCTTACAAAGAATTAGCACAGAGCTAATACTGAAGTAAAAGCAGACATACTTAGTTCAGGAGTAGACAGAAAACGGGTTAATTTTTCAATAAGATCATCAATTCCAAGTGGAGTGTCCATGCTTCCTTCGAAATCTGTAGATCTATGCATCAAATGTAAAGAGTATCTACAAACTGGTTTACCTTCCAATAGTTGTTGAGCCCAATGCATAAGGATGAGGTCGTACTCAAGTCATACAATCACATAAGCTCTAGGAACTCCATGACAGTCGGATGTCTCTCCACCTGTGTCTAATCCTTGCGGAGCAAGCTTTAAGGCCCACTCCTACTCGGATCTTTGCATAGAGGGTTTGGAAGACTAAAGTAGTGTGGAAGTATTTGAAGTCACCTTCCCTTTGTGAACCTCTTTTTGAAGGCAAACTCTCAAATCAAAAGCCTAGCTTTCTTCTAAGAGTACCTAGCTCTAATAGCATGTCAAGAAATACTCGTCTATAGATAACAACACAATCGTACAACAAAGCACAAATTGATAAAGAACACAGTTAGTGTTAGGATAACTCAAACAAAATGAACGCAAAGGATAAATAATGAATGAATGCTATACGTGATAATCAATGCGGTTAACACACTATGCAAAGTGAATATTGACCCTTGAACTCCCATGTCTGTAGGACCAAACAAAGGGTATCAGCTGGAGAGTATGATGTATCCTGACAAATTCCGAAACACAGCAGACAGCCTCCAAAGTAGTCTAGCAGCAGCAAACAGAGCTATATGAAGGATGGATCACTGGAGCAAACAGGCAGCAAATCAGTAACACAGCCAGCTGAGATAACTTGGCAGCCAGGTGATTCCTATAATCAGCAAAATGCAGGCTGCAGGATGATGTGGCAGGGCTGGCAGCAACAAAAGCAGTCCAAAAGCAGGCTGCAGCAGTAGATCTGACAACAAATGCTAGCAGGTGGAGAGAGCTGGACAGCAAGCGCCATGTGTAGAATAGCAATAGACAGCAGCTCGAACTGAGATATCCTCCACAAACAGGGTGTGGACAGCAGAGACGTGCCAGCAATCTGCATAACAGGATTGAGGCTGAGTAGTGAGCACCCCATCTATTTATAGATGAATGGGTCCTCCCAAATTAGCATTTGGCTTAAAGGACACAGACACTCTAGGAACACTTTTTTTCTAAATGAAAGTCTGGTAGGGGCTGTAATCAAGACCTCAACAATGGTTTTATCCGTCAGATCTTTCTCCCTCAGCATATCCATTGGAGGTAGCACTTTGGGCACCTTGCCTACATCTAACCACCCAATATCTACACTGCCCAGATATGTTTGTTAGGCATATCTGCCCCTACTTTTTGTGTCATGGAGTGCCATGTGGCATTGTTAACCCCAACACGAAGAGAGCGAAAGAAAGTGGAAAAGACGCAGGGCAAAGGCGGAAAAAAGGTTGAAGAGAAAAAATGAGAAAAGGCCAAAAGCGCAAGGACAACCTTAAAAGGCCAAGGCAAACACGAAAAGGGAAAGGCACATAAAAAGCGCACCCTAAAATCTTGTAAAAGAGTGCCGGGCTCTCACCTGTGCAATTTGTAAATATAGAAGGGTAGTGAAAAGGAAACAAGGAAGATAAAGGGACAATGGAAAACAGGGCCTAGGCTATGACCGGCCATGTAAAAAAGGGAAAAAGGGGATGACCGCCCAAAAGGGAAGTAGGGTTTTGTATATAAAGTTGAAAAGTGAATGAAGAGCTCATTCTTTGGTGTGGCAAAACTAGTCTTCTTCTTCCTCTCTTCTTCTCTCCTTCTTGCTTGTGTACGCTCTTGAGAGAGGGAGTGTGAGAGTGTGAGGGAGTGAGTGTGTGTGAGAGTGAGGGATCAAGAGGGTGAAGCTCTTCACCATCTCCTCTCCCCTACTTCTCTTCTCTTCTCTTCTCTTCTCTTCTCTTCTCTTGCGCGCATGGCTATGGAGGATGGAGCTTGGAGATGGAGGAGGCTTGAGGATGCTTGAGCTAGCATCGAGAATCGTGGAGCTACCAGAGTGTGAGAGAGAGGAGGGTACTCGATCGAGCATCAAGGTAAGTTCACTGCATTTGTAGGATCGACGGCGCATAGACTAGGTGAGAGATAGCTATGAGAGCTCGCTTGGAACGCTTGAAACAATAAGCGGTCCGTGGGTCTTGGCGGTTGAGCGAAAGCTCCCACATTTTGGTTCCGTTGCCGGGACCAACGGATTCAAGCTCGAGCACTCGCGTGCCTCATATCGAGCATCGAAGTAGGGTATTCACCCTGAAACGGAGCTTGAGATAGGTAGGAAGTCGGGTGTTTTTGATCTTCAGAATAGGTAAGTATTTTGGAATAATCTGGTTATTAATGACTGGAAAACATGGTGAAATTAGTTCAGTGTTTTGCTTTCGATTCAGGATGTGTTTAGGATAGATTAGCAGTAGGAAATCACACACGAAGAGGCAGAGGGCTACTGCTGTGAAACAGGGGGAAAACCACAGGAAACGAAAGGAAAAAATGGAGTAAATGCATAGGTAAAGGCATAGGAAACGCCAGGGAAGGAATCTGTAGTGTGTAGGGCAGAACTAGCTGGGTATAAACTCTGGGAGGGCAAGAGAACCCCATTTCCAACCAACGAAGAGTGAGAGAGATAGAGAGTGAGAGAGTGAGCGAGCTGGGCAGCCGTCCGATCGACCAGAGCTAGGAGGACATCGCATTCAGCGACACCCAGGTAACCGATCTCCTCCGCACCACTTCAACTCCGTCGCTGGTTAATCGCATGACCAATAGGATAAAACACCTAGTGAAAATCGAGCAAATCTGTGTGCGCAACTCATCGGACCGGCGGAATCGGACGTCCGACCCAGTGTCCGATTTCCAGAATCGGACACTCGGACAACCGTCCGATCGGAACAACCCGTCCAATCACTAGGCTCGGACCAACTAGTCTGATCGGACGTGCCACGTGGCACTCGGACCAACCGTCCGATTTTTAGAATCGGACGCTCGGACCAACTTGTCCGACTCAAACACTCGAACCACTCGGACGCTCTGACTCGGACCCACCCTATCCGATCGGACAAAGTAATACACGTCACCAGTCGGACTACCTGTCCGGTCCGATTCCCAGAATCGGACCCATCCATAATCGGACCACTAGGAATCGGATCACCCGGTCCGATCGGACCGCCCAGAATCGGACCGATTCCTCGAACACCTGCCCGTCCGATTCTTGAGAATCGGACACGCGGACCTTAAGACTACTACTCCGCCCTGACATACCTGGTCCGATTCCCACAATCGGACCACTGGTAAATCGGACGTCCGATTCCCAGAGTCAAACCAAAACAAAACTTGACCCATCCAGGGACACACTGGGGCACTCCCCCAGCAACCCACCCCCACGTGAGCGACAGGAAGCAACATAGGACCCGGGGACTCGTAGAGCGGCCAGGACTAGAGTAGCAAAGCCTGTCAGGCCCAAAACGAGCAAGAGTGAGTAAGACGCTGGGGAATCACTCACAGCACTCTGGTTGAATTTCCGCACTTGAAGAACACTTAGGAAAGCCGAAAGCCTGATTGAGCACAAGTGCACAAGGAACAACACACTCACGAGTGACCATAAGTTGAGCGCTGCATTCAAAAATTAAAAATAACTCACTCAGATAAATCGCCCAAAAGACCCACCACTAGGAGAAGACCCAAGGTGTAAGCAAACGCGCGGAGCGCAAGGTAGGATCAAGCAAGGAGCGACAACGACAAGGATCTGACTTACAACCAGGCGCAAGAGTCCAACCATGACAGAGGGAGGCTCAGATCATCGGTTTACAGGGGAGTTAGATGTTAGCGCATTTCCAGAAGCCATACAGCAAATGGTGAGCAGTTACGATACGCATGCCAGGTACGAACATCGTGGCAGGACGGCAGAGGCAATCATTGCGGACCTAGAGGAGGAGAGGAGGCTAGCCCGCAAGGCATTGCAGGGCATAGTCGAGTACAACAGGGACCAACAAGCCAGGAGCCTAAGGCAGAGCATGGAGCTGCATGAGGTGTAGCGAGTGCTGAACTTGGCTGGCCGAAACCGGACAGACCAGGAAAGAGCACTAGAGGAAGAACTGACACTGGGCGAGCTCCTCATGAAACGGCTGCTCGATAATACCGCAGTGGAACAGAATGCCACTCCGCTAGCAACCTCGCTGCTTGCAGGGCAAGGGGCAAACCAGGGCTCAAAGAGCCAAGCCAAAATACCTATTGTCGCCAAGCAACTCGACAAGTACCAACCACCGGACGACCCGTACAGCTTTGTCGAGCAGTTTGAGCAAGTCTGCGAAGCCAATGGCCTCAACGACCAGGCCCAACGTTCGCAAGCATTCGGACTTTGCTTAAGCGATAAGGGTAGGACGTGGTATACGAGCCTAGATGCTATAGAACGAGCCAACTTCAATAACCTCAAGAATCTTTTTGTCAAGAGGTTTGCCGAACCCGGATACTCTGACAACCTGCTAGTGCGCCTGATGAACGTCGAGCAGAAGGAGAGGGAGGGCATCCGCGACTATGTGACCCACGTGAGAAGCCTCCTTAAGAGAATCCCCTTAGGCGAAAGACCGACTGACAGGGCACTGTCAACCGTATTCATCAGCGGGATTCGGGATGAAGAGTTGTACAAGGCACTAGCAGGCAACTCGAGCTTGCAACGGGACGTGGTGGCTAGGGTTTTTGAGGAAGCCATTAGGGTTGATGACCAGCTGAAAGAGCGGAGCTCCAGGAGCTCAAACTTAGAAGAAATCAACCCACGGAGTTTAGAACGAACACCAACCTCTAGCGAGCGATCCAACACATCGTCCCAAGATAAGGGGAAGGTCGCCGAGACGGACCACGGCTTAGCCGAGGTCAAGACGGAACTGGCCAAAATACAAGACATGTTGAGGCGACCTACGCGTCCGCACGTCCAGTGCGTGTACTGTAGAGGGAACCACCTGCCAGCAGAATGTCAGGACCCCAGGTCAAGACCCTGCGCTAACTGTGGAACGTTCGGCCACGATGCCGCACATTGTAGACTACCACGAAGACTACCATACACGCAACCCTACGGCCAGCTCTACCCGGCTAACAGGCCACAGCCATTCTTTGGAAGGGGAGCCCCGCTAGCCCTACCAGCGCCTAACGACATCAAGCCAGCGGTCCCTAGGCTGGACATAAATCCTACCAATATTCCTAGACCGCCTGGTCCCTATGTGACCCACCCACCGAGCGATGCTCCCGTGCATTACGTGGAGGAGCCTAGTGACGAAGAAACCTACATATACCCTTACGTCTCGCATGACGATGAGGGCAATGCAATCCTCATGGATTACCGACCGGTGCCGGTGATGGCATTAGGACAAGGACGGGGTAGAGACCTGGGAGGGCAGCCACAGGATCCGATCACTTGTTGGACGTGTGGACATCCCGGTCACGTCTCATCACGCTGCCCAGAAAGAGAGCAGCAAAGTAGGGACAAAGCTGACCAAAGGTGCGTAGAGTGCGGAATCACCCACCTTTTCATAGACTGCCCAAAACGGAAGCCGCCTTCTGGTCCAGCTAATTTGCCTTCCGTCCCGCTGGGACTGTTTGGTGTTGGAAACCCCGATGGGGAGGCCACACCTATCCCCCTCCGAGTGATGACCCGAGCACAAACGAAGCAGGCCGGCGTCTCTCTGCCAGGACCTAGCAATCTCGACGCGACCTCAGTAGGAAAGAAGAGCCGTAGGCGGAAAAAGAAGAGATCAAAGGCTAAGGTCGCACTAAAAACCGACAGCGTTACGACCTTACCCCAGGGAAAGAAAGTCTCAGACGCAGAGGCAGAGACTTCAGCCCCTAACACTGCCCAAAAGGAAAGCGCTAAGGTAGGGGAATACCCACACCCCAAGCGGCAATTGGAAGCCATAGAAAAGGTGAAGGAATGGGTGAGGGAGGCTCAACAGCACCTCAAGGATGTCGAACCCATCACGGAGGATGAGATTGATGATCTCTCCAGCATGAGTGCGCCGCTATCACTACCCCAACCTAAGTCTGCCGAGGCGTCTACACCACAGGCAGTGCCGTCAAGGCCAAGCCTAGACATAACGAACCCGCAGGACGGCCGTGGCCATTGGCCCGGACAGTCTGAACGAAGGAAAGGACGAGTGTTTAGCAATCTCCTAACCACACTAGTGACCACCCCTATAACGGTTGATCTGGGAGAGCTGCTCAGGCAGCACTCTGCCCTATGGCAGGACCTCAAACATTGGGTCGAGAGACCACACGAGCAAGCTCCGGCAGATGCTCAAGACCAGGATGCGGAAACGCACTTACCAAGTTTGACGCTACACTCCGGCCCTAAATCCTTGCACGTCAACGCCTTCTGGGAGGGCTCGGAGATGCACGCAGTCCTGCCAGTCCTAGCCCTGGGAGACGCAACGAGAAGGGGGATTGTAGACACAGGAGCTGGGGTTAGTGTGCTTAACCACGCGGTGTTACAGAAGTGGGGAAACCCGCTTGTCGAAGCTGCTCGGTTCAACGTCACACTAGCAAACGGTATGCGAGTGAAACCATTCGGGGTCTTGAAGAATTGGCCAGTAAAGATTGCAGGAGTCCAGTTCTCTGTCGACTTTATCGTCATGAAGGGAGTGGACTATGATATCTTGTTGGGTCGACCCTGGATGCGCAATGCTAGAGTTATCGAAGACTGGGGCAACAGCTTGATCTTCCTGGGCAACCGAACTAACGCTGTGAGAATAGAGGTGGACACGTGGAAGACCTCGCCAGTCGACCTAGACGCCATCTCTACTCTACTCAAGGGAAATACCCAGGACAAGGAACCCTATGGGTCCTTAACTAAGTATATTCCTTGCCCAGAGGACGAACGGGACTGGATGCACGTTGTCGCTATACTCGACCTGCCGTTCTCAGATCATGAGGCGTACGAGCAGGCTGTCAAAACAGTTGGCAAGACAAGAGAAACATTGCCTACACCTGTCTACATGATGGCAGCAAGCCTCCATGAAGGGCCTAAACCTGTCACTTTCCAAGTGCCTACCAACAGGAGAGAACTCCAGGGAATACTGGGGCACTTAACGGACCGACTGGCACGCAACGCAGCCACCAATCTCAAGCCTCTCCAAGACCTCTTGGAAGAACCCGAGTGGAAGTGGACTAGGGTACACGAACTGAACCTCAGGTGCAACTAGGCGTTGGTCCCCGACCAACAAGACGAGGCAGAGCAGGCCTTGGGGGACGATGAGCAGTCTAGCGAGGCAGATTCCGGTGACGAATACGAAGATTGCCAACCCTTCGATGAAGGAAGTGAGGGTGAGATGGACACCGTAGAATATGACACCGAAGGGCGAGAGATTGAGCAAATCCGGGCAGATGCTAAGCCGCAGACGAGACCAGCCCTTAGAACGAACCAAGGAGTCATGTGTGTGAAATGTGATCGTGCTTAGTTGGAACAGATGGGAGCTGTGGATTTTAAGCAAGCCGGCCTGACCCAACCAGGAACGGCAGCAATGCTTAGAACCGAATCGCCATCCGAACTGCGGCCGCCAGGGGAGACCACCTCCTCTAGTGAAAATGGGGAATTCAACTCTGAATCTGAAGTTACTTCAGATGATGACCCAGAAATCCCTAGGCCACCCATGACCAGGCGCACCAAGGAAGACTTACCCATCCACCTGAGGCGCAGACGGTTACGACAGAATGAAGCTAAGCGTCCCAACGATGTGTGATCAGAGGAACAAAGGAAGCCACAAGACCTCCCTAAGCGCTTTTCAAAATTCAAAAGAGGGGACAGGGTGGTGGTTCTGCTAAGTGCCAAGCACCAAGGGCAAACCCACGAACCAATCGAAGGGCCAGCCAAGGTCAAGGAGGTAAACCTAGCCCTGGGAGGGGAAGCACCCCGACCAGTGTTCATTGCCGAGGACTTGACCACTGAAGAAGAATCCAGCCTTGTCACTCTTTTGCGGGAGTACCACGACGTATTCGCTTGGTCTTTAGATGAGCTACAAGGGGTAGATCCGAGTGTTATGACTCACAACATACCCATGACAACGGATGTAACGCCGGTCAAGCAGCGACCATACCCCATGAATCCAAAGCACGCCCATGCTGTCAAGGAGAAAATTGACAAGCTGATGAGAGCCGGATTTATTTACGAAATTGAGCACACGGACTGGGTGTCACCCATAGTCATTGTGATGAAGAAAAACGGCAAGATTCGAGTGTGCGTCAATTACAAGAAAGTAAACGCCGCGACAAAGAGAGACAACTACCCCTTACCGTACACCGAGCACATGCTTGAGAGGGTGGCAAGTAAGGAAGCCTACAGTTTTCTGGATGGCTTCTCGGGGTATAATCAGGTACAAGTGCACCCTGCGGATAGGCACAAGACCGCCTTCACCACTGAGTGGGGCGTCTTTGCATACGTAGTCATGCCATTCGGGCTAACCAATGCCCCCGCCACCTTTCAACGCCTCATGTGAACCATATTCAAGGACATGCTTCGCAAGGAGTTAGAGGTCTTCGTCGATGACCTGTGTGTCCATTCGACCTGGAACCAACATCTCGAAAAACTCCGCGCGGTCTTTGAACGGTGTCGTTTATACCGTCTCTCCCTCAACCCCCTGAAATGTCAGTTTTGGGTGAAGCACGGATGCATCTTGGGACACGTGGTGTCCAAGAACGGCATTGCCACGGACTTCTCAAAGGTCAAGGTCATCCTGGACCTTCCACCCCCAAGTAATTACAGGGGAGTTCAATGCTTCTTAGGTCACACAGGATACTATCGGCGGTTTGTACTGAACTACGCGCTGATCGCTAGGCCATTGTACAAACTGCTAATTGTCTTCGAGTGGACTGAAGCATGCCAACGAGCCTACGAGGAACTGAAAAAAGCCCTAACAATGGCACCTATCCTACGATCCCCAGATTGGACTATGACTTTTCAGGTACACATCGACGCCTCTAAGTTTGCCGTGGGGGCAGTGCTGTGCCAACCTGGTGAGCATAACTTAGATTACCCAGTGAGTTTTGCTAGCAGGCAACTCACTGAGACAGAGATGAATTATTCGACAACGGAAAGGGAGGGATTAGCCATGGTATTCGCTGTGAAGAAGTTCCGGCATTACCTACTAGCCACCCCCTTCACCTTCTTTGAAGACCATCAAGTCCTGCTCTATCTAGTCAACAAACCTTGCGCTACAGGACGTATAGCCCGATGGCTTCTCCTGCTCCTGGAGTTCGACTTCTCAGTGGTGGTACGGAAGGGAAAACAACACTACATGGCTGACCATCTGTCCCGTATACCCACAGGAGAAGCTGTTGGACAAGGCATCGCGGACGAGTTACCAGACAGCCACTTATTCCACGTATCCAGTGAAAAAGACCTATTCAGGGCCGATCTGACACCATACTGGGCAGACGACATAGTCCAAGTGCTCGAGCATAGGCTGTCCAAACGACCAATAGAACGGGCACGGCTTAGGCGCTTAATCCTGAAAATCCAGCCCTATCAGTTGATTGCAGGCCAGCTCTATAGGCTGGGGCAAGACGGTCTGCTACGTAGATGCGTATGTGAGCATGAGATACACGATGTGCTCTCAGAGGCACACAACGGTATTGCAGGAGGACACTTTAGCGGGGACACTACAGCACAAAAGGTGTTGCAGTCCCAGCTATGGTGGCCCACACTCTTCCGCGATGCCTCACAATTTGTCAAACATTGCAACGAGTGCCAACGGACAAGGGTCCCGGTCCGTAAAGATCAGATGGAGTTAACCCCGGTTATCGCTCGCCAACCTTTCGAAAAATGGGGAATTGACTTCATAGGATCCATCAGCCCCGCGGCACAATATTCACAGGCTAGATACATCTTGGTGGCCACGGATTACCTCACCAAATGGGCGGAGGCGAGGGCCACGCGCAAAAACGACGCTAGAACAACTGCCAAGTTTTTATGGGAGCAAGTAATCTCGCGTTTTGGTTGCCCCATCGAATTGGTTAGCGACCAGGGAACGCACTTCATCAACGAAGTGATAGCCCATCTCCTATCAACCTTCCTCATCATCCATCGCAAATCCTCACCATACTACCCTCAGGCTAATGGCCAGGCTGAATCAACCAACAAAATTCTCATCATTGTCCTAACCAAAGTAGTCTCAGCCTCACGAAGTGACTGGGATAACAAGTTGATGGCAGCCCTGTGGGCCTACCGAACAGCTTACAAGACGGCCGTCGGACAAACGCCTTTTAGCTAACCTATGGGAGTGAAGCTATTCTCCCATTAGAATTCTTCGTCCCTAGCCTGCGGATAGCACTCCAAGAATGATGGGAAGAGAGGGAGGCATGGACGCAATGCTTGGTCGAGCTAGAAAGCCTATCAAAGGTTCGTCTCCTAGCCACCCATGCGCTTATCTGTGAGAAAGCCAGAAGCAAAAGCTGGTTTGACAAACACGTCAAGCAACGAGAGTTTGAGCCGGGTGACCTAGTGCTCCTCTATTCAGTTAAAGGACACAAACAAAATATGAAATTCAAAGGTCTCGGACCCTTTAAGGTCCGCACAATCAGCCGAACTGGTAATGTCGAGCTGGAAACACTGGATGGTGAGGGAATAGGCTTCTTCAACGGCAATCGAATCAAGAAGTACTATCTGCCCACTCACCCGCTGCATGAACAACCAATGGTGGAAACGCCCATTAAAATACGAGTAGCCACACTTACGGAAATCTGCGAGAATGAGGAGGAGCCTGTAGAACCCGCCTACCTCCGCATCACGGTCACGGCCAAGCAGACGTGCTCCTTCAACGCCCTGATTGACAAGGGGACGGATTTTAACATTTTGACGCATGAGCATTGGACCCAACTTGGCGCACCAATGCTTCATCCCACAACAGCCAGATTGAACCCATACGGGGCCCAATCCTACCCGATCCTCGGCACATGCAGAGTTGCCGTTTCTATCGAGACTGAAACTATTCCCATGCTATTTTATGTCCTACCCGATGCCAGGAATGCAAGCACAGAGTCATTGCTCGGGCGAACTTTTAGAAAGCAAACCCGTTGCAATGTTGATTATGAGTCACAACGCATCCACCTAACAATCGGGAGTGTACCTATTGTCACGACTTTCAACAAGGGCCTCGTAACCCCAGCACCGCTCACGGGGCCACCGATAGAAATAGCCGCACCTAGGACTAAGGAAGAGGGCCGTACATATCTACTACACCCAGATCCCCACGCACCGCGGCCCGCCACACCCAAAGCAAAACCCCAACAGACTCGCTTGCAATGGGTGCCTAAGAAGCCTCGAGACCGGCCTAGAACCAGACGCGCGTGTCCATGGAGCACCTACAAACCTAAACCTAGGAGACCAAGACGCCATCATCACAAGCGCCGCGTGATTAAACAAATATGGGTCCCTAAAATCCTCCTGCATGCACAAGGCTACTATGAGGGGAATGCCTCACTGTGGATCCCCAAAATCCCAACTGACACAGGCCCTAGTTCTATGTCAACCTCAAGGCCTTGTCCCCTGACACCTCAAGACCACGAATCGCAGGGTCCACCCCAGTTATCCGACTCCTTTGCGAGTCAACCCACGGGCGTCACACACGCCCAACGACCCAAGCAACGGCCATCACCACAGCAGGCATCACCCAACCCACCCAACCCGCAACTCAGCAACCCTGCTGACCGCAGTAGCATAGCCCCTAAGATCAAACCCGACCCATCCGTCCAACCAACGCCCGGGTTGCTGACTCAAACAAGCCCCCAGCTGCAGCTCTGTACTGACAGAACCTCCAGCTCCAGCAAACCCCAACCACCCGCTGGCCTTAAGCCTTCCTATGAACGGAAGTCATTCCTAACGCTGGCCGCTGACCTCGCCGAGGACACGGGGGATGATGTCATGGACTGCATCAAACAGCTCGATGCCACCTTTGTTGCACTGGCCCTCAGCTATGACCGCCTGGACTTGGGACTATTAGCAGAACCCCTTGCAACTGACGTACGCACTATGCCTTGCTCTTGGGAGACTTTTGAATTCGCCTTTGCACAAGCTTCTCGCTCTGCCGCTAAGCTGCTCGCTCGCGAGGTCTCCAAAGAGCAAGCCATTAAGCAACGCCTCATCCCATTATTTGACCCACGCACGACGTCCGGCCTCACTAGCCAAGAAACCACAAGGTTGTTCCACCTGACGGACACGGAATCACCCTTCTTGAAGCAGTGGTACGCTCTTCGATTGAAATGGGCAGTTGAGGGATGCCGCATAATGACCAATGCCGAACAACGCCGAGCCATCAAGACGGCCGAGTATGATCCCACATACGTCGCGCCCACCTTGTATCGAGTGTTAACCACTCTTCGAGGCGATCATATCTTAGGGTACCCCTATCTCAACCGCATCCTGACAGAAGAAGAGCTCCACATCGCAAGTCGGGTCAACTCCGGTGATTTCCTCACCGATGTCCTCACATACATCACCCACGTAGGCATCCGACCCTGTGACCTGGACCACTCTGCACACGTAGAATATAACCCCAACTTCTAGCATTGGCTCCTCCACAAATAAACATGAACGCCTTGGGCCCACAACCTCCAATCCTGGGACGGATTTTTCTTTTCCACAAGGGGGATGGGGCAGTAAACAGGATTAAAACTAAGAAGTAAACCAAGTATGAAGGTTAAAACTAAAAAGTGAACCAAGCATGAAAAGGCTCCAAATTAAAATGACATACAGAAATAGGTGATAGAAGTTTGAAAGGAAAAATCACAGTTATGAACGATAAAATCTGCTATGGTCGTCCAACAAATTGGTTGCCAAAAATACTAAAAAGTTAATTGACTGAATGTACAGGTGGCGACCATGGCAGGTCAAGACAAAGCTGGCAAACTCCCTTTCTCGGAGGAAGAACAGGTGCGGTACGGCCTCACTGTGGAAACCAGAGCATTCAATCAGCTGAAGTTCCGCCACATATTCAACTTGGAAGACGTGGTTATTGAGGAACCAGCGGTACGACGGATCATAGAGCAATGCCACTTACAAAGGTATCTGGACGCAGTGGGCCAGAGGATAAACTACACCCTGTGCGCCGAGTTCCTGCGCACCTTCAACAAAAACATGGGGCACCGTCACGGTGCGGGACAGGGAAGCCACCAGACAGATGCAGGTTGAACTGACCCCTGAACTGATAGAAAGGACACTCGGGCTTCCGAACAAGGTGGAGAAGAAACCAAAAAGGGACGTCTATGCCATGTTGGGAATGGACAAAGTGAAGGTCCACACCAACGACGGAGTCAACCTGGCAGACATCCCTGATCCAGAGATTCAACTGCAGGCAAAAATGATGCATACCCTATTTTCGAGTCAACGGTACAACAGCATCATGTCCAGGATCAATGTGCCTCTACTCGAAAGCATCGCTGCTCAGGCACTGGATGAGGTGAACCTCAACGGGTTCGTGAGAAGGACGATTGAGGCCTCGGCAAAGGCCCTGGCAACAGGAGAAAGGGCCGTAGCAGGAGAATCCCCTCCACCTCGATCAACCCGCAAAGCCTCATCCTCCAAGGCCTCCACCATAGGTTTTGGAGGTGCCCTCACTGCGATCATCCACGAGGCAATAGGGCAGGGAAGAGCGGGAGAGGACAAACAGGGAGATGGCGGAAAAGGTGGCGAATCGCTGTCGCAATCCCAGCCTCAGGCGGAAGAGCAGTCTGATGAAACAGAAACGGACACCGACGAGGAGGGAGAACCCCATGCTGCACCAGAAAGGAAAGCGGAGCAACGGACTAAAGCCCTGCACGGAAAGAGAGAGGAGGAGCGAAGGAGAAAAGAGAAGAAAGAGCTCGAATGGGCCCGAAGAGAGTGGGTAAGGGAAGAGGAGGAAAGAAGAAAGAGGGCTGAGGAGGAGCTGAGGAGGAGCTGAGGAGGAGGGAAGAAGAAGAATTGGAGCCAGTCAGACCAGTCTCCCCTCTCCTTGTACCACCCATGCAAGCCACCCCCCTCAGGGTGACACCCCCTACCACCGCCGCCCTGGGGCACACCCCAAAGATCGATGAAAGCAACGTGGTCACCTGGTTGCAATTCTTGGTGGAAAGAGAGTTGGCAAGGAAAGCAGCCGGGGCCACCCCAGTTTCAGGTGCCAAAAGGGCAGCGACGGCCGAGCTGGAGCCAGGGCCAGAAGTGAAAAGACAAAAAGTGGAGGAGATTGCCACCACTACGATCATGTCCTACTCCCCACCTCCAATAGGCCACTACGATGACTACGTGAAGGAGCTGCTCGCGCAATTGCAAATGGCCAGGCAAGAAAGGAGGATGGCGGTGGAGGAGCTGGCAGCAGAACGCGAATCACAAGCCGCCCTCCAACTGGACAGAGTGAGGCAGATAACAGAATATCAAAAGGAAATCGCTGTGCTTAGGGAGGAGGCCAGTACCAAGAAGGCGGAGGAGCTAAAAGCCCTGAAGGAGCGCGACGCTGCCTGGGAGGGAAGAAGGAAAATCCTAATGGAGCATCTCACCAGGGAGAGGGAGACAACTGCCCACCTTCAACGCAAGAATGACCAGTTATCTGCAGCCAACTTGGAGGCGCAGAGTCAGCTTGAGAAAATTAGACAAGAGGTTGCAGAGCTGGATCAGTTAAGGGCAGAACAGGTGCGCAGGTTGCAGGCAATGCGGGACCAACTCAACGAGCAGATCGCAGAGGAGCACCGAGAGCAGTCCCGCTTGCGCCATAAGCTTGAAGCCCAACAACAACAATTTATGGCGATGACCGTCCAACAGGGGGAAAGCCTGGAAGACATGGAGAGGAGGGCAAAGGAATGGTCCAATCATAACGAGCAGAGAGTGCGGGACTTAGCACGCCGGCTGGCCAAGGCTGAGGAAGACAGAGTGATGGCTGAAAACCAGGCAGAGGCAGCCTAGCTTGCTATGATAGCTCAGCAGCGCACTTTTATCAACACGCTGCTCCACGCCACCCAATCAGAAACAGATGAGGCCAATGATCAGCTGCAGAGAAAGCTAACCATTGCGCGCAGGGCCCTCACCACGGCAGGCCTGCACGTACCACTGCAGCTAGGAGGCCCGCCGCAGAGCCTAGAAGAACAAAGAAAATATCTGGCACAAGTAGGACTGACAACACAGGAGATGGACGACCTTGGGTTCACTGAGGAGAAAACACAGGAGGAGGAGCAAGCGGAAGGGGGTGAACTAGAGCTTAACCTAGGGCCTCAAGGAGAGGAATATGTTCCACCACCCCCTCAACCCCAACAAACCGAAGTGCCACCCCATGACACATCTGCCGAGCGAAGAGCGGCCCACACCACCCGAAGGAAGGAGATGGTGGAGAAGGCAAGAAGAAAGCTGAAGGCCAGACCTGCCCAGAAACAGCCTGCCCCTTTCCCGCTGCGCACCCAAGACTCCCCCGCTGAATACCGCGCTGAAATGATTATCTGGGAGCAGCAGGAGTATAGCCGAGACCCCTTCGATCTACGCTTCGAGTTTCCCACCGCCTTGAATAGGGTGCTGCCCATTCAGTTGGTGGAGGATGTCATCGCCATGGGGGCCCGGCTCAAGGCTAAATGGTTAGCAGAGCGTGAGGCCCACCCAACTGCTTGGGGAACCAAGGAGCGCGAGTTTTGGCAAGACAAAGTCCTCCAGGTACCTCGCACAGTGGAAGGCTATAATTGCCAACCCACCTGGAGGCGGCGCATTTTTGACATCAACCAGGAGGCATGGATGGCGTTTTGCAACACCCTCCCTTCAGAAAGGAACGACCCCACCTTTATGCCGTATCCTCGAAGGGTAGGAGTGGATTTTAACCCGTCCATCCACGACAGGTTCGACTTCCCCGTCATTTATAATGCCAATACCACTTCCCATAGGAACGCTCTTCTCTTCACCCTTCCCGACTTGTACAGCTCTATAGATAAATTCATTAACGAATTCACCTCTTGCCCCGACCCAGCATTCATCACCACCTGTAACTACCTTAGGTTAATTAGAATCCTAGTACACTAGGAACCCGCATCCCAAGAACGCCACCTTCCACCCCTCTATTTTGACCCCAATGCCATAGACAGCACCACCATGACCCATCTCATGATGCGTGTTGCTCTTTTGCCATTCTTCTGTGGTGCACTGCTGGAAGACATGAATGACAGCAAATTCACACAGTGCAACCACCCCTTTCTCTCCACCACCACCCTTAAAACCCGCCTCCACATTAAGGGCTACTTGCTAAGCCGAAAATTCCTTAACAAGGTCCCCCGCCCTCCGCCCTCCGCCCACCCTTACCCACCATTCGGATGATGAGGAGTAGAACTCCCGTTATCCCTTGTACCGCTGCCTCCATGTACCCACCTCAAAAAAAAAAAAAAAAAAAAGCTTTGACGACAATACCAAACCCCTAACAACGTCTCCAAGCAGGCGTCAAAGGTGTACGTCATCTTCTCATTACCACATTTCTGCTCTATACGGCCCCACGCCGACCAGTCTTCTAGCTAAGTAATATCTAAGTATGCACAAGCACCGCACTCACATAAAACTAATTCACAGTTTGGGTCCTCAAGTGCAGGACAATACTCTCAGCTTGCTTAGAGTTCGACCTGTCTCCCAAACTACTAAAAAATGTCTTGTGCACAATACAGAGACTAGCACTACCCTTAGGGAGAGACCACCTGCCAGGTTTTCAATTGCAAGTGCTGACGACCACAGCACAAGTGACATTCGTTCTTCATCAACGTCCAATGCTAATTGCCCACCCAGCATCCGACAAGCCAGAAAGATCGTCCTACGCAGCATCCCCAACAAACCCCCACGCGAACCGGTCACCAGTACATGCCCCAGGCGCCCCTGTCCCCCGAAGTCTTCAGTGCATGCTACCACTTGCTACCTACGCCAATGAGTGCCATGGGACTGGCACTCGTCTAGGAGGGGGGTAATGTTAACCCCAACACGAAGAGAGCGAAAGAAAGTGGAAAAGACGCAGGGCAAAGGCGGAAAAAAGGTAGCCCGACAAAAGAAAAAAAAGGAGAAAAGGCCAAAAGCGCAAGGACAACCTCAAAAGGCCAAGGCAAACACGAAAAGAGAAAGGCGCATAAAAAGCGCACCCTAAAATCTTGTAAAAGAGTGCCGGGCTCTCACTCGTGCAATTTGTAAATATAGAAGGGTAGTGAAAAGGAAACAAGGAAGATAAAGGGACAATGGAAAACAGGGCCTAGGCTATGACCGGCCATGTAAAAAAGGGAAAAAGGGGATGACCGCCCAAAAGGGAAGTAGGGTTTTGTATATAAAGTTGAAAAGTGAATGAAGAGCTCATTCTTTGGTGTGGCAAAACTAGTCTTCTTCTTCTTCTCTTCTTCTCTCCTTCTTGCTTGTGTATGCTCATGAGAGAGGCAGTGTGAGAGTGTGAGGGAGTGAGTGTGTGTGAGAGTGAGGGATCAAGAGGATGAAGCTCTTCACCATCTCCTCTCCCCTACTTCTCTTCTCTTCTCTTCTCTTGCGCGCGCGGCTATGGAGGATGGAGCTTGGAGATGGAGGAGGCTTGAGGATGCTTGAGCTAGCATCGAGAATCGTGGAGCTACCAGAGTGTGAGAGAGAGGAGGGTACTCGATCGAGCATCAAGGTAAGTTCACTGCATTTGTAGGATCGACGGCGTGTCGGCTAGGTGAGAGATAGCTATGAGAGCTCGCTTGGAACGCTTGAAACAATAAGCGGTCCGAGGGTCTTGGCGGTTGAGCGAAAGCTCCCACAGGCATCCAAGCTGATGGCAGCTTCCTCCATTGTTGAACAGCTTGTTTGTCCTTCTCTCTCCGGCCGACAAGCTCTTTTCACCTCGGCCATTCTTTGTTCTCTTGCCTATGTAGCCTCCATGCCATCAAAAATCATTGTAGCCATCATCTTCATGCAAATGATCATCATCTTCATGCAGATGATCATCATCTTCATGCAGATGATCATCTCCATCGTCTTCGTTTTTCAAGAAAAGAAAATTCTATTAATAATACCTCCAAGAAAAAACAGAGGCAAAATATGAAGTACAAGGAACTTTGTAAAGAGTAACTACGCACATCACAAATACAATGGTTGTATGAACAACCAATCCAGTGGGCTATAATACCAAACCATCTAAGATGCAGTATGGAAGAAAATGCCAGAGTCCCATAGCATCTCCATCATCTTGCTGTTGTTACACCTTGCTTCTAGCCTGCATTTTCTCTCTCATGCTCATTGTCGAATTCTCTCTATTGTCGCTCTCTTCTCCAGCATCCTCACTCATCCTTCCTTTTTGGCAGTCATGAGGGGCCATGGTCCCTTCTATCTACGATTTGAAAGCTCTCTAGAGAAGTGGATTCTGCTTAAATTGAATTCCAATGGGTAGTGATACATGTGTTTATGCATCTCAATTCCCTTCATCAGTATTCCGGATTTGTGTTTCATTGACTACATTCTCTCTTTCACTCTCAATTGCATTGCTACTTTACAATCTACATACTCACAAGTCCCCGTCCCTTCCTTTCTCCCCTGCCGGAAATCTCTTTTTTTTTAATAGGATAATTGTATCAATTATCTATGCCAATCTCTCTCTCTCTCTCTCTCTCTCTCTCTCTCTCTCTCTCTCTCTCTCTCTCTCTCTCTTTTCATGAAGATAATTGAATTAAGTAGTAAACATTTACATCAGACCATCAGGTCAGCATAGAAATAATAGACATAAAGGAAAGTCTACAAAGACTCTAACACAGAAATGTCACACAAAAAGAACAGCAAGTGTGGAGCGAACAATGTCCAGCCAAGGAGCAGCAATTTCAGGATGAACCAAATCAGCAGACACCACAGAAAAGATCTGCCACAACACTAAACCACGAATATGAGGCACATGACCATGAATGCCAGATACTAAATCAAAAACGAAGGCATTTCGAATATGCCAAATATGCCACAAGGCTATCCATCTAAGGAAATGGAAAAGACAGGAATAATCTAAGCGCAGAAAGAGGTAGAAAGAGGTCATGGAAGTCATCTTTCCCATAATCCATGAACGAGCTGATATCCTATGCTGAGTCGTCGAGGACCACACACAAGAAACAAAACTCCAAATCTGTCTCACAACAAGGCAGGAGACAAAGAGATGAAGCACTGTCTCATCACATGTAGTTCAGAATACACATCAACCAGCAGAGATCTTGTGAGCACGCAGCACATCCCCAGTAGAAAGAGCCCCAACAAAAAACCTCCACATGAATACTTTCCCTTGATACAGAACCTTAGATTTCCAGAGCTCGAGGAATCTATCCTGCCACTTCTTTTTGCTATCCCGAATATGCCATACTTTATTAGCCTTACCCATGACCCATCTCTTGGCCTCCACCATCTGATGATATATTTGGTTAGGTGACCTTTTCTCGAAATCATCAGGAATCACAAACATCCAATCACACTAGGGAGACAATGGTTGTAACGCAAGCAAAGGATAGAACCTCAAAAGTCTAACCTGTATGGCCGACCAAATATCTAGATATCCTCTAGGCACTAGAAAATGCTGACATATATGCCGAAAAGTATAAAGACGGGCCTACCCAGGAATGACACCATCAAGGACTCTCTGCAACCCCAAATAAGCCATCCGATTGAACTTGTCTCACTACAGATCTTTATCAGGCCAATCCAACAACCAAGAGGTAGCCAGTACTTCACCTTGCAGGGAATTCTCCTCCTTACGAAAATCAGGAGAGCGCCAAACTGCAAAACTTAACATTGCCTGCCAAGATGCAATCATATGAGAAAGGAGAAAAGACTGGGAAACCTAAATATATCTTGTGGAGTTAAGCACATGCCACCAAGAATCATGAATAACCGTGCTACCATGAGAAATGCCAATCCCTTCTATAAAAAATTTTGCAATATCTGTCTGCGGATGACTCTCTACACATAGTGCCTATAGAAGAGCTAACCTCAAAGCAGCCATATGAAAATTAACATCCAAAAGAGCTACTCCCCCCATCGTTTTAGGTGTAGTCACATGCTACCACGAAATCCACACCTAGCCCAGGCAATTTCCTTTCTTTTTCCATAACATGAATCAGATAGGCTTAACCAATTCCAAAAGAGACTTCTTGGTCCAAGGAAGCAATGGCAAGAAAAACGAAATCATGTTGATCATAATGCATTAAACAACTTTAAGCCTCACATGGAGAGGCCAACCTTGAGATTTCCAGTACATAAACCGATCATGAATACGGGATGACATTTAATCCAACAAGGCACAAGGAGCTACCTCCACACCAATAGGATAATCCAAGTGTCTGGTTATATTTCCCTTACGAATCACAATACCATGCCAACCCAAAGCCTACAAATCATTTTCCGTACAAGAGAGCAGTGTAGATTTCTAAGCATTAATATGACGTCTCGAATCTCGATGCCACAGCAAAAAGATTCCACGTAACCATTGCCTGATTAACATTCGAGCGATCAGCCTTAAGGAACATAAAGGAATCATCTGCCTTGACCCACAATTTGGGCCCCATTGAGAAGAGACAAACCAGCAATCTCACCTTGACCAGTCAACTTATCCAACAATGAAAGCATCAGGTGAGTGACTAAAGCAAACAACAAAGGGCTGAGATGGCAGCCTTGCCGAAGAGACCGAGATAAGGCAATTTCATCAATGATCCCTCCATTAAGTGCCATACGAGCCATTGCCCCTGACCATGCTCTCTCTCTCTCTCTCTCTCTCTCTCTCTCTCTCTCTCTCTCTCTCTCTCAATAGGTAATTGTATTAATTACGAAAAAAGTACAAGATTACATATCTACATGATGTAGGATGGCTCTAGGCCATCGTGCATAAACTCACTTTACAGAAGATCAAATAGCTAAAAGAGTACAAAAGTCACAACAAAGAAGCAACAAAGATTGTCATATCAATGATCCCTCCATTAAGTGCAATACGAGCCACCGCCCCTGACCATGCTCTCTCTCTCTCTCTCTCTCTCTCTCTCTCTCTCTCTCTCTCTCTCTCTCTCTCTCTCTCTCTCAATAGGTAATTGTATTAATTACAAAAAAAGTACAAGATTACATGATTACAAGATGTAGGATGGCTCTAGGCCATCGTGCATAAACTCACTTTACAGAAGATCAAATAACTAAAAGAGCACAAAAGTCATAGCAAAGAAGCAACAAAGATTGTCATATGCCAAAGAGCTAAATTCTCCTTAGGGAGAAGATCAGCATGCTGCACAAGATCTAACTACCAATGTAGAAGATCCTTGAGTTTGGCTATGTCTCCTTGGATGCCCGCAAAGAGTCAAAGACGAAAGTATTCCATGTGATCCAATTATGCCAACAGCCCCAACAATTGAAAAAATGGAATAAGACCTTCGTATGTGGCTGCACTGAGGTGGGATATTTGACCTTGGCAAAAACCCAATCAAAAGAGCATAGTGATAGACCAACCACCGCTTGCCAAATATCTACTAGAAAAGCCCATTTTCTTTTCCAAATAAAATGTGGCTGATTATATTACTTAAAAAAACTGATTACAATGGAGTGCTCATGCTCAACAGACTAGCTGGAGCTGATTCAAAGTCACAAATACATCATGTATACAAGCCTCTCAAGGCGGTCCGGGGAGATGGGGGCAAGAAGCCATTTTGCCCGGGGGGGGGGGGGGGGGGGCGCGGGCGTTGTGTACCGCCTATCGCCTACTGGGGCTGCCTGCCTACATCACAAAAAACAGGTCCTGGCCGCCCCAAGTGCGCATGAAGTAACAACAGAGCTCCTGACTCGCCCTGCACCTAGTCCCATCGGCCTCAGAGGGAGTGCATGATAGTCTAGAGCTCTGCTAAGGTCGCCTCCTGACACCATGCCTTCCAGATACGCCATCTAGTAAGACTCCCTATGATCTCCCATACCTCCGAGCAGTCTGCTGTGGACTCCAGTACCTCGGGCATGGGTAGAGCCTCCAAACAAACCACTGCACACGACCCTGCCTCCATGATGAATATCGTGTCCTGCATCCCAGACTCATACAGAAGGTGATGGCCCTCACTGACTGCCTGCTAACAAAAAGCTCCCCATGAGATACATCCAAGGTTGGGTGCTATACAGCGAAGGATGCGGCATGCTCCTCTCCACACGAGCTGGGTCTCTTCACATGACCAAAGGCAGTGCTTTGGGTTTTCCAAAGGCTACTGTGTGCAGCACTTACAACCTCCCTCCTCCTGCATCTGGGCAAGCCAACTTCCCACCGCCAAGCCTCCATGTGCCACCTACCATAAGAAATACGACACCCTCCTCGGCCTCCAGCTATCCCATAGGCGCCCATAGGCGGCGCCAAAAGGTTCGTCGAAAAGGCTCCATGATGCTGTGCTCCGCCCAGTGCCTACTACGTGACGCCGCCCAATCCATATCCTCCTACATCAGTACGTGTCTACCAATCCTAGCAGTATACTCCAGGAACCTGGATGGCTTCTTGGCGACCGCAATGGCCGGCCATAGCCACTCTTCTAGATCCCACTCTAGCTCATCAAGTGGTCTACCCTCCCAGATCCAAAGGCGATGCTGTGCTCCGCCCAGTACCTGCTACGTGACGGTGCCCAATCCATAACCTCCTGCATCAGTACGTGTTTACCAATCCTGGCAGTATACTCTAGGAATCTGGGTGGCTTCTTGGCGACCACAGTGGCCGGCCATACCACTCTTCTGGATTCAACTCCAGCTCATCAAGTGGTCTACCCTCCCAGATCCAAAGGCGCCACTCCCTAAGCTCCTTCCAGAAAACATAGGGGTCCAGTCGCCATGTCTTCCCCTAAAGTCCCACCACCTGAATCCTCCTCCACGAAAGGGCAGCTATCCCCTCATCCTGCTGCCCTCTGTCAAGGGCCAGACGCCCCCCCTTCTAAACGGCGAAGAAAGTCCCTTGTGAGGCACTGCTCACTCTACCCGAGACCCGTAGGGGGATGCCTGCTGGTGAAAACCTAGCTGCCCATACCTCCCTGGGCTCTATCAGCTCTCGTATCGGAGGAGCAAGCTACTCCAGAGATATTGCTGCATCAATCTCTCTTCTCCTCTTCGGCAGCTTAATACACGTTGCAGCACCTCCTCGTCTGCCAACCGGTACACCTCCTGCCATGTTCTAACGGTACCAGTCAGGCCCGCCTCCCAACCAGCCCACTAAATGTGGGGGCGCTTGCCGATCCGTGCCCCTACTCGATCTTTGACATGGGGGTTCCAGATCACCGGCTGACGGTCTATCTCCTCTTGGCAACCTTGGGGGCTCTTACGGAGGCCCTGCCACACGCAGAGTAAGCTGCATAGGAAAGGTGATCTGGGGAGGTGATCTGGGCTAACGTAAAGATCCATCTCAGGGACGGCCTCCACTCACCACCAAGCCTCGGTCTACAGTCCTAAAGGCCCTCCTACAATAAGACCTTCCAGATCTGCCCGCGTGATGTAAGGCCGCAAACAATTAGCTTGCCCAAGAGGGCCATACTATGATACTCTGGGTCAATGATCCCAAGCCCTCCCTCTGACCAATGCCGTATGATGGTCGCCCACGCCACCTTGGCCCTAGAATCCCTGGAACCATCTGACCCTGACCAAAGGAAGTTCTGCACTAGGCGGCGAAGCTGCACTACGCATAGTGAGGAGAACCACCAACACGAGATGTACCAAGCCGTTGCTAGGAGGACCTGGTTAACCACCAAGGCTTGGCCCGCTAGTGAGAGGCGAGCCGTGCTCCAATAGGTCAATTTCCTCCGAATAGAATCAAGGATAGGAAGAAATTGTGGGGCAAGAGTGATGTTGAGTCCCACCTAGAACCCTAGGTACGGGACAGTTTGCCCTCTGCTCACCCATCTAAATCCTAGGTGGACATCTCACTCCGTGCTAGAGTCTGGGTCTGTGAGGAAACCACCCGACTTTCACCAGTTTATTTTCGCTCCTGCTGCAGAACAAAACACGTCAAGAGCCAACCTCACTCTCTCCAACATCAACTCATCATCCTCTACGTAGAGTGTTGTATCATCTGCGTACTCTGAGTCTAACAACTCAGTCTCCTCTCTCACTGGAATTTGGAGACCGCATAATCCGCTCACACGTGACCTGAGAAAGTGTGACATCGCCTCTACAAAGAGTAGAAACAAGTATGGGGCCAAGAGACAGCCATATCGAACCGATCTCTTCAACCGAAACTCCTCCCCTTGCCTTCCGCCTATGAGAACCCTGCTGGTGGCCAATCTGTAAAGGGCGGACACCCCGCGAATCCAAGCCTATGGGTATCCCAACCTCACCATGGTGCCCTCTAGGAAATCCTAGTCCACTCTATCATAAGCTTTCTCGAAATCCAGGAGTAGTATAGCCAGTCTATGCCCACTGTGCTTAGCCCACTCTGTCGCCTCAAAGAAGGTAAATACATTGTCTAGGATGCTCTTATCTTGGATAAAGCTGTCTGTGTGTCATGGATGATGTCTGGAAGCACAGGGCGTAGTCGCCTACCAATCATCTTTGCTAGTGCCTTATAGGCCACTGACAAAAAGGTGATCGGTCTCCAATGGGAAAGCTCCAACCGGTCTCCCCCTGTGGAGAGAAGACTAATAAGGCCTGCCGAAAGACTCCCTGCCATCTGTCTTGAAGTGAAAATCTCCTGGAAGGCCATCAATAGGAGGTCCTTTACCACTTCCCAATAGGTAGTGAAGAAGGCCTTAGAGAGGCCATCCTCTCCCGGGCATTTCTGCCCATCCTGTGTATGAAAAGCCTCCTCTAGTTCCTTCTCTATGAAGGAGGCTAGGAGGAAGCATCCCATCTCCTCTGTGACGAGGGACAAGATGTGATCCTAGACCTACAGTCTACATCTCCATCCTCTAGCTGAAGTTGTCTCCTGCTAGAAAAGGCACGTGTAATAGTCGCTGGCAATCTCCATCACCTTGTCTAGGCTAGAACGAGTCCTCCCATACTAATCCCGAAGGCTATGTATCTGCTCTCCTGCGGTGCGAGGCTGGTGCACCTGGAAGAACTCCCTGCACATCATGTCCCCCTTCCGCGCCCAAAAGGCCGCTGAGGTTCAAAAAGAGAACTCTGAGCGCCTGTCCTCTAGGCCAGCAATCGCTACTCGCGTGCGCACCTCTTGTGCGTGCAGGGTGGGATACCCTAGTGCCTCTTGTAGTAATCTATGCGTGGCTGCAAGGTCCCACGAGAGTGCTCTCTCCTCCTCCCAGCTCTGCTGCATGGCTTGTATGGCTGCCTCTTGGCAGATTCTGCTCGACTCGGCTAGAACCTCTGCAATCTCCTCTACTATCCGGTCCCTCATGTGCCACTCTCTGCTCCAAATCTGCTCTATCTGTCTTGTCACCTCCTCCCTAATATAGATCGAGTCATAGATCCGGCAGGATCATGTGTCTAGGGTCGATACTAGGGGATCAAGTGTCAAGAGAATCAAGCAATGATCGGACAACGTGGTACTTGCCAACTGCTCAATTTGGCCTCCACGAGAGCCTCCCCACTCTCCCACATAAAACCTATCCAACCACTACAGCAGGGCTCCACCTAGCCGCCTATATCCCCAAGAGAAGTCCAACAACCTCTCCCTCCCGTGGAAGGCACGGTCTAGGTCCAAGATTTATTAGTCCGATTAGTACTATACTAGTATCTGATGGTACTAATCGGACGCCATGGGTGACAACCCTGTGCATTATAAAGGCCTTGTATGACCTTCATATATATAGGTGGCACTCCTTATTGAAGCAAACATTTTGCATATATCAAAAGATAGGAAAAAGTGGATCAAACAATTTCCATGGCATGAATATCATCCTCATCATTCATTATCTTTTTTTATGCGCACCAATCCATTGTAATATGTTTTATCACATTGTAATGTGTGTAAACAATGCCTTTTTGCTAGGCAAAAGTGGATCAAACACTTTCCATGGCATGAATATCCTCCTCATCATTATATCCACTTCGTTGACCTATCACAACTGCTCCTACTGCCAACAGAAAGACCTCTCGTGCCTCCTGCTCCTCCACAACCATGCCCTGGTAGTTTTTGCCTCTATCTTGTTGGTCCTCCAAAGCCTCCAGGTTGTTGAAGTCTCCTCCAACGATCCAGGATTCCACCTCTGGGAGTCTATCCGTGATCTCCACCCAGAACCTACTGCATGCCCTAACCTCCATAGGAGCATAGACATTGAGGACTCCAAGGCATGAGTCCCCAATATCCAATCGGATCCATAGAACCCTCCCTACCACTATCGTCCAGTAGTCTCATACACAGGCGATGAGACTCAGGCCAATAGAGGTGCATACGCCTCTACTCCTACCATGGGCACCTATGGCGTGCTCCCAATAAGTGTGCAGGCTGCCCGAAAGTACCTTCCCTAACCACTGGGCCTCAGTGGGGGTGAGCTTGTGCTCCTGTAGAAGTAAGATATCGATCTGTCCGCCAACAAGGGCAAGCTGCAGCTCCTGCCAAACGATCAACTTCCTAAAACCACGTGTCCCACTATAGTGGAGACTATTCATATTGCTGGATGCAAGGCGTAAGCTCATGGGAAAACCTGTGACTGACCGAACAGGCATCTATTCGGTGTGGAGGCTGCTGATAAGAAGGAGAAGCTATGAAGCATGCAAGTACGCTTTGCTGCCGGTCTGGACGGCGAACTCCAGTCCCCCATGGTGACCCTCAGCCGGACCATAGGGGTGATAGATACTCCAGGTGGTTTTATCAATGCATCTACCAGCCATGCTCAGAGTCGTGACTCTGTACACTGGTAGAAACGGGCCGCCTATGCCAGGAGCCCATAGTTACCTGGAACGGGGAACGGGAACGGGAACGGGAACGGGACCCCTTGGAACGGGGGAAACGTCCAAGGTCGGGGAACGGGAACGGGGGGAACGGCACATGTCTTAAGTGGCCCAAATATGCCCTGCATGACCCAAACTGCCCCAAAGAATGTCCCTCTAATTGCCCCAATACCCGTCAATGCATGAAATTGACCCAAATGTCCCAACATTGACTCGATTACCCCATAGCTCCAAATTGCCTTGAATTGCCCCAATTATCCCAATTTCCCTTGAAATTAGACAATATAAATGGATGAATACCTTGAAATTGAGGATCGGCTGAAATTTGATTCTAATTTGCAAGAGTTGATAATGCATCAAATTTGAACTTTGCATGGACTCCTAATTAGATTGTGGGTTGTCTCGGCACTTTGAATCTTCAACCCGAGAGAGAAAGAGAGAGAGAGAGAGAGAGAGATTAGTGTGTGCACATTAAACAACGGAGATGGGTGAATATGTGGTAGAAGGACTATGACCCAAGTTTTTTTTTTTTAAAAGAAAAAACGTCAATTTTCAGTAAACACGCCTGGAACGGCCGTTCCAAACAGGGAACGGCAGGGGGGGCGGCAGGGAACGGCAAGGAACGGTAGGGAACGGCATTGGGAACGGCAAGGAACGTTCCCTGGCCGTTTCACCTCCTTGGAGGATTTGGAACGCGTTAGGCCGTTCCTACAGGCCGGAACGGCCGTTCCCTGTTTCTATGCAGGAGCCACTCGATCACATCCCTCGGAGCTCTCCACTGTGGAGGGGCTCGAAAGATAATGCTCAAGTATGGGACCACGACACCAATCCACCAGTTACTGTCCATCATGCAACTAGGCCACTGCTGTGCAAACAATGCTAGTTCTTCTCCCATCCACTGGGAGATGTGATCCGCCACCTAACTCTTCAACTCTTCCTCTATCTGTGTAGTCGTCCACTCGCTTGAGTGAGAGGACTGAAGAAAAAAGGCGTAGTTTGGTCCATTCGATGGTGCTAGTAGATGGACCTTGCCCCTCCTTGACTTACGAACCACGAAGATCCCCACCCCTAGAGGTAGTGGGAACTCTCTGCGCTCCGCAACTCTCAGGTAGGACCATGGGCCACTACGGAAGAACTCTTGTGGCAACAACTGTGCCAGTCTCTCGGGAAAGTGTGACGGGCGGCAAGGGCGGATGAGATGCTGGTTGTATGGGAGGGGGAAGACTACTAGTGTGAGGAGGATGTAGGCGTGTGTGGCTCCTCACCTCTTGTGGGAGGAGGAGGGGTGGACTGTGGATCTGGGGGAGATCGCCTGAACCGGGTGCGGATTACGGGGGGTGCTCGGTAGGGGAGGTGGTGGGGGGGAAGAGGATGAAGGGATGGTGGGATGGACGGAGGTGCATGGCAGGTGTTTGAGGGGGGGGAACTCATGTGAGGTAGTCTGTGACGCGAGTGGTGGATGTGGGGGGCTGCAGTCCTACCAAGTGGAGCATGCAAGGGGGGGCTATAGAGTGCTCTGCCGAGGGGGCGCCGCTCGCCCACTTACTCCCTGCTATCAAGGCTAGGTCTAAGGAGCTCGCTACGTCCCTCCTTGCTGTCTCTCTCTCTGTCGTCTCTGGACCCGTGTGAAGTCGCCAGCGTCCACCTACGGGCCTGTCAACAGAGCCGCCTTGGCTCCAAAACGCGTACAAATTGCTGCCTAATGCCCAAAGTCGTAACAGCGCAGGTACTGGCCTGGCTGCCCCGTCACAATGACCTATTGCCTAAAGGAGTGCCCACCCGCCTCAATCTCTAGGAATTGTGGGATATTCTTGATCTCTTTCACTACCACCCGTACCTTTGGGACTCCTATTGTTGTCATTGTATCCGCGAAAGACGCAGGAAGGACAATGCCGAAGAGCCGTCCAAATTCTTCCACCAACTGGCAATACTCTATTGCCAGGCCGGGGAAAAGAAGGGTGACCGGGTGCCAAAGAAACCTGTTGTGGAGTGCAAATGCCTTCACAGTAAAGCCACTTTACCAAGGGACCATGTATATGACCCCCTTCGTGGACGCATATGGTGAACAGGCAAGTAACTCGGGAGTTGTCTCTGCCGAACTAAGCCTAACCATGAAGATCCCTTGGCCCATTAGGACCGCCTCCACGATCTGCGTTGTGCCAATGCACAGCGTGGACTGAAGCCAGTCCCCGAAGCTGGGCCCTGGCTGGGGAATGTCCTAATACCTAACCATAAATCATTGTTTCCTTTAGCTCCAGCTCCTTAGCTCAGACGGCTAAGAGTTGCTTCTTAGAGAGGACAACACACAAGGGGTTTAACTAGAGTGCACCCGTGTCTGACCAAAGGTTTCCATTGCGCGACCCTTTTGAGAAAACTACCAATCACGTCACAGTGCTACCTGAGGGGGAAAAGTTGCTGCAGGAGAGGGAGCAACTGTGTGGGGGGGGGGGGGGGGGGGGGGGGGGGGGGGCGGGGAGGGCACACGTGTGGGTGGTGTGGTGGTGGTGGTGGTGGTGGGGGGCAACCGAATTCGTTGGGGCGGGGAACTGTTGGGGCAGGGGGAAAAGACGGATAGGCGAGATGGGCTATCGCAAGCCGTAGGAGCGGGTTGTCGCGAGCCGATAGGGTGGGGGAGGGGACTCGGCGTGGAGGGGCGAGCTGACGTGCGCTGACGATGGTGCAATTGATCTGGGTGGGCGCGAATAGACGTGACGGGGGGAGGGACATGATGGCCGTGAGCGGAATAAGTGTGTAGTGAGCTTACCTTCGAAGACCCAAATTTTCCTAGCCAAAGGGCAGGAAATAAATCTATGATGTGAACATTCCACGCTGGTTGTACAAAAAAAGCAGTTGCCATTTGAAATTCGAAGCAAGGGCAAGCCCACCAATGATCACTCTCCAAGGAAAGACTTGCATTTGAATAGGGCCTTGTTCAACTAAGCGAAACTTTAAGCATGGGGGGGCGAGCTGACGTAGCATGCGCTGACAATGACACAATCGATCGGGGCGGGCGCGAACAGACGTGACGGGAGGGGACATGACGGGCGTGAGCGGAATAAGTGTATAGTGAGCTTACCTCAGAAGACCCAAATTTTCCTAGCCAAAGGGCAGGAAATAAAATCTATGATGCGAACATTTCACGCTGGTTGTATAAAAAAAGTAGTTGCCATTTGAAATTCGAAGCAAGGGCAAGTCCACCAATGATCACTCTCCAAAGAAAGACTTGCATTTAAATAGGGCCTTGTTCAACTAAAAGAACCTTTAACCAACTCCCACAAGTCTAATACAATGCTCATGTGGAGCCTTTGCAAGACTTTTAGTGAGAACATCTGCAGGGTTATCTTGTGATTTGATCTTAGTCAGGGTGACTAGACCATCATCCAGAACATGTCTGATAAAATGATACCAAACATCAATATGTTTGGTACATGCATGAAACATGGCATTCTTAGCCAGGCATACACCGCTCTGGCTATCACATCTAAGTACAGGTGTTTTGGTCGGCAGCCCAAAATCCTTGACCAAACGACCAAGCCAAACTGCTTCTTTTAAAGCCTCGGTGGTTGAAATATATTCAACTTCAGTGGTAGAGAGTGCTACTATTTTTTGCAATCTAGAGCACCAAGAAACTACCCCACCCATCAAGGTGAAGATATACCCGCTAGTAGATTTGCGAGTATCCAAGTCACCTGCCATGTCTACATCACAATATCCCTACAGATCCAACGTACCCTTGCCATATCAAATATATTTTCTTTGTGTGCCCTTAAGGTACCGTAAGATACATTTCATTGCTTCCCAATGTGTTTTGCCAGGATTTGACATGAATTTGGTTACAACTCCCACTGCATAAGCAATGTCAGGTCTAGTAGCAACCATAGCATACATGAGTGAACCACAAGCTGAAGCATAAAGAACACCCTTCATAGTACTAGCTGCCTTATCATATTTTGGGCAATCTACTTTGCTAAGCTTAAGATAGGGTGGAAAAGGTACACCAAGAGGCTTAACATTAGCCATAGAAAAACGATCTACTTTGCTGATGTACTTTTCTTGTGAGAGAAATAAGAGTTGTTGCTCTCTATCTCGTGTTACACACATGCCCAAAATATGTTCAACGGGACCCAAATCCTTCATAGAAAAGGCTAAGCTCGGCTGCCTTTCCAATGCATTAATCTCGCTTTTATGCTTACCAGCAATAAGCATATCATCCACATAAAGCACAAGGATAATAAGGCTTCCATCATCAGCCCTCTTAATATATAAGCAGTGATCTGCACTACTCCTTTTAAAACCATGTGAGAGCATGAAGGCATCAAACTTTTTATACCATTGTCTAGGAGCATATTTCAAACCATACAAGCTTCTCTTAAGCTTACATACCAAATGCGCCTTTCCATGTATAACAAAGCCTTCGGGTTGTTTCATATACAGCTCTTCTTCCAGATCACCATGCAGAAATGCAATTCTAATATCCATCTGATCAAGTTCAAGATCCATAGATGCTACAATGGCAAATAACACTCAAAGAGTGATCATTTTGACAATAGGAGAAAACACTTCCTGAAAATCAATGCCCTCCTTTTGTGTATAGCCCTTAGCCACAAGTTTGGCTTTGTATTTGGGTTTGCCATCCACACATTTGATTTTATAGACCCATTTGTTAGGAATGGCTTTTCTATCCTTGGGTAATGTAACCAAATCCCAAGTATCATTCTGATACAATGACTTCGTTTCTTCCTGCATAGCTAGCTCCCACTTTTTCTTTAACTCACATGATAGGGCCTCTTTATACGTAAGAGGCTCACCTTCATCTGTGAGTAAAATGCAGTCCAAAGAAGGATCAAATCTTTCTATAGGTCTTCTAACACGTGTAGACCTTCTTACTCAATGATCTGTGTTATCAAGTAGTGGATCCACATCCAAGGAAATGCCAATGACCTCATTGTTTAGCTGCTAAACTGCATGTTTAGGTTGCTGTAATACAATTTCAGGCTGTTGTAATTCATTTTCAGCATGCTGATTTTGGTGCTCAATCTTATGTTCAGCTTCCCTTGCTGCCCATTTTCATCTAGCTCAATGATGATACGCTGATTGTCATAATCAGCATCAAAAGGAGCTGAATTTTCAGTGGCTGATGATTGCTCTAGTAACTGATCATGCTGAAATTTAACTTTCTTTTTATCTGAGTCATTAGATGTGACATTTTTCAGCAGCTTTGACTCATTGAATATCACATCCCGGCTACGTAGCACTTTTTTTATGCTTGGAACCCAAACTCGATAGCCCATTTCACCTTCATCTCCATAACCCATGAAGATGCCTCTATGAGATTTCATGTCAAGTTTGGTTCTACTATCAACAAGTACATGTACATAGCATTCGCAGCCAAAGACTCTTGAGTGGTCATATGAAGCAGGTTTGCCAAACCAAACCTCTTCACGAATGCCACTGGCAAGTGCACAATGTGGAGATCAGTTGCAAATATGCACTGCAGTTTTAAGTGCCTCTCTCCAAAACAATTGCGAGAGATTAGTTGTGGACAGCATGCACCGAATCTTCTCACATAACGTGTGATTCATTCGCTCAACCACACCATTAGAAGATGGATTGTAAGGAGCTGTAAGCTCTTGTTTAATCCCATTGTCATCACAAAACTTATTGAATTCTTTAGATACATACTCTCCCCCATTATTTGTTCTATGCATTTTAACTTTAGGCATTTTTGAGTATTAACCAATGCATAAAACCTTTTAAAAGCATCTAATGCCTCACTTTTTTGCTTTAATGCCTCACGTTTTTGCTTAAGCAAGTAGACCCATAGCTTCCTAGAGTGGTCATCAATAAAAGACACAAAATAACAGAAACCGCTGAGTTTTTATTGGCATGGTGCAAATATGAGAAGGGACTAAATCCAAGATACATACCTTCCTAGAGGCTCCATGAGAGTAGGGACTACATGTTTACCAAAAATACAATCATAACAAAAGTCAAGTTTTGAGCTTTTCACATCAACTCTTCCAAGTGAAGAGAGTGTCTGTAAACCCTCTTGGCTCATATGTCCAAGACGCTTGTGCCATAACTCCATGTGCGACTGTACTTCAACAACTGCAACAAACTTTCCAGGAAGTGCCTTGCAATAGAGATAATACAAAGTCCCCTTTTTACCACCTCTAGTGACCAGCATAGATCATTTCTGTATTTTCCACATACCACCAGGCATAATTAGAAAAACACTACAGAGATGGAGTTACATGAAAAGAAGCACCGTTGTCAACAATCCACGATTTGACCATCATGAGCTGACAAAAAGGCATCTATCACATCTGTTTTAGTGATATACATGTCCTCCATTGTCATAGCAAGCGGATCTGAAAATGCAACCAGCAAATCAACATCTTTATCATCTTCTATCTCCTTAATAACAACACTAGATACCACATTTGCTTTTTCTATCTCTTTAGCAATAGAGCTGTCATCCTTGTCATTCTTTTTGCCTTTTGCATTAGCCTCCTTCTTACGTTCTTGTTTCTTTTTAAAGTACCTGCAATCGGGCTTTTTATGCCCTTTGCAACCGCATTGATAACAAGTTACATCTTGCTGTTTTTCCTTGCTTTTGCTGCGATTTTTGTTTTTATTTGCAGCATTATATCTTTTTTCAGGTCTTCCTCTTACATTGTAGGCTGATCCACTGTTTTCCCCACTTGTCTTGTGTCTAATCTCTTCATTCAAAATAGAACCACGCACACCATCAAATGTCAAGTTGGGGTTATTGCTCAATGACACGACCAATGTTTCCCATGAATTAGGTAAGGTCATGTGCAAGAAGATAGCCCTCAATTTAGGATCAAAAGCTGGCAATCCTGCATCCTGTAACTAACTCAAAATACCAGTGAAAGCATTTAAATGCTCTGAAACAGGTTTGGACTCATCAAGCTTTAAGTTGACTAACTTCCGCATGAGATGTACCTGATTGACAAGAGTTGTATTCTCATAAGTAGCCTTCAACTTTTCCCAAACTACATAGGCAGTATTAAGTCCCTTTATATCAACCAAGATATCATCTGTGACAACCATTTTAATGTAAGTAATGGCCTTTTTATTCATTTTAGCCCAATCCTCATCTAACAAAGCAACAACCTTATGTTCTTCTAAAGCATCATCACAATCCTTCAGAAAGAGTATACCCTGCATACGATCTTTCCAAATATCAAAACCATTTCTATCAAATTTAAGAATCTCAAAGAGATTCTTTGTGTCACATGTAGATGCACTGCTAGCCATCTTCAACAATACACAACTGCAATAAAGGGCTGAATGCTTTCAGCCAATAGCAAGGTTTCTGAATTATAACAGCAAGTGCACACTCTTTTACTTCCAAAGCATCCAAGAAGCAGATGTTTAGCTGCAAATTTCAGTCTCAAGTATTGATTATAGCATGTGCACTAATCAAATCTGATACATCTGCATTAAGGATAGCTCCCACTTCAATAGTACATCACCAAAACCCAAATCCAATGACCCAAATGCTGTATTTACCACTGTTTCACTGCATAATGAGTATTCAGCCATGCATGTACCAAGAGAAGCTGCCCTTTTTCAACATTTGAAGCATCCAAAACTCTGAAGACTCCCACTCAGCAATGAATCTGCTGCAAATTTCACTGTCCAGTCTCAACACGACTCAAAAATACATCACCAATGTGAAAAGCCCCAAAATTTCTGTAGTGAATCTGCTCCAATTGCATGAATACATCATCCCCAGCATCAAGTGCAAGCTAATGTTGCAGAAATTTCACGATTTCTGCAAAAGCCCCAAATTTTGAGGTCCAACAATGCACAATTTCCAAGAAATTGGCTCATCCAAGCAAAAATTGCACTTGCATTTGAGAATCCCCAAAACAATTTGAGGCATGTGCACTCAATGTCTACAATTTATGGTCTAGAGGTCACTACAATATGTGTCAAGCACCAAATTTGGGAAAAGCCTCAAATTTTAAGACACAGATTTGCACAAATTTGCACTCTATGCTTATAGGTGTGAACATCCGGTAGAGAGGGGAAATAAGGTAAAGAAAATTAAAGAGAAAAATGTGCTTGTAGGTGTGAACATCCGGTAGAGAGGGGAAATAAGGTAAAGAAAATTTGCACTCTGTGCTTGTAGGTGTGAACATCTGGTAGAGAGGGGAAATAAGGTAAAGAAAATTAAAGAGAAAAATGTGGCCTTGCCCTCTTGCCCCATTCGTCTGACGAGATGACCTGTCGCCCGTCATGTATAGGTCGTCACGCAGCCCCGTCGGTCGTCGTGCAACCCGTCAGACATCACGTTCAAGCCCCGTCCATCTGGCCCCATGCAAATCCCGTCGTGCTAGTCCTGACTACGTGCTAGTCCCGAAACCTGCAAGTCGCCTAGGCTAGAGTATGGTCACCTATCACATGTCACACAATCCGTTTGACCTGTCATCAGCCTGTCGTCGACTGTTACCTATTCGTCTACTCGCCACGTGTCGCCTGCTCCTGAACAGTCCACGAGACTGTTATGCCTGTTGGTCTATCCCCCTTAATAGCTTGCGTGAACCTGGCTCTGATACCAATTTGCAGAGGCGAAGCGGAAGCAAATAAAGAGAGAGAGAGAGAGAGAGAGAGAGAGAGAGAGAGAGAGAGAGAGAGAGCTGTGAGCTAAGAGCAGACACGGTGATCAGGAAGTTCAATGACCCAAAGCTAAAGAGTGTTTGACAGTAATAAGAGTGAGAGTGAGTCGTCGGATAGGTGTGTACCAGTGTGGTACACACAAAGAATGAAAGAATATATTTATAGTTAGGGTACTGTACACTTACACCCGTTAGGGTGAGTTCACATGTGTGAAGTAATATATACACGAGAGTGTCACGATCGTGGGAGAGAAGGAAGGAGTCTCACTTGTAGCTTTCTTCCTTGCACAATGGGGGAATACACATAAAGGTGGAGGCTGAAAACTGTTTTCCTCTTCTTAGTTGTGTAACCCAAAAAGAACTCTCATACAAAGAAATAGAAGAACCCTATATATGGGTCTCAAACCAAACTCAACTAACTAAGGTGGCATACTAACTGAGCCACGAACTAGAGTAGATAAGGATAGCTATCATGTAGCTATTATTCATAGGCGGTGTACCAACCGCATCTACAACTGACAAGTCGGTGACATAAATGCACAACGGTCACCCTGGCATATCACGAGTGGAGCTCGATATCTCAACACTCCCCCTCGAGCTCAATCCCAATTTCTGCACACCAAGCAGATCTCTGAACTTGCGCAGCCTCTCTGCGCCCAATGCCTTCGTAAATATGTCAGCTACTTGATCCTCTGTGCTGACATAAACTAGATCAATAAGACCTAGTAAAACCCTCTCCCGCACATAGTGATAATGCACCTCAATGTGCTTTGTTCTAGCATGATAGACTGGGTTATTTGCCAAGTATATACTGCTCATGTTGTCACAATAAATGACAACTGGCCCATTTGTAGGCTGATGCATATCATAAAGTAGCTTATGCAACCAAGCTACCTCACATGCAGCCATTGCTGCACCCCTGTACTCGGCCTCTGTGCTCGACAAGGCAACTGTAGGCTGTTTCTTGCTGCTCCAAGTGACTGCAGCACTCCCAAAAGAAAACACATATCCACTAGTAGATCGTCTATCAGAAATACTACCAGCCCAATCAGCATCAGTGTATCCATGCAGCTGTATCTGAACCCCAGTCTCATAAAATAGTCAATACTGCAATGTGGACTTCACATACCTGAGTATGCGTCTAGCCGCATCCAAATGCGGTTTCCTTGGAGCCTGCATAAACTGACTTACCAGTCCAACAGCATAGCTCAAATCTGGCCTGGTAATAGTCATATAAATCAAGCTTCCTACTATGCGTCTGTACATAGTAGGGTCTTCCAGAAGCTCACCTGCATCTGCGCTCAGCTTCACATTCTGCTCCAAAGGAACTGAAATAGGCTTACAGCCTGTCATCCCATATTTGGACAGCATGTCCAATCCATACTGCCTCTGCAAGAGCTGTATCCCACTTGGTGATCTAATCACCTCAATGCCCAAGAAATAACGCAGCTCTCCCAAATCTTTCATCTCAAACTTCTGCTTCAATAGCATTTTCACATGAAGGATATCTTCATCATTGTCACCTGTCATAATCAAATCATCAACATAAATGACAAGTAGCATAATACCTTTCTCTGTTTTTCTCACATAAAGTGAGAAATCTGCCTTGGAAATCTGAAAGCCAATAGTGACAAGATACTGTCCTATCTTGTCAGACCATGCTCTAGGTGCTTGCTTCAAGCCATACAAGACTTTCTTCAACCTGCAAACAAACTCAGGATGAACGGCATGCACATAACCTGGTGGCTGCTCCATATAGACCTCTTCTTGCAAGTCACCATGCAAGAAGATATTCTTTACATCCATCTGATGTAAAGACCATTCCTTTGATGCAGCCATAGCAATGACTGCTCTTACGGTTGCCATCCTTGCCACCGGACTGAATGTTTCTTCATAGTCAATGCCATATGTTTGTGCATACCCCTTGACTACTAATCTTGCCTTGTATCTGTTCACAGAACCATCTGCATTGTGCTTCACCTTATAAACCCACTTATAGCCAATTGCATTCTTACCTTTAGGCAAAGGTACCAATTCCCATGTAGCATTTGCTTCCAAGGCATCCATTTCTTCATCCATGGCTTTCTCCCATTTTTCTTTTTCCATGGCTTGCTCAAAAGAAGTGGGTTGTGGTTCTTGTATCACTTTGACCATATATGCATAGTGAATGGATGGATTTGTGGTAGACCTGTGCAAAGTAGGTTCACTCCCAGGTGCTCTCAAAACATCCCTAGTCTTCCTTACTCCAGGTGTAACAATAAAAGGAATACCCAACTCATCATCAATGCTCTGTTCTGAGCCACTGGATTCACCATCCACATAAGAGTGACCTGCATTCACACCAAACATGGGCTGATCTACCTTCTCTTTTCCTTTTCGTGATACCTGCATACCACTATCTGCATTGCTTTGAGAAAATTCTCCTGATCTCAATCTGCCTGTCCATGGAGAAGAATGTGAACCACTGCTAGAGGACGCTCCAAGTCCACTAATATCTTGTGACTGCTGCTGAGAATTATGTGCAACATTACCATTTTATGCATCTACATTATCAATCACATTTACTGGTTTATACCAGCTACTCATCTCATCAAAAACATCTCTGCTCACTGTAAACTTACGAGTAGAAGGGTTATAGCATCTATACCCTTTTTGCTGCAGAGAGTAACCAATAAAGATGCACTTCTCAGCTTTTGAATCCAACTTGGATCTCAACTCATCTGGCACATGTACATAGGCAATGCAACCAAAAATTTTCAAATGAGAAATATCTGGTTTCCTACCAGTATACCTCTCCTCTGGAGTCATCCCATGTATTGCTGCAGTGGGAGTCATGTTCATTATATAGACTGCTGTAGCAACTGCTTCAACCCAGTAAAAATCTAGCAAGTCTTTTTCGTTGAGCATGGCACGAGATACCTCTCCAATATGCCTGTTTTTCCTTTCTGCAATTCCATTTTGTTCTGGGGTATGACTGCATGAATATTGCTGCTTTATGCCATGCTCCTGCAGGAACCTTGCAAACTCATTTGAGAGGTACTCTCCCCCTCCATCTGACCTTAGGCATTTTATTTGTAGGCCTGTTTCTTTTTCAACCATAGCTTTAAGAGTTTTGAAATGCCTAAAAACTTCACTTTTCTTTTTCATAAAATACACCCAAACTTTTCTGCTATAGTCATCAATAAAAGTGACAAAATAATGACAGCCTCCAAGAGATGCAGCTTTAGTAGTCCATACATCAGAGTGGATTAATTCCAATGGCTTCTTACTCTCTTGAACATGTCTAGAAAATGGTTTCCTTGCCTGTTTTCCAAACTGACAGGCTTCACATATCTTATGCATTTCTGCAACCTTGAATTTTGACAATCCTGCAACAATATTTTGGATCTGCATTGATTTAAGTCGTTGTACATTAACATGACCAATGCGTTTATGCAAGATATCAATATCTGCAACTACACCGGTCCCATGTGCAAACATTGTTGCACTCAATTCAGACATGTCTGCATCCAACGTAAACATTCTTCCCTTTTGCTATCAAGCGACCTTTATTTTTCATATCCTCAACAAAGCATCCATGAGGATTAAATCTGACCTGCAAGCCCTGCTCAACCATTTGACCAACAGAAACCAGATTCTTGGTGATATTCGGGACATGAAATACATCGGATAGGTATTTCTTTTTCCCATTCTGCATAGACAAAGGAATTTTTCCAATATGCACAATAGGATGTGCAGTATCATCACCAGTCTCCACAAATCCTGGTTTTTCCATTTTCCTTGCATCCTCCATCCATTCTGCACGACCTGTCATGTGGTTTGATGCACCTGAGTCAACATACCATACATCGTTGCTTTCTTCTACACTTGTCACAGAATTATTCATGTGCTGCACCATAAACAAATGCTCATTTCTATCATCACCCTGTCTACTAGAAGATGCATAATTCCCTTGTTGCAATTTTCCATTCATGATGTCATTCTATTTTTTATAGCAGTCTTTAGCCATATGACCCATTTTACCACAGTAATAGCATTCAACATTACTGTTTGCATTTTGGCCTCTTTGCCATCCACCACGACCTCTTTGGCTCCCCCTGCCTCTAGAGTTACCACGTCCTCCTCCATAGGACTGGTTTTCTTGAGTTTGCTGCATATTCTGATTTCTACCACGGCCTCCAAATTGGCCTCCTCTACCTCTGTCTCTACCTCTTCCAGCATTTGAGTAGAAGACAGTTTCTTTTGAAGTTCCTCCTGAAGAAAATGCACCACCATTTCTCTGCTCCTCAGAAATTAGAAGAGCAATCAACTCCTCAAAATCAGGAAATCTTTCACGGACGGAAATGGATGTTCGAAACTGTGCATAATCCTTTCCTAGACCATTCAAGGTCACGGAAACTAAATCATCTTCCACTGGCGACCCAATGGAAGCAAGTGTATCTACAATCTTCTTCACCTTCATGTGGTAGTCATTGATGCTCATATTTTCTCTTTGCACATTATGCAACTCTTGCTTGAGCTGCATTTTCCTGGCTTGCGTATTTGTGCTATACATTTTTGACAAAGTGTCCCATGCCCTCTTTGGCGTACTTGCATCTTGAATATGCACAATCATAGAGTCTGAAATGCTGATAGACAGCCAATACATAACTTTCCTGGCTCTCTCATGCCATGCTTTAAATGCCCGCATTTGCTGTTGATTGGGAACATCAGGAAGAACTGGTTCTTCTTCATTTCTTGCAACAAAATCCCAATATCCTTTTCCCATAAGGAAATTCGTCATTCTAAACTTCCATGCTTGGAAGTTGTTCTTGTCAAGCTTTTCAGTGACAATCTGTGAAAGAGAATCAGACGCCATTACAGAACACTACAAAAAATTATGTCACTGCAAAAAACACAGCTTCACCCTCACAAGGGCAAATATGCAAAACTGGCGAAAGTGGTATTTGACCACACAGTCACTTCTTAGTGACGATTTTGCATCAACACGCAACAAGGATGATTCTGTAACTCCCAATGTCTCTGCGCACAGGCATACGATGCAATTTCTGCAATAACTTTTCACCGACCTGTAGAACAGTGGTCGCACAGTATAAAACTGGGCCTTTTCCTGAGTGCGTGCAGAAAAGTTCCGCCTCCAAAACAGGCCCCGAAATGGCCTCAAATCAAAAAAACAAGGTCGCCGAGAGCTAAAGCCCTCACCCGCAGCATATACTACCCTCTTGCTTCACCGCGAAGGGCGTCTCAACCTGAGACAATGCACTCTTGCAATTTCCGGCTGTGCTACCTGCAGAGATCTGCTCCCAAAACAGAAAATGAAAGCAACACTGCTCCTCTTACAAGAACACCGCGAGCTTGGCTTGCTTTCTTGAGCTCCTTACCACGAACAAGGCTCTGATACCATGTCACGATTGTGGGAGAGAAGGAAGGAGTCTCACTTGTAGCTTTCTTACTTGCACAATGGGGGAATACACACAAAGGTGGAGGCTGAAAACTGTTTTCCTCTTCTTAGTTGTGTAAGCCAAAAAGAACTCTCATACAAAGAAATAGAAGAACCCTATATATGGGTCTCAAACCAAACTCAACTAACTAAGGTGGCATACTAACTGAGCCACGAACTAGAGTAGATAAGGATAGCTATCATGTAGCTATTATTCATGGGCGGTGTACCAACCGCATCTACAACTGACAAGTCGGTGACATAAATGCACAACGGTCACCCTGGCATATCACGAGTGGAGCTCGATATCTCAACAGAGAGAGCGCGTAAAGGGCCTTTACACCCAACATTTTCCACCAATCCTTGGATATATACATGCCCCAAATCGCATTGGCTTTAGTAACCAGCCAATGCTTGTCCTTAATCAAGAGATGATACACCTGGTTAGCTGAAGCCTTTTCAAGACAAGGACAACTAGCAAGATCCCAATCTTGCCAAGGGCAATCCAAGTCAAGTGCAGGAAAAGGCTGCATCAACCTTTCAATCCAGCCCCATAAGTCACAATATCCATGAGAAATCCGAAAAAGTCTCCTTGTTGTACGGAAAGACATCAATCCCCCCACGGCTCATCAAAGTGGCATCCGCAACAAGACAAACCCAAACGTGCCATACAATTGAACTTGGGCCTATCCTCCTATTTCCCATCCCAAGAGAGCAAAGCGACATCGCCAACAATTCCAACCAAAAGGAATTTGCCTCCAAACAATCCTCTGTAGGATCCCAACGGGCCTTCTAAAGAATAAGCCTCCAAGAAGAAACCAAATGATTTACCAAAATGGAGAAGGGTGTGGTAAAGTGAGTATCCAAATTAAGAATGTATCACCACGATGCCTATATGCTAGTGTTACTATGTACAATACCTCGGTCTTCTAGGGAAAAGTGGACTATAAAGACCCAAGGATAACGATCTATACACATTGCTCTAAAGAGTGACCAACAAAGGGCCAACATCTGGGTCTATACATCCAAAATTGCCCCAAAACCCATGCTTTTCGAGGTGCAAATATGCCTCCAAGAGATCCAATAGATATCTTTCTTTCTTTTTTTTGCAAATAAAGTGGCTAATCATATTACTTCAAAAAAAAACCTAAATACAAGGAAGTGCTCATGCTCAACAAACTAGCTGGAGCTGATGCAAAATCACAGATATATCAAATGTACAAGCCTCTTAGGGCGGTCTAGGGGGGATGGGGGCAAGAAGCCATGGAGGGGGGGTGTATCGCCATCTGGGGCTGCCTGCCTACATCACAAAAAATAGGTCGTGGCCGCCCTAAGCGTGCATGAAATGACAACGGAGCTCCGACGAACCCGGGACTCGCCCTGCTCCAGAGCTCTGCTAAGGTCGCCTGTACTAAATGTCTCTCTCTCCCAAAAGCCTCCTAACGCTACACCTTCCAGATATGCCATCCAATAAGACTCCCTACGATCTCCCATAGCAATGTTGTGGGCTCTAGTACCTGGCAGATGGGTAGAGCCTCCAAACCGACCACTACACACGACCCTGCCTCAATAATGAATATCGTGTCCTGCATCTCGGCCTCATATAGAAGGTGACGGCCCTGGCTGCCTGCTGCCAGCAAAAAGCTCCCCATGAGATACATACAAGGCTAGGTGCTATACGGCTGGGGTTTCCAGAGGCTGTCGTGTGCGCACTACAACCTCCCTCCTGCATCTGGCCTAGCCAACTTCCCACCGCCAAGCCTCCATGTGCCACCAGCCATAAGAAATACAATACCCTCCTCAGCCTCCAGCTATCCCATAGGCTCCGCCTAGTGCCTGCTATGTGACAGCGCCCAATCCATGTCCTCTTGCATCAATACGTGTCTGCCAATCCTGGCTGTGTACTCCAAGAACCTCGATGGCTTCTTGGCGACCATAGTGGCCCGCCATAGCCACTCTCTCGGATCCCACTCCAGCTCATCAAGTGGCTTGCCCTCCCAGATCCAGAGGTGCCACTCCCTGAGCTACTCCCAAAAGACAAGGTTCCAACCGCCATGTCTTCCCCTAAAGGCCAATCACCTAAATCCTCCTCCATGAAAGGACAACTATCTCCTCATCCTGCTGCCCTCTGTCCTACTCCCAAAAGACAAGGTTCCAACCGCCATATCTTCCCCTGAAGGCGAATCACCTAAATCCTCCTCCATGAAAGGACAACTATCTCCTCATCCCGCTGCCCACTCTACCTGCCACCTATAGGAGGGTACCTACTAGTGAAAACCTAGCGGCCCATACCTCCCCAGGCTCTATCGGCTCTCGTATCGAGGGAGCAAGCCACTCCTAAGGTATTGCTCCGTCTATCTCCCTTCTCCTCCACTCCACTTCTCTCAACCTTGTTGTAGCACCTCCTTGTCCACCATCCTATACACCTCCCGCCATGTCCTAATGGTACGAGCCGGGCCGGTCCAGCGCACTGGATGTGGGGGCGCTCGCCAACTTGTGCCCCTTCTCGATCTCTAACCTGGGGGTTCTAGATCACCGGCTAACAGTCTATCTCCTCCTAGGAGCCTGGGGGACTCTAGATTAGGGCCGTACAAAATCCCTGCCACACACGGAGCAAGCTGCGTAAAAAGGAGGATCTAGGGGGGTGATCTGGGGTGAAGATCCATCTCAGGGACAGCCTCCACTCACCATCGAGCCTCGGTCTACAATCCTAAAGACCCTCCTGCAATAGGACCTTCCAGGTCTGCCCTCCTAGTGTGAGGCCGCGGACTACTAGCTTGCCCAAGAGGACCATACTCTGATACACTGGGTCTATGATCCCAACCCCTCCCTCTGACCGATGCCGAATGATAATCGCCCACGCCACCTTGGCCCGGGAATCCCTGGAACCGTCTGACCTGGACCAAAGAAAGTTCCGCACTAGGTGGCGAAGCTGAACTACACAAGATGAGAAGAAGCACCAACACGAGGCAATGTACCAAGTCGTCGCTACAAGGACCTCGTTAACCACTAGGGCTCTGCCTGCTAGGGAGAGGTGAGTAGTACTCCAGTATGTCAGCTTCCTCCGAATAGAGTCGAGGACTGGAAGAAACTGCTGGACGGGAGTGATGTCAAGTCCCACCTGGAACCCTAGGTAACGGACGGTCTACCTTGGTGGATCTGTAAGAAATCCAACCGACTTTCGCCACTTCGTTTTTGCTCTTGCTGCAATACAGAACACCTCAAGAGCTAGTCTCACTCTCTCCAGCATCAACTCATCGTCCTCTATGTAGAGTGTTGTATCATCTGCATACTCTGAGTCTAATAACTTTGTCTCCTCTCTCATTGGAAATCAGAGGCCGCGTAACCCGCTCACACATGACATGAGGAAGTGAGACATCCCCTCTGCAAAGAGTAAGAACAGGTACGGGGCCAGGGGGCAGCCCTGTCAGACCGATCTCTCCAGCCGAAACTCCTCCCCTCGCTTACCACATATGAGAACCCTGCTGATAGCCAATCTATAAAGTGAGGATACCCCGTGGATCCATGCCTCGGGGAAGCCCAACCTCACCACGGTGACCTCTAGGAAATCCCAGTCCACCCTATCATAGACTTTCTCAAAGTCCAGGAGTAGTACGGCCAGTCCCTGCCTGAGCCTACTTTGTCACCTCAAAGAAGGTGAATACATTGTCTAGGATGCTCCTATCCTGGACAAAGCCTGTCTGTGTGTCATGGATGATGTCTAGAAGCACAAGGCGTAGTCGCCTACTAATCATCTTTGCCAGTGCCTTATAGGACACTGATAGTAACGTGATCGATCTCCACTAGGAAAGCTCCAACCAATCTCCCCCTTTGTGGAGAAGACTGATGAGGCCTTCCGAAAGAGTCCCTGGCATCTATCCTGTGTGAAAATCTCCTGAAAGGCCATCAGTAAGGGGTCCTTCACCACCTCTCAGTAGGTAGTGAAGAAAGCCTTAGAAAGGCCATCCTCTCCCGAGTATTTCTGCCCGTCCTATGTATGGAAAGCCTCCTCTAGTTCCTTCTCTGTGAAGGGGGCTAGGAGGGAGCGTCCCATCTCCTCTGTGACGAAGGACGGGATGTGATCCCAAATATGCTATCTACATTGCTGTCCTCTAGTTGAGGCTATCTCCTGCTAGAAAAGGCGTTTGTAGTAGTCGGTGGAAATCTCCATCACCTCGTTTGGGCTAGAACGAGTGTCCTCCCATGCTGATCCCAAAGGCTGCGTATCTGGTATCCTGAGGTGCAAGGCTAGAGCACCTGAAAAAACTCCTTGCACATCGTGTCCCTCTTCCGAGCCCAGAAGGCTGCTGAGGTGCGGAATGAGAACTCCAAGTGCCTATCTTCTAGGCTGGCGATGGCTATTCGCGCCCGCACCTCCTATGCGTGGAGGGTGGGATCCCCTGATGCCTCCTGTAATAATCTCTGCGTGGCTGCAAGGTCCCACTCGAGTGCTCTCTCCTCCTCCCAGCTCTGCTTCTTGGCCTGTAGAGCTGCCTCCTGGCAGATACTACTCAACTCAGGTAGGACCTCTGCAACCTCCTTTGCGATCCGGTCCCTCTGCCCCACTCCTTGGTCCAAATCTACTCAATCTGTCTCTTCACCTCCTCCCTCCTATAGATCGAGTCAGGGATCCGACAGGATCGTGTGTCTAGGACAATGCTGGGGGATCAAGTGTCAGGAGAACTGGGCAATGATTGGACAATGTAGTGCCCGCCAACTGCCCAACCTAGCCTCCACGAGAGCATCTCCACTCACCCACATAGAACCTATCTAACCGCTCTAGCAAGTCTCCATCTAGCCACTTGTATCCCAATGACCTCTCCCTCTTATGGAAGGCTGGGTCTCTCCAAGCATCCCATGCTCCTACTACCAGTAGAAAGACGTCCCATACCTCCTGCTCCACCCCAACCATGCCTTGGTAGTTTCTGCCTCTGCACAACTGGTCCTCTAAAGTCTCCAGGTTGTTGAAGTCTCCTCCAACAATCCAGGAGTCCACCTCTGGGAGTCCTACAGCAATCTCCACCCAGAACCTGCTGTGTGCCCTAACCTCAGTAAAGGCATAGACAAGACTCCAAGGCACGAGTCCCTAATATCCAATCTGATCCATAGAACCCTCCTTGTCACTATCCTCCTGTGGTCTCATACACAAGCGGTGAGACTCGGGCCAATAGAGGTGCATACGCCTCCACTCCTGCCGTAGGCACCAATGGCATGCTCCCAGTAAGTATGTGAATAGCCCGAGAGTACCTTTTCTACCCGCTGGGCCTGGGCAGAAGTGAGCTTGTGCTCCAATAGAAGTAGGATGTCGATCCCCCCAGCAAGGGCAGGCTACAGCTCCTGCCGAACAATCCAAGGCACGAGTCCCTAATATCCAATCTAATCCATAGAACCCTCCCTGCCACTATCGTCCCGTGGTCTCATACACAAGCGATGAGACTCGTGCCAATAGACGTGCATACACCTCCACTCCTGCCGTAGGTACCGATGGCATGCTCCCAGTAAGTGTGTGAACTGCTCGGGAGTACCTTCCCTACCCGCTGGGCCTGGGCGGAAGTGAGCCTGTGCTCCAATAGAAGTAGGCTGTCAATCTGTTTGGCAAGGGTAAGCTAGAGCTCCTGCCGAACAATCAACTTCCTAGAACCACGTTCCCCACCATAGTGGGGGCTATTCACATTCCAGGATGCAAGGTGTAAACTCATAGGGAGACCTGTGACTGACCTAACAAGCATCTGTTCGGTGTGGAAGCTACTAACGAAGAAGAGGAACTATGAGGCATGCGTATATTCTTCATTGCCAGCCTCGATGGTGAACTCCATTCACATTCCAAGATGCAAGGTGTAAACTCATAGGGAGACCTGTGACTGACCGAACAAGCAGTGTGGAAGCTGCTAACGAAGAAGAGGAACTATGAGGCATGCATATACGCTTCGCTGCCGGCCTGGATGGTGAACTCCATTCCCCCATGGTAGCTCTCGGGTGGCGGACCATGGGAGATGGATGCGCCTGGTGGTACCGCCTGGGTATCTATCAACCAGACTGAGAGGTGAGACTACATACACTAGTAGAAACGGGCCACCTGTGCCAAGGGCCACTCGATCACATCCATATCTCCACTGCCGAAGACTCCACCCATTGTGGAGGGGCTCGAAAGATAATGCTTAGATGAGGGACCTTGGCCCCAGCCCACCAGTTAATGTCCATCATGCAACCTGGCCACTGCTGGGAGAAAAGTGTCAATCCACCTTCTCCCATCCACTGGGAGATGTGGTCTGCCACTTGGCTCTTCACCTCCTCCTCTATTTGAGTCATCATCCAGTCTCCTATGTGAGAGGTTTGAAGAAAGAAGGCGTAGTTTGGTCCATCCGATGGTGCTGGAAGATGGACGTTGCCGCTCCTAGACTTGCGTACCACGAAGATTCCCACCTCCAAGGGTAGTGGGAACACTCCGCGCTCCGCCACTCTCAGGTAAGACCACGGCCCAGTATGAAAAAACTCCAATGGTGGCAATTGCACCTATCTCGGGAAAGTGTGATGGGCAGCATGGACGGATGAACTGGTGGCTGTGTGTGTGTGTGTGTGTGTGTGGGGGGGGGGGGGGGGGGGGGGGGGGGGGGGGGGGCGCCGCCGGTGGGGGCTAGACTGCTGGTGGGTGGAGGATGTCAGTGTATGGGGCTCCTCACCTCCTGTGGGAGGGGGAGAGGGGGATGGGTGGGGAAGAGTCACTTGTGCTGGGTGGAGATCAGGGGGGCTAGTTGGCGGGGGTGATGGTGGGGAGAGGGAGGATCGAGGGATGGTGGGGTGGTCAAAGGCACACGGCGGGTGTGGGGGGGAGGGACCGGTAGCTCTAGGGGAGGGGGAGTGTGGACTAGGGTCAGGGGGGGAGCCGTGGGGAGAGGGGGGGGAGAGGGGAGGGGGTGCGGGGTGCGGGGTGTGGACCCTCAGGTGAGGCGGCCTATGACGCCTCCGTGGGGGGTGGATGTGTAGGCCTGTGGTCCTGTAAGGTAGGGCCATGAGAGGGGGCCCACGTGGTGCTCTGCCGGGGGGGCCGACGCTCCGTCTCCTACGCCCTGCTGCCATGGCTGTGTCCGAGGGGCTGCATGTGGCCCCCCCTACCTTCTCCCTCTCTGTCGTCTCTCTACTCGTGTAGTACCGTTCGCATCCACCTATGGGTCTTGACCAAGCCCTAGCTCCAAAGCACATGCACTCTACTGCCTAGTGCCCAAAGTCATGGCAACGCAGGCATTGCCCTAGCTGCCCAATCACAATGACATGCTGCCTGAAGGAGTGTCTGTCTACCTCAATCTCTAGAAATGGTGGTATATTCTTGGTCTCTTTCACTGCCACCCATACCTTTGGGACTCCTGCGGCTGTCACTATGTCCACGAAAGAGGTGGAAAGGACAGTGCCGAGAAGAGCCGTCCAAAGCCTCCCAAAAGCTGGCGATACTCTATCACCAATCCGAGGAAGAGTAGGGTGACTGAATGTCTAAGAAAACTGTTGTGGAGTGCAAATGTCTCCACTGTGAAGCCACAGTACCAAGGAACCATATGGATGACCCCCCTCGTGGAGGCATAGTGTGAACTAGCCAGTAGCTCACGTGCTACATCTGCTGAGGTGAGTCGTACCATGAAGATCCCTTGACCCATTAGAACCACCTCCACCATCTGCGTTGTGCCGATGTGCAGTATGGAGTGAAGCCAATCCCAAAGCTGGGCCCCATATGGGGAGTGTCCTACTACCTAACCAAAGATCGCTATTTCTTTAAGCTCCAGCCCTATGGCACGGACGGCTAAGAGCTATTCCTCACAGAGGACGACACACAAGGTGTTTGACTGGGGGGCACTCGTAGAATGCACAACATAAAGTAGAAATCTTCGTTGAATGCATTCAAAGAAGCATCCTCCAAGGCAAAAGTGGTTAAAAGTAGGTAAGCATCGGTAGCATGATGGCCTGGGCTACTTGAGGCCTACATGAAGGGGCCACGCCTATCTTTTCCAATACATAAACTTTGCCTCCATCTCTCGAGAGATCCATTTCAACAAGTATTTTGCCTAAACATCGAACACCAAAGGATATCCTAAGTGTCTAACAACATTGCCACGAGGCACCACCACCGCCTACCATCCCAAGGCGGTATGTCAAATTCAATGCAGCTGATGAGGGATGATTTTGCAACATTGACATGGAGACCAAAAGCATGCCCAAACAATTACCAAACATCCAATGCCTTGCAAAGATTGTCCTTCTCAGCATGCAAGATCATAAAGGTGTCCTCTGCTAGCGACTGTGCAATAAAATGTTGTCCAAAAGAAAGAGATAAATTGGCCAACTACCCAATGCTCATGATGAGCACTGGACGCATTGCCCTCTCTCTCTCTTTTTTTTTTTTTCGTAAAAGGTAATTGTGTTAATTACGAAATAAGTACAAGATTACATGATTACACGAGTACAAGAGACAGGAGGGCCGTAGGCCAACGTGTGGGAAATCCCCGGACTAGGGTACTAAAAGGTTACACCAATCATGGCAAGGACCCAGAGGCAATTGCCAAATGCCAGGAATGCAAATCCTCCGGAGGGAGCAAGTCAAAGTGCCTGATGAGATCTAGCTGCCAATGCAAGCGCCCTTTAAGCCTTGCAATATGTCGCGGTACATTACAAGCCGAATCAAAGAGAAAAGCATTTCGGGTGGTCCAAATGTGCCAGCATCCCCAGTATCTGAAAAAATGGAATAAGATCTTCATGTGTAACGGTGGCGGTGTGGGATACTTCGGGCGCACAAAAACCCAATCGAAAGGAGTCAATGAGGACCCCACCACCGCGTGCCAGATTTGCGACAAGAGTGACCAGATATTCTTGGCGAGCGGGCAAGAAAGAAAACGATGTCGGGCCGATTCCGCCGAAGTGGTGCAGAAGAAGCAATTGCCATTCGAGATTCGACGCTTGGAAAGGGCCGAGGCAAGAGGAAGACCACCAATCATTACCCGCCACAGAAAGACCTTGCATTTGAAAGGTGTCTTATTCTGCCATCCCTCCATCAGCGTTGCCTGCCACCATGACAGTGATTTCCGCAGGCCCCAAACATTATTAACTTTCACACCCAGCCATTGGTGATCTTCAATGAGAAGATGATACACCTGATTAGTAGAGGCCTTTTCCAGACTCAACCGACCTGCAAGGTCCCAGTCCTGCCAGGGGCGATCCATAGCCAGGGCAGGAAAGGGTTGCCTACCCTGAAGTTCCGAGGAAAGCTTCCCCCATAAATCACGGTATCCGCGCGGGATCCTGAAAAATCTCCTAGCAGTCCGAAACGATGCAAAGACATTGCGAGAAGCAAGGGTAGCATCCGCAATCGAAGTCACACCCAAACGGGCCATGCGGTTAAATCTTGGTCTAAGCTGATGTTTATCTTCCCATGAAAGTAATCTGGACACTGCCAACAATTCCAGCTGAAAAGAATTAGTCTGCACGCGGTCCCCTATAGGATGCCAACGGGCCTTTTGGAGCGCCACTTTCCAAGAGGCGACCAAGTGCAGTAACAAAGAGGAAGAGGGACTGGAAAATCGAGAGTCAGCATTAAGGACATGCCACCATGAGGCCCGAAGCCGTGTGTTACCCTGGCGGAGCCCGCTGTCCTCAAGAAAATAACGGGCTATGATGGTCCACGGGTGATGATCCACACACATGGCACGAAACAGAGACCAACGAAGAGCCAGCATATGAGTTTCTGCATCCAAAATAGCTCCACCACCCATGCGCTTAGGGGTACATGCATGTGACCATGAAATCCAGGAAATGCCTGCCTGCAGTGAATCTTTCTTCCATAGCATCAAACGAATGGGATGAGTGAGAGCCTTCAAAGTAGTGGCCGTCCATGGCAGTAATGGCAGGAAATAAGTCAGCATTGGTAGCATAATTGTCTGAGCCACTTTGAGGCGGACATGGAACGGCCAGGCTTGCGACTCCCAATACATAAACTTCGCGGCCACTTTGTGTGAAATCCACTCCAGCAGGTGGCCGTACATCCAACCCCAATGGGTATCCAAGATGCCTGACAATTGAGCCACGGGAAACCACCTGGCCCTGCCAGCCTAATGACTCTAAATCAGGCTCCGTGCAACTGAGAATGGCTGACTTGAAGGCATTGATGCGAAGACCAGAAGCTTGACCAAAGAGCGTCCAAACATCTAATGCCTTGCGAATGTTATCCCTGTCCACCTGCAAAATCATAAAGGAGTCATCAGCCAAGGATTGGCTAATGAAGTGCTGCCCCAAAGGAAGAGATAACCCTGCCAGCTGGGCAGAAGCCGCCATGGAGGATAACATTGAAAGGACCGGGTGAGTCGCCAAGGCAAAGAAGAGAGGACTCAAAGGGCAGCCCTGTCTGAGCGAGCGTGCAAGGAGAAATGGCTCTATGACCCCACCATTAAGCATAACTCTTGAAGAAGCCTCAGTACTAATGGTGTGGATCAATCGGGACATGCGGATACCAAAGCCCATAGCAGACATAAGATCTGCAAGGAAAGACCAGTCCACACAGTCAAACGCCTTTTCCAGGTCCAATTGAATCAAGACCACTTGCTGATTGGAGTGCCGCGCATAATCAATAGCCATTTGCACATTTAAGATATTATGCAAAATGTTGCGTCCCTTAATAAAACCATATTGGAGAGGGTGCACAAGAGCTGGAAGGTGCTTGTGACGCCGATTTGCCAACACTTTGGAAAAGATTTTATACATCACGCCCATCAACGAAATTGGTCTCCAGTGTTGCAGCTTTGACGGCGAAGGGACCTTGGGGATCAGTTTGATAAGGCCTTCTTTCCATGAAGAAGGCATGACCCCTGTTTCCCAAACCTACTGGAACATGACCACCAATGGCTTTACCAACTGCGTGGCTGAGTGCTCAAAAAATTCATTAGTGAGACCATCCCAACCAGGACTTTTATCCTTAGGCAGGTGCAACAAGACATCCATAACCTCCTCTTCGCAAATATCCGCCTCCAAAGAGGCTTGCATATCAAACGGAACCTGCTGGTGGACCAGCTGATAGAAGACCGAGCGGGCATGCGTAACCTGGCTAGACTGCAAGGAAGAAGAACCAAAAAGATCCATAAAATAATTTCTGCACATATTGATAATGGTCGGCGGATCAGTGACCATGTGACCTTCCGAATCCTGAAGTCGAGTCATATTTTCGCGAGCCGGAGAAGCATGCAAGGCGCGAAAGAACTTATGAGACTGGCAGGCACTATCTTGCAATGTGTCAATCAAGTTATGCAGCTTGGCGTGCTGATAAGATCTCAAGCTAAATACTTGAATAAGATGGGCCAAACGCCGTTCCAGTGACAGCAGAAAATCATCATCTGGGAAATCCAGGAGCAAGGAACGGACCAAGGCCAACAAGTCCTCTGCTGCGAGTCGACGTCGGCGACAAAGAGAGGCATTGTGAATCCCATACTGCCGAGCAACCCGCTGCACATTAGAGAGCAGGCGTGCAAACGAAGCCAAGCCCTCAAAGGCGAAGTCCAATAAGAACCTCTCAATCAGTTGCTGCATATAACCCTGAAAAAATGGATGCTTCAAATAAGAGGAGTTGAAGCGTAAAGGGAGCTTATCCAGCAACTGCATAAAAGGTGCAATAGATTGTGCCCGCATCTCAAGCTGGAGGGGAAAATGATCCGACAACGCATATTGTTGCAAGACCTTCATCTCCAACATCTCGGGAAGAAAATCATCCCCCTGCATAATATACATTCTGTCCAACCGCGACCAAGTGGTTGCGTATTGTGCGGAATGAAAAGTAAAACCTGAAACAGAAGGATGAAGCCACGACCAAAGATCTTGCTTAAGTATGTGCAAAGCAAAGGAGTTCCACACCCGGCTTTCTGGCGTATCCATTACCGAATGCCCTAAGGTGGACTGAGAAGAGTCAACACACACATTGAAATCTCCCATCAAAAATCCTCTGCGACCAAGTGCCATGGAGCCCTGCAAAGTCAACCATAGATCCCGTCGGGATGCGGGATCATTCGGAGTATAAAGTCCCAGCAACCATAAAATCTCGCCTTCAAATAGGACTTCGATTACCAGAAAGCGGCCCTGCACATCATTTTTAACAAGCACAGGCTGGTATTTCTCATGAACAATCATCAGCACGCCCGAATAATGCTTAGCATGTGTCCCTGCATAAAACAGACGGAATCCACGACAATCCACAACTTTTCCTGCCTCACCGTGACTTTTGTGCTCCACTGGACACAATACATCCCACTGATTCTCATGCAAAACAGACCACATGGTATGTTGCTTATGGCGAGAGCAAATGCCTCGCACGTTCCACGTGGCAATCTTCATATATTTTCAAAAAAAAGGAAGTCAGGAACGAGGCGCTTGTTGCCTCGATTGCACCTTTTCCGCGAGGGCATCCAAAAATCAGCCAATACTGCAAATGAATTCGGGCGACCTGCTTTAGAGGTAGTAGGGAAATCCACTACCTTGGGAGTAGGGCGGGGATAACGCCTATCCCAAGGTGTAATCACATTGCCTTTTGCATCAAACGGCAGCTTAGCAGGTGGGCCCTTGGGGCCCTCGGAATAGACTTTCCTTGAAGACGGATTATGGGAGGCAGACGGGGCCATGGTACGCGCAACCTGCTGTGAAGTGACCATGTCTTTCCTGCGCGTATACGTGCGCACAGAATCCGGGGAAGCATTAGGCCCAGGATCTGCCAGGCCTGCGTCCAACTTTTTACCTTTTTTTTGTCGCGCCTCAATCCAGTCAGAGCTAGGAGAATCCAAACCCCGGACCTGTTGTTTACCTTTATCCATGACAGTAGGTGGCTGAAGGGTCTCCTGTGTCTGGGCATCAAGCACCATGTCATCCTTGGGCTGCACAACCTGCGCCTCCTCAGAAGACGGTTGCCGTTCCGGGCATTCAGCTACAAAATGCCCTAATTTACCACATGAAAAGCAGTGCCCAGCAAAATTGCCCCATTTCAGGCGAAAATGCAAAGGATGCATGCCAGAACAATTGAGGCGAAGCCACGCAGGCCTTTTCCTGGCCGTATCCCATAACATGCATAAACGGTTTCGGTTCATAGCCCTGAGGCTTGGGGGAACCAGCACTATGCCCACAACCGCCATCGCGTCCTTCAACAATGGCCAATATACCGCTGGACAATTTTCCACTTCCACCCACACCGGGCATTCTCGTTGAAGCAGACGCTGGAAGTCAGCCATAGGGCGCCATGGTACCACATGGACCAAGCGGCGATCAAAGAATAGTGGCAACTTGGACAGGAGCTCAGCTCGATGCGATTCCGATTTCAACAGCACCTCATAAAAGCCGCGAGGTCCAAGGAAGATCTCCTCAACATACTCCCCTTGCAATAAATGTTACATCCACTGGCGAATATGTGAGAGCACTGGGATCCTACCGGTGAAAAAAAGTATAACTGCACGATCATAAAACACCGAGAAGGACCGCAAGACTGATTTTGGGTCCACCGTCGCTTCCAGCACATCATCCGCAGCTGCAGCAGAGAAGGTTTCATTATTGTGCTGGACATAATCGCCAAGCAGAGTATTGGCAAAGTCCAGTAAGTGCTCCCAGTCGATTTCCTGCAAATCCACAGGTTCAGAGGCAACCTGCGCATAGGAACGGTCCTGAGGACCCATTGGCTCGTCTGAAGTGTGCTTAGAGCGTTTGCCTGCAGGCGGCAGTTCAGAACCTGGAGGCGGCTCCTCCGTGCATGGCACCATATCCTCCGGCTCCTCTGTATCGGAATCAGGGCCAAGGGCTGCCACCGTCCGGTCGAGAAAATCCATATCCAGGCCAGCCATACTGCTGTCTGCTCTCTTTCGCTCGCTCCCTCACTACAACAGCAGGATGTACTGGCTACAGTCTCTGCTCGTCAATAATCTGCTGCCTCCTAGGCACAAATCTGTCCTTGTAAAATGTCTATCTGCCTGTCCCTATTCTGTCGTGTCCCGGCCTGCGCAGGGACGTATTCTGCAAGCACACCCTTTGATCCTGGCGATTCTCTGGTCAGGGCTTCCATGATGCAACGCAGCACGATTACAGGTAGACAGTGTGCAGGTCACGTTGGCGGGCCAGGTAGGCAGTGTGCAGGTCACGTTGACGGGCGCCCAAGGCCAGCGCAGGTGACAGCATCCCCGATTCGCCCTCTCTCTCTCTCGCTTTCTCTGCATGAGCCCTGCGCACAGGGGACCACGCAGAGTTGCACAGGCCTGTGCACGTGATGCTGGTTGCACAAGAAGGCAGGGGCGCAAAGCTGAAAACGATTCGCTGTAGCGAGCTGAGATGTGACGAGGACAACAGGACGATCTGTAGGAACGGAGCAGCTATGGCGATCGCGACCTCCTCCAGCAGTCCGTCGCCATCACGCGCCGTCTCTCTCTCTGCCTCTCTCTCTCTCTCTCTCTCTCTCTCTCTCTCTCTCTCATATTTAGATGGAGTATTGCACGAGTTCGAACTCGATCACACACTTTATTGATCGAGATAGGTGCATGGAGTGGACAGGCAAGAGAGACGAGGTTATGCAAGCTGTGTGGACTACAGAGTGTGTTATAAGATCCGAGATACAAACTCGACTTTCTTATGTACTTAAAAATATATATGGTGAATATTACGCTGGCGCAGAGAGAGAACAGATGAGAGAAAAGAAAGATGTAGACAGAGAGATAGAGAAATTGACTTGCGGGAGTCACTGTCATCGCCTAGACCTACGCATCCCTGCCGGCGCCTGGACCTATGCGCGTCCTGTTGGAACTGACTTGCGACTCCTTCAGACAATCTCCTACCTCATTGCTTCGCGCCACGCTGCAAATGCCCACCAATTTCGAACGCCCTGCTGGCCTGGAGTTCTTTTGATCGTGCTCGTCCTAATCGGCACCACGCTGCAGGAAACCCTAATCTCGACTGTTATCGTCAACTTAAGGAAGTGTCATGTCATGTATTCTGCATCTGCTGCTCCGTTAGACACCAGCCCTGAGTCCTGCTGCTCCTGGGCACCACGCTGTGTACGCTCCTATGCCAAGAAGTGAGAGAGAAATGTCATTTGGCAAAGCGAGATTGCGTCTCTGCTCAGATCAGAGTGCTCGCTGCCTGCACAGAGAGAGAGAGAGAGACACACACACACACTTGTGGTCTTCAAGCCTGTAATAAGGAAGACAAAGTAGTTCATGCTCAACATCTAGATCAGTGATGGAGAATCTACAGGAGACAAATGGTATTGATGTGGCCTTTCTCGACGAGCATTTAGGGAATGGAAATGACCAACTTCTGCCAGATTCAGACAGTGATTCATTGGCAGAGGATTCCGGTCAATTGGCAAAAGGGGATGAGATAGGTAAACGTCAGAAGATGTCGGTTGAAGATCCGCTATTATGCCCCCTAAATTTTCCTCAGCCAGACGTCCAGGCCAATAAGTCTCTTCAGTTCATGCTGGCCACTGCCAATCATCTTATGTCCGATTATGTTCATGCTAATGAGAGTAAAGCTAACTCTTTTTCAGAAGGGGATCATGTAGATGCAGTTATGGGAACGGAACTGGTTCTACAACAGATTGCTGCCTTCCATGAGAGGGCAGCCATCTTTTATTTTACAGGTAGGACTCCCTTGGTCACAAGGATTCGTACCTGGCTCCTCTCTATGCTTGTAAATGTTCAACAGTGCCAAGAAGATGCTCCAAGGCATGTGCAGGCCCCTCTTGTTGAAGAGATTTATGATGGTCCCAAGGGGTTTTTTGAGGTGCTTTTTCGCTCCTCAAAAGTGCGATCATTCATCATGCAACGCATCCCTTTGTTTTTGGATGGGCAATTGGTTCACATGGTCCCTTGGAGGCCCATGGCCGAGTTTCAAGAGGTGTTGAGGCAGGCATGCCCTATTTGGGTCGAGGTGGTCGATTTCCCTGCGCATCTTTGGAGACTCCTCCCTTTGGTCTTGAGAACCTTAGGCGATATGTTGGTAGAGCCTCGCCTGGCTTTCCGCAATCGGAACAGGGCATGCATGCTTTGGGACACAGGAAAACCTCGCCCGACCAAAATTCATTTTTAGGTTCCAGGACCGCAAACCTTGGTTTATGAGTTGAAATGGGGTACTTTTGCAAGACACTGTTTCCGATGCGGCCAATTGGGCCATTTTATTTCGGAATGTGACAAAAATCCGGAGGTTTTGCAGCGATCTATAGATTCAGACATGGATATGCAAGATCACCATCCTCCCCAAATACATCAGCAGCTTCAAGCTGATCCTGAGATGCCTCCCCAATGTGGTCGTGATGAAGGTAAAAAGGAGGTTCCTCAAGTGGGCCATGAGCATACACTTCCAGTCAACCGGAATGTGTCTTCTCGGAAAGATTCTTGGGTATCGGTGGTTAGACGTAATGCAAGACAAGCATCTCGTTCGGCTCCTGCCCATCCATCGCCACACCCTATCACTCAGACCTTTCAATGCAGAGGTAGGGGGTTTTATATGAACCCTCAATCTTCATGTGCTCCGACTGGGAATGATAAAAGGAATTCCAATTCTGCTTTGTGTTTTGATATGCAAGGGAGTCTCGTACCCCCTAGGGATATTTTTTGTTCACAGCAACAACAGTTTTCTTCTCATGCTTCGCTTGCTGGTTTGCAAAGGGCAGACCTTGTAGATGTAATCCGAAGCGAGATGGAAAGATTCCAGGCAACCAAAGCTATAGATGTAAAAGGGAAAGGAAAAGCTGTGGTTCAATAGTTTTCTCATTTCCGATTTATTATGAGGATTGCTTTGTGGAATGTGAAAGGTATCTCTTCGCGTAGTAAGCAGTATCGTTTGTGGAAAGTTGTGTTTGCTGGAAAGTGGGATGTATTTTGTGGGGTGGAGCATAAACAGCATGCTTTGGCTGGATCCTCTTATGTTTATAAAGATTATGTTGTTTTTTTCAGCGGTCAAGCTCCATATAAATCTGGAGTTATGTTGGCTGTCAAATCCTGCCTACAGCCATCGCTGGTTTCTCAAGGCCCTCGAGGTCGATTTGTAATTCTGGAGATACTGTATGAGGTAGAGGTTTTGTGGTTGGTGGGGTGTGTATACTCCTTCCACGGTAAGGAAGTGTCGTCAACTTTGGGATGACCTGCGCTGCCTTTCCATGGCTCGCCAAGGTTTTGTCATGGGCGACTTTAATGCATGTCTATTTGGGGATCATGCACTCGGTTATGGATGGTCCTGAGCCACAAGCTTGGGATGCCCTTGCAGCTGGATCTTTAAAGGACATGTGGTCCTGGATGTATCCATCACAATCTGGTTATACCTATCGACCTTTGCAACATCCTAACACCTCCGCCAAACTGGATTGGATATATATTTGTCGCAGTGATTCCTTTCTTCCTACAGTTATTGACATGTGGGTGCAACAACAACATGTCTTATCAGATCACTACCCTTTGGTCCTAGAAATGACCCATAGACCTGTTCATGTATTTAAGGCTCCTCTTGCTCGATTGCCACTTTGTTTTAATCAATCTTTTCTGTAGCAGAATCAGTTTTTTGGAATATGTTCAACAACTAATTGCTTCCTTTAGCTTGAAGGTTCTATCTGGAGGGAGGGATGCATGGGCTGTTTTTAGGGACAATGCCCGACAATTATCCCGTCGATATGGTATTCAGCAGGCTTCCTCTTTACGAGCTGAATTGAGGAATGCCCAATCTTTATTGGCCCACTGACAACCTTGCTTCTACTTCATCATATACAATCTTGCACCTTCTACTGCAGCTTGCAGATTAACTGGTCTTCTCAATTCCACAAACTTGCAAACTTTTGGTTATAGGCCTTTAAGGAAAACTCCCTTCTGGAAGCCTTCATCCAAATGATGGTTGGTCCATCTCTTCAGTATGGATTCCATTCACAAGAAATAAGCTTCTACTCATTTACTAGAGGACTAACTTTGGTTCATGAATTCCTCTCGCATCCACTCTTCAAAACCTTCATGTGCCTGAATTTAGTGAGGAAGGCCGCCCCATGTGCCAAAAGTTCCTCTAGCAAAGAGGTGGGGTCTTAGAGCACATGGACAGGCTAGCTTTAGGAGAGGCTTACCCACATTGGATCACATCCTCACACTCAGAGCGAACATTGAGGAGGGAAGGGCAAATGGCCGACGGACCTACTGCTGCTTTGTGGACTTCCACAAAGCCTTTGGCACGGTACCAAGAGACAGGCTAATACATAGATTGCATGCCATGGGGAGTACCGAAAGAGCTCAGTTGGGATATTTTGGCACTGTATGAGAGAGTTGTGGGCAGAGTCCGAACACCTCAAGGCCTTTCGGCACCTATTCACTCCACCATTGAGGTGAAGCAGGGATGCCCCCTCTCTCCGACATTATTTGGCCTGTACATTGATGGGATTGCTGATTACATTTCACATGAAGGAGATAGAGGAGCTCCACTAGCTGACACTTGGATACCTCTCCTGTTGTATGCAGATGACATTGTATTGAGAGTTGACTCTCTAGAGGGTCTACAGAGACACTTGGATGCATTACACTCCTATACTTTGGACAGTGGGCTTTCAATGAACCTTGGTAAAACCAAGGTGATGGTATTTAATACTACACCACAGTGGGTCACGAGATCAGGACCTAAATTCACATATGGATCTTAGGAGCTCGAGTATGTGGGTTCTTATACATACCTGGGAGTCTTATTCACAAGGCCCACCTTTTCTATGCGAGAGACAGCAGACACTAGACTGACTCGCGGATACACAACACTAGGTGGTTTGGAGAGGATGTGCTCACAGGTGCAATTCCAAGAACCCCGCACCAAGCTATGGCTCTTCGATACATTGGTCACATCCACAATACTTTATGGAGTACAGATATGGGAGCCCAGTCTTGACCACCGTAGCAGATCAGGGCGCACTTATGACGAATGGAGGTCGATGGAGAAACCCCTAGTGTCCATGATATCCAGGATGATCAAATGTAAGGTCTCAGTGCCACATCAAATCATCAGAGCCGAGCTAGCAGCTACACTGATTGTGATAGAGGCCCTCACCCAATCAGTCGCATACATACATAGCCTATGGGACTGACCCATACACAGGTATGCACAGTTGGCCCTTGAGTCCTCCAAGCAGCTTGCCAAAGAGGGTGATACTTCATGTTGGTATGCACAGATGTCGGCCTGGTTTGAGCTGCATGGCTTTAGCATGGACAAGTTACCCCCCTTCCAGTACTCCCCTGATGCACCATCTCTTGATCTGAGCAGGTTAGAGATTCGCAAGATCATTAGAATGGATCTTAGCTAGTTGGATATCAGGCAGACATGGTTGATGCCAGGGCAAGAGCTAGGGACAAAGATGGCTTTCTACTACAAGCATTTCCTTCATACTATAGATGATGGATTTATTGCTCACCCAAGATACATGTACACCCACCTTTCCCATGGGATCAGATGTACTATTGGCCAGTTGCGCACCTCCTCACATCAGCTAGAGATTGAGACTAGCAGATATAGATCCATCCCATCAGAGCAGCGCATATGCCAGATATGCCAATTAGAGCCAGAGACAGAGGAGCATTATATCTGCCCGCTGCCCAACGTATTATAAGGTCCGTGGTCGTTTCCATATACTGTCCTTTTAGAGACGGATTTGGACCACTATCCAGAATCATGGATTTTACCAATCAGCGATGCCTTGGCCTCTTTCTTCTTAAGATATGACGGCTTCATGACATGTGTCTCAGGAGTACAGCTGCTCCAGGACACCTAGACCCTCCACAGAGACACCTCACAGACTTCTTCGCAAAGGAAACTCAGAAGACTTCAATACAGTTACAGCCACAGTCCAAACGAGAGCCTCTCTCACTGCCACAGTACACACACAGAAAAGGAGTACTGATTGATCAAGCCGTTCAGCTTAGCCGATCCAGACATCCTAGGCCTCGACACAGACATCGACAACACCTTCACAGGGGGATGCAGAGGATTATTGCTCAGGCTAGAGCTAGGCTCTCCATACTCACATGAGATTGTATCATTTGGAGCCCATTGTTACTAGATAGAGCTCTATGTCTTACACATAGCCATAGTTAGTTTCCTTCTTATTTTGCTTTGTCCTACATATTTTTCTCAAACAATTGTACCATCATACACATGATTATAACTCATAGTCTCATAGGTCATTTTGGCCTTTTGTAGACGTTAATATATCATTTCGTCTCTTTTTTTTTTGTAAAAGGTAATTGTATTAATTACGAAAAAAATACAAGATTACTGGATTACAAGATACATGATGACACAAAGCCATCATGTGAAGAGGTTTTCTCTTTCTCTCTCTCTCTCTTTTTTCTGATTACAAGATACACGAGGGCCCTAGGCCAACGTGTGGGGAAGCCCCGTAGTAATGCACTGAAAAGGTTACACCAATCATGGCAACGACCCAGAGGCAATTGCCATATGCCATGGATGCAAATCCTCCCGAGGGAGCAAGTCGGAGTGTCGGATGATATCTAGCTGCCAATGCAAGAGCCCTTTAAGCCTGGCAATATGTCGGGGTACATTAGAGGCCGAATCAAAGAGAAAAGCATTGCGCGTGGTCCAAATGTGCCAGCATCCCCAATATCTGAAAAAGTGAAATAAGATCTTCGCATGCAACTGTGGCGGTGCGGGATACTTCGGGCGCACAAAAACCCAGTCGAAAGGAGTTAGCGAGGATCCCACCACCACGCGCCAAATGTGCGACAAGAGTGACCAGATATTCTTGGCGAGCGGGCAAGAGAGAAAACGATGTCGGGCCGATTCCGCCGGTGTGGTACAGAAGAAACAATTGCCATTCGAGATGCGACGCTTGGCAAGGGCCGAGGCCAGAGGAAGACCACCAATCATATATCATTTCCTCTCTCTCTCTCTCTCTCTCTCTCTCTCTCTCTCTCTCTCTCTCTCTCTCTTTTCGTAAAAGGTAATTGTATTAATTATGAAAAAAAGGTACAAGATTACATGATTATATGATTACAAGAGACACGAGGGCCCTAGGCCAACGTGTGGGAAATCCCCGTACTAATACACTAAAAAGGTTACACCAATCATGGCAACGACCCAGAGGCAATTGCCATATGCCAGGGAAGCAAATCCTCCCGAGGGAGCAAGTCGGAGTGCCGGATGAGATCTAGCTGCCAATGCAAGAGCCCTTTAAGCCTGGCAATATGTCTCGGTACATTAGAGGCCGAATCAAAGAGAAAAGCATTGCGCGTGGTCCAAATGTGCCAGCATCCCCAGTATCTGAAAAAGTGAAATAAGATCTTTATATGTAACTGTGGCGGTGTGGGGTACTTTGGGCGCACAAAAACCCAATCGAAAGGAGTTAGTGAGGACCCCACCACTGCGCGCCAGATTTGCGACAAGAGTGACCAGATATTCTTGGCGAGCGGGCAAGAAAGAAAACGATGACGGGCCGATTCCGCAGTAGTGGTACAGAAGAAACAGTTGCCATTCGAGATTCTACGCGTGGAAAGGGCCGAGGCAAGAGGAAAACCACCAATCATTGCCCGCCAAAGAAAGACCTTGCATTTGAAAGGTGCCTTATTCAGCCAGCCCTCCATCACTGTTGCCTGCCACCATGACTGCGATTTCCGCAGTCCCCAAACAATATTAGCTTTCACACCCAACCATTGGTGATCTTGAAAGAGAAGATGATACACCTGATTAGTAGAGGCCTTTCCCAGACTCAACCGGCCTGCAAGGTCCCGGTCCTGCCAAGGACGATCCACAGCCAGGGCAGGAAAGGGTTGCCTACCCTGAAGCTCCGACAAAAGCTGTTCCCATAAACCACGGTATCCGCGCGGGATCCTGAAAAGTCTCCTAGCAGTCCGAAACGATGCGAGGACATTGCGAGTGGCAAGGGTAGCATCCGCAATCGAAGTCACACCTAAACGGGCCATGCGGTTAAATCTCGGTCTGAACCGATATTTGTCTTCCCATGAAAGCAATCTCGATACTGCCAATAATTCCAGCTGAAAGGAGTTAGTTTGCAAGCTGTCCCCCACTGGATGCCAACGGGCCTTTTGGAGCACCACTTTCCAAGAGCCGACCAAGTGCAGTAACAGAGAGGAAGAGGGACTGGAAAATCGAGAGTTAGCATTAAGGACATGCCACCAGGAGGCCCGAAGTCGTGTATTACCATGGCGTAGCCCGCTGTCCTCAAGAAAATAACGAGCTATAATGGTCCACGGGTGATGATCCACACACATGGCACGAAAAAGAGACCAACGAAGAGCCAGCATATGAGTTTCTGCATCCAAAATAGCTCCACCACCCATGCGTTTAGGGGTACATGTATGTGACCATGAAATCCACGAAATACCTGCCTACAATGAATCCTTCTTCCATAGCATGAAACGAATGGGATGAGTGAGAGCCTTCAAAGTAGTAGGCGTCCACGGCAACAATGGCACGAAATACGTTAGCATTGGTAGCATAATTGTCTGAGCCACTTTGAGGCGGACATGGAATGGCCACGCTTGCGACTTCCAATACATAAACTTCGCCGCCAGTTTTTGTGAAATCCACTCCAGTAGGTCCTTTGGCCATACATCCACCCCCAATGGGTATCCAAGATGCCTGACAATGGAGCCACGGGAAACCACCTGGCCCTGCCAGCCTAATGACTGTAAATCAGGCTCCATGCAACTGAGTATGGCTGATTTAAAGGCATTGATGCGAAGACCGGAGGCCTGACCAAAGAGCGTCCAAACATCTAATGCCTTTCGAATGTTGTCCCTGTCCGCCCGCAAAATCATAAAGGCGTCATCAGCCAAAGATTGGCTAATGAAGTGCTGCCCCAAAGGAAGAGACAATCCTGCTAGCTGAGCAGAAGCCGCCATTGAGGATAACATTGAAAGGACCGGGTGAGTCGCCAGGGCAAAGAAGAGAGGACTCAAAGGGCAACCCTGTCTGACCGAGCGTGCAAGGACAAATGGCTCTGTAACCCCACCATTGAGCATAACTCTTGAAGAAGCCGCAGCACTAATGGTGTAGATCAATTGGGACATCCAAGTACCAAAACCCATAGCAGACATGAGATCTGCAATGAAGGACCAGTCCACATAGTCAAAAGCCTTTTCCAAGTCCAATTGAATCAATACCACTTCCTGACTGGAGTGCCGCACATAGTCAATAGCCATTTGCACATTTAAGATATTATGCAGAATGTTGCGGCCCTTAATGAAACCATATTGGAGAGGATGCACAATAGCTGGAAGGTGCTTGTAAAGCCGATTCGCCAGCACTTTGGAGAAGATTTTATACATCGAGCCCATCAAAGAAATTGGTCTCCAGTGTTGCAGCATTGACGGCGAAGGGACCTTTGGAATCAGTTTGATAAGGCCTTCTTTCCATGAGGAAGGCATGACCCCTGTTTCCCAAACCTGCTGAAACAGAACCGCCAATGGCTTCACCAGCTGCGTGGCCAAGTTCTCAAAGAATTCATTAGTGAGACCATCCCAACCAGGACTTTTATCCTTAGGCAGGTGTAACAAAACATCCATAACCTCCTCCTCGCAAATATCCGCCTCCAAAGTGGCTTGCATATCAAGTGGAACCTGCTGGCGGACCAGATGATAGAAGACCGAGCGGACATGCGTAACCTGGCTAGAAGGCGAGGAAGAAGAACCAAGAAGTTCCATAAAATAATTTCTGCACATATTGACAATGGTCTGCGGATCAGTGACCATGCGACCTTCCGAATCCTGGAGTCTAGTCATATTTTCGCGACCAGGAGAAGCATGCAAGGCGCGAAAGAACTTATGAGACTGGCAGGCACTATCTTGCAATGTGTCAGTCAAGCTAGGCAGCTTGGCTTGCTGATAAGATTTCAACTGAAACACTTGAATAAGATGAGCCAAACGCATCTCCAGTGACAGCAGAAAATCATCATCTGGGGTATCCACGAGCAACGAACGGACCAAAGCCAATAAGTCCTCTGCTGCATGTCGACGTCGCCGATAAAGAGAGGCATGATGGATCCCATACTGCCGAGCAACCCGCTGCAAATGAAGCCAAGCCCTCAAAGGCGAAGTCCAATAAGAACCTCTCAATCAATTGCTGCATATAGCCCTAAAAAATTGGATGCTTCAAATAAGAGGAGTTGAAACGTAAAGGAAGCCTATCCAGCAACTGCATAAAAGGCGCAATAGGTTGTGCCCGCATCTCAAGCTGGAGAGGGAAATGGTCCGACAATGCTGGTATTTCTCATGGACAATCATCAGCACGCCTGAATAGTGCATAACATGTGTCCCTGCATAAAACAGACGGAATCCATGACAATCCACAACTTTTCCTGCTTCACCGTGACTTTTGTGCTCAACTGCACACAGTACATCCCATTAGTTCTCATGCAAGACAATCCACATGGCATGTTGCTTATGGCGAGAGCAAATGCCTCGCACATTCCACGTGGCTATCTTCATATATCTTCAAAAAAAAAAAAAAAAAAAAAAAAGGAAGTCAAGAATGAGGCGCCTGTTGCCTCGATTTCACCTTTTCCGCAAGAGCATCCAAGACACCCTCATCCAGAAAATCAGCCAATACTACAAACGAATTCTGGCGACCTGCTTTAGAGGTAGAAGGAAAATCCACTGCCTTGGGAGTGGGGCGGGGATAACGCCGATCCCAGGGTGTAATCACATTACCTTTTGTATCAAACGCCAGCTTAGCAGGTGGGCCCTTGGGACCGTCTGTATAGACTTTCCTTGTAGACTGATTACGGGGGGCAGACGGGGCCATAGTACGCGCAGCATGCTGTGAAGTGAACATTTCTTTCCTGCGCATGTACGTGCGTACGGAATCCTGTGAAGCATTAGGCCCAGGATCCGCCAGGCCTGCATCCAACTTTTTACCTTTTTTTTGACGTGCCTCAATCCAATCAGTGCTACGGGAATCCAAACCCAGTACCTGTTGTTTGCCTTTATCCACGACATTAGGTGGCTGAAGGGCCTCCTATGCCGGGGCATCAAGCACCATGTCATCGTTAGGTAGCACAACATGCGCATCCTCGGAAGACGGTTGTCTTTCGGGGCATTCGGCCATAAAATGCCCCAATTTACCACATGAAAAGCAGTGTCCTACAAAGTTGCCCCATTTCAAGCGAAAATGCAAAGAATGCATGCCAAAACAATTGAGGCGAAGCCACGCAGGCCTTTTTCTGGCCGTGTCCCATAACATGCATAAGCGGTTTCGATTCATAGCCCTGAGGCTTGGGGGAACCAGCACTGTTCCCACAACTGCCATCACATTCTTCAACAATGGCCAATAGACCGCCCAACAATTTTCCACTTCCATCCACACCGAGCATTCTCGTTGAAGCAGACGCTGGAAGTCTCCCATAGGGCGCCATGGTACAACATGGACCAAGCGGCGATCAAAGAATAATGGCAACTTAGACAGGAGCTCAGCTCGATGTGTTTCCGATTTCAACAGCACCTCATAAAAGCCGCAAGGTCCAAGGAAGATCTCCTCAACACACTCCCCTTGCAATAAATGGTGCATCCACTGGCGAATATGTGAAAGCACTGGGATCCTAGCAATGAAGAAAAGTATAACGGCACGGTCATAAAACACCGAAAAAGACCGCAAGACTGATTTTGGGTCCACCGTGGCTTCCAGCACGTCATCAGTTCCCGCGTCAGAAAAAGTTTCATTATTATGCTGGACATAATCGCCAAGCAGAGTATTGGCAAAGTCCAACAAATGCTCCCAGTCAATCTCCTGCGAATCCACAGGATCAGAGGCAACCTGCGCATAGGAACGTTCCTGAGAACCCATTGGCTCGTCAGAAGTATGCTTGGAGCGTTTGCCCGTAGGCGGCAGTTCAGAACCCGGAGGCATCTCCTCCGTGCGCGGCACCATATCCTCCGGCTCCTCTGTATCAGAATCAGGGCCAAGGGCTGCCACCGTCCGGTCTAGAAAATCCATATCCAGGCCAGCCATACTGCTGTCTTCTCTCTCCACTGACAGCAGGCGCAGCAAGCAGTGCTCTCAACACTGTGCCGTCTCCTTCCAAGGCTCGTGATAGGAGAGAGGGCAGCTCCTATCTGCACTGTATGTCAAAGGCGCCTCACAGGCCCGCAGGTATACAGTGCGCCATGGACAGCATCACGTTTGACGAGAGGCGACTCTGGTCGAAACCCTAAAACGCACAAAGAAGCAAGTAGGAGCAGGCTGCGGCTAAGCCTGTCCTCTGCGACCACAGGCTTCAGACAGCAGGCGTCAGGCGAGCAGACAGGCACAGGCGGAGCAGGCGGCCACAGACGAATACAGGCGGGTGGGTCTTCAGGCGCGCGGGCAGTCGTCAGGCCATCGCGAAGCAAGCACTCGTCAAGCGCACTCATCAGGCAAGCAATCGTTAGTCATCGCGCGGGCAATCGTCAGGCGTCAGGCGTCAGGCGGCAGTCAGGCGCACTCGTCAGGCGGCAGTCGTCAGATGGGTCTTCAGGCGGCGCGCAGGTATAGGCGATGACAGAACAGAACGCACCGGCGGCAGTATCGCGACTTTTTTCTCCCGCCATCGATTCTCTCTCTCTCTCTCTCTCTCTCTCTCTCTCTCTCTCTCTCTCTCTCTCTCTCTCTCTCTCTCTCTCTCTCTCTCTCTCTCTCTCTCTCTCTCTCTCTCTCTCTCTCTCTCTCTCTCTCATTAAAATAATTGAATTAAGTAGCAATATTTACATCAGACCATCACATCATCTAAGAAAAACAGAACAGACACAAATCAAGGCGAAAGGCTACCAAGACCCTATCACACTAATATCACACAAAAAAGATAGCTGGAGTGGAGCAAACAATATCCGGCCAGGGAGCAGCAATGTTAGGAAGAACCAGATCAATTGAAACCATAGAGGAGATCTGCCACAACACTAAACCACGAACACACGCCACATGACCATGGATGCCCGAGGCAAAATAAAAAATAAAGGCATTTCAAGTACACCAAATATGCCACATAGCTGTCTATCGAAGGAAATGGAAGAGGCACGAATAATCTAATTGCAAGGCAGACATAGAAGGCATTCTTCCCATAATCCACGAACGAGCTGATATCCGCTGCTGAGTCGCCAAGAACCACACACGGGAAGCAAAACTCCAAATCTGTCGAGCAACAAGACAAGAGACAAAGAGATGAAGCAATGTCTCATCACATGTAGTACAAAATACACAACAACCACGGGAGATGTTGCGAGCACGCAACACATCCTCAGGAAGACCCCCAATAAGCAACCTCCACATAAACACTTTACCCTGATAAGGAACCTTAGACTTCCAAAGTTGGAGGAATCTTTAATGCCACTTCTTTTTGCTGTCCCAAATATGCCATAATTTATTAACCTTTCCAGTGACCCATCTCTTGGCCTCGACCATGTGATGATAGATCTAATTAGCTGACCTTTTCTCAAAATCATCAGGAAGCACGAACATCCAATCTCGCCAGGGAGACAATGGCTATAAAGCAAGCAAAGGAGAGAACCTACGACAAAATATCATGATAGCCATGAGGCACCCGAAAGTGCAGACGAATGCGTCGGAAAGAGTAAAGACGGGGCTGCCTAGGAATGACACCATCATGGATCCGAAAGTGTTGACGAATGCGCCGGAAAGAGTAAAGACAAGGCTGCCTCGGAATGACACCATCAAGGACTATCTGCAACCCCAAACGAGCCATCGGATTAAACTTATCTCGTTGCAAGTCTTTATCAGACCAATCCAACAACCTAGAGGTAGCCAACACTTCTCCTTGCAATGAATTCTCCTCCTTATGAAAATCAAGAGGGTGCCAAACTGTAAAACATAACATCTCCTACCAAGATGCAATCAAATGAGAAAGGAGAAAAGACTGGGAGACCTTAATAGGCCTCGTGGAGTTAAGCATATGCCACCAAGAAACTTAAATAACCGTGCCACCATGAGAAATACCAGTCTTTTCTATGAAAATTTTTGCAATATCTGACCAAGGATGACTCTGCACACATAGTGCTTGCAAAAATACTAGTCTCAAAGCAACCATATGCAAATTAATATCCAATAAAGCTACTCCCCCCATCCTTTTAGGAGTAGTCACATGCTACCACGAAATCCATACATGGCCCAAACGATTCTCTTTCTTTTTGCACAACATAAAGCGAATAGGCTAAACCAGTTCCAAAAGAGACTTCTTGGTCCAAGGAAGTAAGGGCACAAAAAACGAGACCATACTTATCATGATGCACTAAGCATCTTTAAGTCTAACATCTCTCTCTCTCTCTCTCTCTCTCTCTCTCTCTCTCTCTCTCTCTCATAACATTGTAGCTTGTAGTCTTGGGCCTTGGCTCTTATCTCTATCCACTTTTGTACACCTTGTGTTGGATCACCAATTTGGCTTTATGATACAGTTATTGTTTTCGTATATTCTCTCTCTCTCTCTCTCTCTCTCTCTCTCTCTCTCTCTCTCTCTCTCTCAAAAATAACAATGATATACACTTTTTGGTGAAACAAAGGTATTTAATCATATTAATGTACAAGGATGGGTATGCTTGATGAGAGAAGACTTGCAATAATGATATATACATACACCAAAAATTTGTGCATGGGAGTGTATATGTTTTGTGTGGGTGCACACGCGCGTATGTATATACACAATTTTTCGTTGATATTATAATACCACACAGACCCACCATATGTACATATCCTTGCAATACTACTGACCTGAGCAGCAATGTCAATTCCAATTTCTTCTAGCACCTACAAGACAAAGCATGGTACTTTCAATCAAAATGCTTCTACATACAGAATTCAAAGATCAATGGCTGCAACAATACATGCCTGGCTAGTAAGTTCTTCTGTCTCTTCTTCAGCTTCATCATCATCCAATGCATCATCAATAGAGTCAGAGATCATTTCAGTCTGCATAATGTATAGCAACAATAGCAATGATTCTCTAGAGAACCTAAAATTTTGCAATCTGGAAGTTTCCTAAACAGTTACATTTGCATTTGTTCAACAGTATAGACTAATGAATGTGAGAAGCTCATATTCAAGCTGGTATCAACTTTAAAACTGGTAAAAAACTGTGATACAAACCGTCATGTCCATTTGTGCTGATTGCTTCTGAAAGTCCTGCATAATCTTTGCTTGTTTTCCTGGTTCCATTTTCTGTTAAAAGCATTTAACAGATTTTCTTTAGATATGAACATAATTACACATTATTCTTTACAGTTTATTTTTCAATACAACCATGTCAGAGAGTAGAACCAAGGGAACTTTATGTCTACAATCAACCCATGCAGTCAAATTTCACAAAGATATGCTAAAATCTTACATCTTCAATCTCAAGTGCACTGAAACCACATTTATACATCCCAAAATCAATAGGCAACTTTTTCTCTATTATCATTGTTAAAAAATAAACCAAATGTGAGCCATGAACAAGAATAGAACACTGAACCTGAGGAGACTTGTAAACATGCAATGGAATCCATAATCAAAGCATGAGAATAAGTACAATACCAGTCAACAAAGCAAACAGCCCTCTAATGACCACCCATAGTGCCTCCAGTCCCTCTCTCCAAGGATGCAAGCAGATAACACTGAGGAGGAGTGGGATCATATAACATACACACACAACAATGGGGCACACAAGGACAACAGGTTGGCGAGATTTTGAGGAGGAAAATGATTACATCAGCCAACATAAATGCTGCCACCTATTCACTAAAAAGTGCTGCCCAAGCTACCTGAGATGCTCCCCACTAGAGCCCAATGCAATGCCAGTAATAGTGCCCACATACCCATGATATGTACAAGCAAGCTAATGCCCTCTCTCCAATCTTGACTAATCAGTACAATAAAATATGCAATGATGATAAGATCATTGTACATGCAACCATAGTTTTTCCACACATTAATCAAATGTCAAATGCAAACTCGTATGAAAACTTGATTTGAACCCTAGACCTAAATCATATGTGACCCTTTTTTTAACATAGTTCAACAAATTGTGAGAAAAATACTAAACTTATAAGCATCTCCAAAACAACTCTTAGATAATCAAGAGGAGATTCCGTGTGTAGGAGAAAAGGTGCAAGTGCTAAGGAAGCTCTGCTGTAATCAAGTTCCAAGATGAGATCCCTACACATCTTGTGTAGGAGAGACGGTGCAAGGTGCTGCAAAAGATCTGCTAAAATCAAGCTCCAAGAGGAGATTCCTACACATATTGTGTAGGAGGGAAGGAGAGACTCAAGAAGGATCAAAAGGTGCCAACTTCCAAGTTGTGCAAGTATGAGTCGGTTGTATACCATGCAAGGAACCATGATCTTATTCCCAAGATCTACAAGTTAAGAACTAGTTTATGTGTAATGGAGGAGCTTGCTCCTTGTCAATAATATAACTCCACGAGGGAGGGGGACTGGCCCATCGGCCAATTTCCAAGTAAAAGGATATGTGCAGAGAACAAAAATGCACAATGTACAAATTACAATATTGAAGTCCGAGTCAATTAAAGTAACTAATTCATCCCGACATGACAACCATAAAAACTAGAACTACATAGCAAGTATAGGGTACTAGGTAAGAACATGCAGCATGTAAAGGTGAATGCATCTTTGTTAGCAGGATTGTCAGCTCACGTGTGAGTTTGTGCGTGCCTGATGAGCTGGGCACAATTCTATGTTTTTTAGGCATTTTATAGTGGTCATTTCATGTGGCTTTTAGCATCTTATGCCAGCCGACCGGCTGCTGTCTATGGCATATTTTGTGCCTATTTATTGGGCTCCTCCTCCTCCACACATACAGTCATCATCATTCTTCTAGTGGACTTCTAGTTCGAGAGAGGAGCCGGTGCCAGTGCCCACGCAGCCAGTGACTCGCTATTGTATGTTACCGTCTCGTGTTTGGTATATGGATTCCATTTCCCGAGCACATCTCTGAGTTCTCTTCTTTGCAATGTTCTTTCTTTCTTTCTCTTCTGTCTTAAGTTCAACAGTTTATTTCAGCGTTTGTCTATGCTTCCTTTGTTGCACCACTTCTGACATGGTATCAGATTGCAGGATCTAGGCTCCTGCTGCTGTGTTTTTCTGCTGATGTCAAGTCTTCACCTGCGTTTGCTGCATTTAATGCAGCATCAGCCTGCATTTACCCCATCACTACCTGCATTTTCAGGCTCAGTTGCTGTTTCTCCCCCTAGCAGCTCTTGCACTACTGACACCTGCTGATTTTTGCTCAACATATCTGCATTTTCAGGTTTGCTCTTAGTCTTGGGCAAGGTGACATCCTGTGACTGTTTTTTACACGTCATTTTTTCTGTTTTGATTGAGTTTTCCTCCTTTGGCAACCGTCACCCTTCGTTTCTCATCAAATTTTTGGTTACACTACATGTGAACTCCCATTTTGTGTAGTCTTTGTTGTTAGTTTGGCTGTATTCTCTCTCTATATACCTGCTATTCTCCATCTTCTCTTCTTATCCTCTCCATATGGCTCATACATGCACTTCTACCGATGATAAGTTACATGGCCTTGACTATCTAACATGGAGGGTTATCATGAAAGCCCGGTTTGTGCAGAAGTGGATCTGGTACATTGTTTATGGAGCTATTCCCCATCCTCGGCGTCCTTTTCCACTTCTTGGAGATTTTGATGAGGATAACCGTGAGGAAGCTGTGCTTACATGGGATACAGATAATGTGCATGCCTAATTTGCTTTTCTTCGATGTATTTCTAAAGAATTTCTACTGGCAGTTACCTCCTGCAAGACATCTCCCGAAATATGGTCGAAGCTTCAAATGTTCTACAAGGCACCTTCCACCATGTGTGCAACGACCCTTTATGGACAGCTTCAACAAATGAAGTTTGAGTCTAAGGACACTATTCAATCTTTTTTGCTCCATGTTACACAGGTACAAGACATCATCTATCCCTATGAGCTTTACACATATGTCCTCAATACTACTTGAGCATGAGGCATCATTGCATTTACACTAAAACCTTCCATCTCATTATAGAGGTTCCAGTGAGACCTTTACAACTTCCAAGAGGGATGACAAGAAAAAGAAGTCGAAGGCCCAATGTTATCATTGCGGTAAGAAGGGCCATTTGCGGAAGGATTGCAAGGACAAACAGCCTCATGAAAAAAGGAGCGGCATAAGAAAAAGAAGGATGCGGACTCCCCCAATGAATCGTCCTCTTCCTCAAACTCCGACTCCGCTCCTCTGGCCAAGGTGACATCCAAGGCACGCAAGGGATCCACTTCTTCAAACCAAAGGACATGCTTGACTACCTCTTCCTCTACTGCTTTTTGGTTCAGGTGATGCGGTCATCCCTCAACTCTCCAATGCTAGAGAGGAAGTGTGAGAGGGCAATGAGATGGGGCAATCGAGCCTCATCTATACAGGTATACAGGTGCACATGTTCCAGAGAGGGACCTCCCTAACACATCAACCAAAGTCTAGTAGGTTCAAACCCTAGAGCTAGGATCGACATCCAAGTTCATATTCACGATAGGCTGTTATTTGACAAACAGCAGGTTTGGCTCCTAGGCTTTGTGCTAACATGAGGGGAGCGGTCTAGCCAAAGGTGGGAATCCATGGTCATATATATTCAGAGGCATTTTTTATGATCTTGTATGCTACTGTGAGACATTACCGATGGACACAAAGACATGCTATGGTTCTTCTCTATTTTCAAAAGCTGGTACCATCGACATCGATATCAGGTTCTCTCCGAGACACCCTGGTGGTGGCTTGATCATCCACTGCTTGGGTATCCATGGTTCTACTCTGGTGGTTCTATGTTGTATGGACTATGATGAGTCATTATCTTTGTATGGTGGTTGTATGTTGCATGGACTATGATGAGTCATTATCATTGTATCATTGTATTGTATCAAATCACCCATGATCTGAAAGAGGGCGTTAGTAGGATTGTCAGCTCATGTGTGAGCGTGTGCATGTCTGATGGGCTAGGCACATTTCTATGTTTTTTAGGCATTTTATAGTGATCATTTCATGTGCCTTTTGGCATTTTATGCCAATCGACCAGCATTTAATACTAGCCGATCAGCTGTTGTAAATGGCATATTTTGTGCCTGTTTATCGGGCGGCTCCTCCACACATACATTCATCATCATTCTTCTGGTGGACTTCTCCTTTGAGAGAGGAGCCAGTGCCAATGCCCAAGCAGCCAGTGACTCACCATTGTACACAATTGTCTCGTGTTTGATATACGGATTTCATACCCCAAGCACATTATTCTCTTCTTTGCAGCATTCTCTCTTTCTTTCTCTTCTGTCTTATGTTTAGCAATTTATTTCAGCATTTGTCTATTCTACCATTGTTGCACCACTTCTAACAATCTTATCACATATGTCCACGCAAAGACCTTCAATATCTTGCAACCCAGCAGCATCCACTTCCTCTATGGAATCTATTTTCTCAATCATTCTACCTATCATCTAATACAAAAGCCCCACGGTTCCAAAACCCATAAAATCATATTGGCATCATTCCAAAAGCTTGCTTCGAATACAATATTAGCCACTTCCATTATCTTCACTATAGCGAGACTTTCTTCCTTACCCAAGCTTCACTAATAACTATGCGAGCCAAGCCATTGTAGCATCTATCACCTAGTCTAGTCAATTTATCAACATAATGAGCATATATAAGTAAAAAGTGTAGTTGATGGCTTCAATAATTTCTTCTTGCTAAATTGGCAATGCAAGATCAATATGGTATGCTTGCATGTAATAAATGCCCTTCCGTCCACACAAAGACCTTTAACCTCTTGCAACCTAGCAACATCCTCTCCTATGGAATCCATTTCTCAATCATTCGATCTATCATCTCATACAAAAGCCCCATCGTGGCCCCTTCTCTATCAACAAGACAAAGGATCTTAAGAATGGGCCATGGGTGCACAAATCCTTACAATCATCTTGGCATCATTTTAAAAGCTTGCTGGACATTTAGTCAATTCATTGCCTTCACTATATGTGAGACTTTCTTCATTTGCCAAAGCTTTACCCAACCATGCAAGGCAAGCCATTGTAGCATCTATCATCCATCATAAAACATATAAACAAAACATGTAGTTAATGGCTTCAATATTTCCTTCTAGCTAAATTTGCAATGTAATGTTAACATTGTACACTTACATGTAACAAATGTCACAAACTTTGTTTCCTTGCATCAAAGCTGGGACATCTTTTCAATGTCTCCCAAAAAAATATCTAAATAGTAGGACATGTATCTAGTGAAAAACAATTCACTTTCTTTCTTGGCCAAGTTTCACTAACAACCATGCTGTGCAAGCCATTGTAGCATCTGTTATCCAACAAATTCACCAATGTAATGAACATATAAACAAAACGAATAACTGATAGCTTCAATAATTCATATGGCTACATTGGCAATACAATGTCAATATTGTATGCATAAAGAAGTGACACATACAGTGCATCTACATTGCAACTGATATGAGAAGCATCTCCCATTATCTAGCACACGTGCATTGATCTTTGTCATGGAGTCAGTTGAGCAGCCAAAGTCATTGAGTGCATTAACAAATTATTATATCACATATTCCTAATTTTTATCTCCATTTACAACCCCAAAAAGGCTTTAATTGTATTATTTGGCATCGATAAGTGTATGGCCGCCACCCAAAACAGCCTAGATGCCACCCTAGATAGTTTAGGGTCTCATATGCTTATAAATAGGGCATGGGCATTATTACTATTGTCTACATCCATCCTAGCACTTTTATACTCATTCATTCTTTATCAGCTCCTTCACTCCTCATCACTCTCCACAACTGTCCACACCCCGAGATAAGGTACATCACCTCCACATTTTCTGCTCTAGTCTGGAGACTACTTTGTTGATCATGGCAACCTAATTCTTGCACATGTAGCCTTGCATTTGCTGATAATGAGGTCTACAGGTGCTACCATATTTGTATTGCTATTGGCAACCTGATTTCAGAGCTGATCAAACTTGCATTTGTAGTCTATAGTTGTCGTCCAGCATCTTTCCATCACCAACAGCCTCTCTACACAAGCATGCAAAGAAAGGATGAACACTATAAAAGAACTCAAAAGACACATGCACGAGAAATGGAATCCATAAACCAAGACGAGCCAATACAGATACAACAATGAGTCATCGGCTGGATAGACATTGGCACTAGCTCCCTCTCTTTAACAAGACCTACAAGTAATGGAGTATGTCTGAAGATGTATCTGAGAAGGAGGGAGCCCTGGCAATAAATAGCCAACATCATGAAAAAGTCGGCTAGATCTACAACCCCATAAAGTAAAGTTGATAAGTCATTAAAATGGCAATTGGCCACAATCTGGCCCCAACAAATCAGGTGACTGCATCACAACTAGAAAATAAAATGCCCAACGCACAAACTCAGATATGAACTAACTAATCTGCAAACACCCTCTCTCATATCATGGATGATCTAGTACAATACAATATTCAACAACAATGACGCATCATAGGACATACAACAATGACCATCACAATGGACCATGGATCCCAAGCAATGGGTGATTAAAAAACCACCAAGGTGCCCTGGAGAGAACTTAATGGCAATGTTGATAATACCGGCTCCTGAAAACATAAAGTACTCATAGCAGCTCTCTACGCCTATCAACAATGCCTCTGCAATAGCATACGTGACCATGGATTCCCTGACCGTCAAAGTGTCCCCTCATGTAAACTCAAACTAGGAGCAAATCCCGCTCTCCATTAAGAAATAGCTCATCATGAACTTGGATATCAATCCCAGCTCTAAGATTTCAAAACCTGTTTGACTTTGGTCGATGTGTAAGGAAGCCCCTCTCTAGGTCCTTTGCAGCTGACCACACTCTTGTTAGGAGTCTAGTCAACTCATGAGAGAGTCTAGGCATGTGATTTAGTGGGCACTATAGATATTTTAAGCATTTTTTATTGTCATTATTCATGTGATTAATGGCATTTATGGCTGGCTGGCCAACCAACATTTATTTCTCGCTGACCTGATTCTTTGATGGCATTATTTATCGCTTGTTTATACCGCTCTCCCCTCCTCAATAAACTTCATGGACCTATTTCAAAACCTGTTTGACTTTGGTCGATGTGTAAGGAAGCCCCTCTCTAGGTCCTTTGCAACTCACCACACTCTTGTTAGCAATTTAGTCATAGAAACAGGAAACGGCCGGAACGGTCCCCCCAACACGCGGAATCGCCTTCCCCGGCACAAAGTTGTCATGGGACGCATTGCAAATCGGTGGAACGTTCCCTGCTGCATTCCCTGTCTGAAACGGGACAGGGAATGCCACGTGGCACCCACTTACCTTTGGCCGGCCGCTGCTCTTGCCCGATCGTCTGCGACTGTGCGTTTCCACCCGCTTCTCTCCTGCCTGTTGCTCCCACCCGATCGTCTATCCATTCCCGCCCCCAGTGGCCTTTAGCCGGCCGCTGCTCCTGCCCGATCGTTTGCGACTGTGCGTTTCCGCCCGCTTCTCTCCTGCCTATTGCTCCCACCCGATCGTCTACCCATTCCCGCCCCCACTGACCAGTCCGCACAGTGCCTGTTCCATGTCCCCCCGTCAGTGGCCAGCCGCCAATCCCCCCGTCTCCTCCCGCCTCCAACCTCTTTTCTTTCTTCTTCCTACTCTTCCTTCTCCCTTCTCTTCTTCCTTCTTCCTTGGACCTTCTCCCTTCTCTTCCTTCTTCTCCTCTTCTCTTGAGTCTTCCTTCCTCTCCAAGTTCCAAGTTCTCCATTCTTCTCCTCTTCTCTTCTTCCTTCTCCCTTCTCTCCTTTTCCCTTCTCTCTTGACTCTCGACTCTTGAGCCTTCTTCCTTCTCTCAAGACTCGAGTTCTCACTTCTCTCGAGCCATTTTAATTTCAATTTTCAGCCTGAAATGGCTTCATCTTCCCGCCCCACTCATCAGACTAGTGATCAAGGAAGAAGGTCCGATGATTGGTCATGGTGGGAAGAAGTAAATGTTGACCGCCCATTGAGTAGTGGAGGATCTCGACCATGGACTTGCAAGCTTTGCCCATACAAGCAAACTAGTGGAGCAAACAAGGTAATCCATTGAGCCGAGCATTTGTATTTCGGATTTTTATTGATTTTAATTTTTCAAAGTTACTTAAATATTAGAATATGGAATACCAATTGCCACTTGTTATGTTCTATGCATAATCAGGTCTGAGCTCATCTCCTACATGAGTCAAATTCAGAGGTACAATTTTATGTGAATGTGACCTTGGAGAAGCAAAGGGAGCTTCATGACCGTGTAGTAGGTCAACAACCTTATCTTGCATCTAGACCACGATATGCTGCAGTTAACCCTGCAAATTTTGTGACACCATTCCTATCAGATAAGTCTAAAGCAAGGTCAATATCAGGAACTGCTACCTCCACACCTACTGCAGCCATTGCATCGGCCATGGCATCAACAGCGCCACATGTTGCACGTAGACAAAGCACATTTGATGCTAGTTGGGATCCCAATAAGAAGGAAGAGGTGGATACATCAGTGGCACGTTTTTTTATCATGACCACATTCAATTTCGTGCAGCCAGATCAAAGTATTTTAAATTGATGTGCAAGAAGATTGGTAAGTATGGCCCTTCATATGTACCTCCATCATCAAAGACCTTACGCACCACTTTGCTCGACAAGGGAAAATGCCTTGTTGAGCAAGCAGAAGTGACTAGAAAGAGCCTATGGGCTAAAAATGGAGTTTCCTTGATTGCTGATGGTTGGAGTGATACAAGCAATCGATCCATTCATGGTATGGCTGCTTATTCTCATGTGGAAATGTATTTCATATCTTCACGTGATGCATCGAAGACAGGAAAGTCAGCAGATGTACTTGCAGCAGAGTGGGTTACAGGTATTGAGCTTATTGGCTCACACAATGTTGTGGGATTTGTTGCAGATGGAGAGTCTGCAAATAGAGCAGCAGGTGCTATTATCCAGGGATATCATCTGCATATCACAATTTCATATTGTATGGCTCATTGCTTGAACAACCTACTAAAGGATATCGGTACCCTGTCATGGATTGCACATGTCATATAGCAAGGAGCTCAAATGGTTAGCTTTGTTTTGAATCACCAGTTTCTTCACCATCACTTCTCTTTACGGTCGAAGAGGACACTTTTAAAATACTCTGATACCAGATTTGCCTTTAACTTCTTGATGCTAGGCAGATTAAGAGAATGCAGTGGTGCCTTGAGGCAATTATTTCTTAGTGATGAGTTCACCTCATCAACATTGGCATATACTCCTACAACTATCTTATGCTTGGAGAAAGCAAATAACTCCACTTTTTGGGATGATGTAAAGCGGATAGATGCTGTGGTATCACCTATTGTGCATTTATTGAGGGTTATGAATGCTATGCAACCTTGCATTGGCAAGGTATATGAGGCTGTGGATAGGCTGAATGAAAAGTTGCAAAAGTTGGCACCAAATGATGAGGCGTATGAGAAGATATGCCATTTAGTTGTGACGAGGTGGAACTGCATTTGTTGTGGATCCTGAGTTCCAGGGCAAGGGTCGGGAGAATGACACTGAGGTTATGGATACATGGAGACTTATATTGTCTCGTCTAGTGCCTGATCATGGCACTAGATAAAAAATCAAAGATCATCTTTCATGTTAAAGGACCTTTCGGGGTTCTTTTGGCTATGGGGAAGCATAGGAGAATCACTGTAAGATTGGGACAACTTTATGGTGGGAGGACTATGGTTCAGATGGTCCTGAGTTGCAGCAACTAGCCATCTATATTTTGAGTCAGTTAGTTAGCTCCTCTTGTTTGGAGTAATTGTGGAGTACATACGCTCACATTACTTCAAAGAACAGGAACCGTCTTGGTATGGAGAGGACAAACGATTTAGTATTCGTTAGTGCTAATTTGAGGATGTTATGTAGCAATATAACAACAAAGCCCGATCCATTCACAGAGTGGGAGATGCAACAAGAAGAGGAGACACATGCTGATGTTGAGGGAGATGCAGCAATTCATGGTACACATGATGATGAGGCTGGCACTTCAGGAGTAGCTAGAGCAACCTCAGATCATGATGATGATCTTTGATTTAGTTTACTTATCATGAGTCTCATGATAAATGACACATGTACAAACAGTGTGACACTTAGGCTGTTGTGCCATGCCAATATTATATTTATACTTGTAGTCTTGCAGTTGCTCTTCGGGCTATTTTGGCATGCCGCATTTGCTTCAGTTTAGAGATTAGACTTTATATTTGTAGTCTTTTTTGGGGCAATGAGCATGTTCTTTCAAAGATTAGACTTCATATTTGTAATCTTTTAAGTTTTTTGGCAATGGGACCATAGGCATGTTCTTTCAGCTTAGACTTTAAAGTTTAGTTCATTGTTCATTGTTTTATCATTTATGGCATATGTATTATGCATTTTATAATTGAATAGTTGACATCTTGAGCCTTGTAAGTTGCAATTCAATTTCTAATGAGTAGCTTTAGAAGGATGCATGATATCTTAGTGTTAAATTTGTCCTTGTGGATTATATACCTTGGTTTTAACACTCCAGAGTCCACATGGATTATGAGCGAAATACTAAATTTTTTTCATGAATTTTAAATTTTTAAATATCATTCCCGTTCCCACATCCCCGTTCCCTAGGTTTGGTGTCCTCGTTCCTGTTCCCCGTTTCATGTTTCTATGAGTTTAGTCAACTCATGAGAGAGTCTAGGCATGTGGTTTAGTGGACACTGTAGATATTTTAAGCATTTTTTATTGTCATTATTCATGTAATTAATGGCATTTATGGCTGGCTGGCCAACCAGCATTTAATGCTTGCTGGCCTGATTCACTAATGCCATTATTTATCGCATGTTTATACAGATCTCCCCTCCTCAATAAACTTCATGGCCTTGCTTATTTAACATGGAGTACTGTTATGAAAGCATGGTTTGTGCAAAAGCAATTGCGGAACATGGTTTCTTGAGCTATTGAGCATCCTCAGTCTCTCACTCCTCTTCCAAATGATTGGGACTAGGATAACCATGAGGAAGTTATGCTTACATGGGATTCCAATGATGCTCGTGCGTATTTTGCAATTCTCTAATGTATCTCCAAAGAGGTTCCACTAGCTTTCACCTCTTGCACGAGGGCTTCAGCAGTATGGAAGAAGCTTCAGATGTTGTATGAGGCTCCCTCGATTATGTGTGCAGTGACCCTCTGTAGGAAGCTCCAACAGATGAAGTTCAAGCCGAAGGATACTATTCAGCCATTCTTACTTTGTGTTACACGAGTGCAAGTCCAGCTTCGACACACGCAATCTGCACTTCTAGAGCCTCATCTTGTGGGGATTGTGCTCTACACATACTCCCTCTAGAGTCGTCAATGCCAGAGAGCTTTACACATATGTCATCCATGCTACTTAAGCATAAGGCGTCATTGTGGTTGCAGGGGAGGTTTCCATCTCAGTATGGTGTCTCCAATGAGGCATTTGCAACCTCAAGGAGGGGTAACAATAAGAAGAAGTCAAAGGCCTATTGTTATCTCTACACTAAGAAGCGACATTTACGCAAGGATTGTAAGGAGTTAGCGGCTTCAAGGAAGAAGCAACATGATATGGACTCCTCCGTCAAGCCATCCTCTAACTCCAACTCAGATCCTCTGGCAAGGGCAAAGACCAAGGTGCAAAAGCAGTCATCTCCTTCAAACCGAGGGAAGGGGATAGGGCTAAACAGGAAAAAGAAGTCAAAGGCCCAATGATATCACTACGATAAGAAGGGGCATTTGTTGTGCAAGGATTGTGAGGACTTAGCACCTTCAAGGAAGGAGAAGGCAAAGAAGAAGCAGGATATGGATTCCTTCGTTGAGTCATCCTCCTCCTCCAACTCCGACTCGAATCCTTCAACCATGGTAAAAGGCTAAGGCGCGGAGGGGGTCATCTTCTTCAAACTGAGGGAAGGGGCTAGCTACCCTCCTCCTACTTTCTAGTGCAAGTGATGGGGTCATCCCTCATGACTCTCTCCAGTGCCAAAGATTTGTGAAGAGATGGTGAGGTGGGACAGGTGAGCCTCATCTATACAAGTATACAAGTGCAAAGGATCCAAAGAGGGACATCCCTTCCACATTAACTGAACTTTGGCAAGTTTTGAAATCCTGAAGCTAGGATTAGCATCCGGGTCCATGATGGCTTGTTACTTGACAGAGAGTGGGATTGGCTCCTAGTCCAAGCTCACATGAGACTCAATTCCAATTTGATGATCCTATTGATGGTTCTTTTGCAGGTGGTTCTTCATCTTCGTACTAACTCCCTTGCCCCCCCATCAGCCCCTCCCCTTCCTTTCAAGTTACCCATTCACCCTTCTTCTTCATCTGCGACACATTCCCCTCCTCCCTCTCCACCTGCTTTCCTTTCTCTTTTGACGGCTTGACGACTCTTTCTTCTACTACTTTATCTTCGAGTATTCCTACTCCATCCTCATCCCCTCGTGTTTCTTTTGGGGGTGTTCAGTCATTAGAAGGGGAGCCTTCCTCTTCGGATGAGGGGGATTTACCTTCTCCATGTTTCTTCTACAGGTGTTGATGTGAAAGTGTGCAACAAAAGACAACCATGAACACCAAGAGGGGGGGGGGGGAGAGGAGAGAGAGAGAGAGAGAGAGAGAGAGAGATGAAGAAAGAAATCTGCACTAACTAAAATGAATGATGAATACAAAGAAGAGGATTGATCAATCCCCACAGCCAAACGGAGGCATCAATGAGGGCATCGGATCAAGCTAAAATGATGACAGCAGCATCGACGGTGACGAAGACAATGACAATGATGGAGATGGAGAATATCCAACCTGCTATCCATGCCAAAGACGGAGGAGACTGCAGCAACCAATGGAGGCCCTGCCAAGTAACAAAAAAAGATGATAGTGCCAAGTGAGGAGAGTTAGCTATACCTCCAAATCTGGCCGAGCTACTGAACAACCCCCTAGGGCTGCAATAAATGCAGTCTAACTGCACAAAAAAATCTGGTAAATATTGACATGGCATCTTGGGCAATCAAGCAGGCATTGGCAAGGGCAGGGAACTAACTAGAAATGCAAGAAATGCACACAAAACTTAATTGGAAGGAGAAATGCAAGCTCTAGAATGAGTTGTCTCCTCCGTCAAAGCACATAACAGCCCGAGACTGAGGTTCAAAGGCAAGAGATGACCAAGCATGACAAACGTGACTCTTAAGACCCCCTCTCAGATCATGGATGGGGCTAAAGGCCAAAGAAGAAACAGCTCTTGAGGTGGCAAGAAGAATGCCAATTTGATGAAGTCTGTCAATAAAGACCGTTGATGAAGAAGCTCCTCACGATCCTAGGAATCCTCCTCAGAAGCACTAGGGGCCAAGAAATCCATAGCCGCATCACTGAGGTCGTCTCCCATTGAAAGGGATGGAGGGGTACGAGGGAACCACCACAGGAGAGGGCGGGGATGGGAAGGAACCTGTGGGATAGATGGTACACGAGTGGGAATGGGTGTAGCAATAGACAACTACCTCGGAGGACCCTACAGAAGAGAAGGGAAATGGAGGCTGTAGAGCCCGCTCTCCTGCCAACTTATCGTTAAAACAACTCTTGTAGTAGAATCCTCAAAAAGCACGGCCTACTCGGTGAAGACAACCCGGGTACCAAGTCTAGTCACGCCATAAACAAAGAGGAGTGGAAAAGCCCAAGTCTGGAACATGTAGAACTTTCGAAACAGAGCTAGATGAACAATCTAGCAATAACGACAAAGTGCCAACACCACAAATAGACACCGAATAAATGTCACCAATAGTGATTAAAGCCTCAAATGGATGAAGATCCTATAGCTTAAAGCACCACTATCAATGAGCCAAGGGCTCTCTGAAGACGAGTTGACCACGTTGAGAAAGGCTCCTCCAACACATGGATATGAAGGAACACAGACTCATGGGTAATAGCTAGTATAGAGAGATAGAGGAAGGCTTGGATGATGTAGCTACATCCTTCACTCCTAGACAAAGATAAGGGTACTTTCAACACTTCTCTGAGTCTATGTCAAAGTCCAAAGAATGCTCTTGTGTCTCCTTCTTGGGCTTGCCTTTGTTTCTTCTTCTTCTTCTTACCCTCTCTGAGTCTATGTCAAAGTCCAAAGAATGCTCTTGTGTCTCCTTCTTGGGCTTGCCTTTGTTTCTTCTTCTTCTTCTTACCCCCCTCCCATACTTGCAGTGAAAGCTTTCGAGGAGTTGGATCCACTAGCTACCTCTTTGAGACGCTTGCCATGCTCCAAGCAAACCGGGGTAAGCTCCTCCCATAAAAGAGTCTCACGGATCCTCGATGTAAGAAGGCTGGTATAGAAGACATCATATTTTGGAGAGAGCAAGCCGAGTCAAAAGAATCACGGCCATATCCTCCAAAGAGATGATCCTACCAAGGGAAGAAAGCTCATCCCTCATATCCTCCAACCTATTTATGTGATCCTTTATGGAAGAAGAGTCATCAACAACAAGCACCCATAATTTCTTCTCAAGAGTAATCTAGTGGGCAAATATCTTCTGATGGTACAAAGAAGCAAGCTTTGTCCACACTTTAACTACCTGCCTCACCTGTGCACATGCACTAGAGCAGAATCATGTAAGCTCATAGAGAGGAAAGATCGAGCTCTAGAATTGAGCCAATCCCATAGGGCCACATGATCCATCATCAATCCCACTCGAGGATCCTCCACAAGATGGGGAATACGGTGGAAAACAAACTCCCAAAGATCAAAGGTGTCAAGTATACATTCCATCTTACATGACCAAAGTGAATAATTTGATCCATCCAAACAGTCTTCTTCGGGAAAAGAAGGAAGAGCAGGCACCTGTACTGATGGTGCCATCATATTCATCCTAGGGCCAAAAGGACAGGCCCTATGGGAGACATAGAGAGAGGGGGGAGGAGGTGGCTGCTCCGATCTCTTTGACCTGTCAAGAGAGGGTGCCCATTAAGAAAGGGGTTGGGACCTCCGATCCTCACACTGATCGCACCGCCTTTAGAGAAGTAATGAGAGATCTCATTAGAGTCATCAAAGCCATTGAACCGGTGATAAGACATCTTCAACACCTGCAAACAACCAGAAAAATCTGTATTGTGCTGTAGACGGTCCTGAACGATGGAAATCAGCTACACCACTGCAATAGAAGGACTGTAGATGGTCCGCTTGTGTCATATGGAGCAGCAGAACGCAGAAAATCTGCATTTTTAGCAAAGGGCAGATGGCTGAAAATCTAGGTTTTCAGCATAGAGGGATCTCCTCTTAAAGGGGTGACTCAGTATACTCACTTCAGCAACGATACCATGTGGCAATGCGCAACAGAGAACCACAAACACCAAGAAGGGGGGGGGGGGGGGGGGGGGGAGCGAGCAAAGAAATCTGCACTGACTGAAAAGAATGCTGAACACAAAGGAGAGGACTGATCAGTCCCTACACACAATCCGAGGCATAGTGAGGGCACCGGATCAGGCTCGAATGACGACAGCAGCACTAACAATGACAGAGACGGTGACAGTGATGGAGTTGATGACGAAGACGGAGAATATCCAGCCTGCTGTCCACGCCTAAGACAGAGGAGACTGCAGCAACCAACAGAGCAACTGCCAAGGAACAAAAGAAGATGATAGTGCCAAGTGAGAAGGGTCAGGTATAAATAGCTGAATACCTCCAAATCTGGCCGACTTGCCATAAATGGCTCTAAATCTGGCCAACCTGCTGAATAATACCCTAGGACTACAATAAATCTAGTCCGACGGCACAAAAAAATTCAACAAATAGCGAGGTGGCATCTTGGGCAGTCCAGAGGCATGTAGGCACTGGCAACGGTTGGAAATTGACTGGAAATGCAAGAAATGAGCACACAACTCGACTAGAAGAAGAAATGCATGCTCTAGAATGAGCTGCCTCCTCCGTCAAAGCACATAACAGACATGTTAGAGCTCCTAATGTCCCCGCCTGACCCAAACTGAGGCTCACAAGCAAGAGATGGCCAAGCATGACAAATATGACTGCTAACAGTTGAACCATCAAAAGGGGAGCCTTCCACTTCGAATGAGGGGCATTTACCTTCACCTAGTGAGGGGGAGTCCCTATCCCAGACAGGTGCATTTCAAGTACTGGAGACTACTTGGTCTCCTTTGCAACAGTACGAGCCTATCACCATTCCGTAGTGGTATCAGCAGCTTATGCACAACTCTAGTGTTTCCCACTTTATTGCTACCCCTCAAAGTCCACACCGGTCAGCTAGATTATAGGCCCAATGGGATAGTCCACCCTACGTGAGCTATGCCCTTGTGTCATAAATTCTTCAGGATCGTGAACCTACTACAATAGCAGAGGATCTTACACAATATATTTAGCATCGTGCTATGCAAGAGGAGCTCGATTCTATCGAGCAAAACCAAACTTGGGAGTTGGTTCCATGTCTAAAGAAGCGGAAGGTGATTGGTGTGAAGTTGGTCTATAAGACCAAGTATCTTGCAAATGGATCCTTGGACAAGCATAAGGCATAGCTTGTTGCCAAGGGATTTTCCTAGACTGCAAGATAGGATTACTCAGGGACCTTTTGCCCCTACAGCTCAGATGTCTACTATTCGAGCTATCTTGGCTCTTGCAGCTTGTCACAACTAGCTTATCTTCCAAATGGACATGAAGTCTGTCTTTCTGAATGGTGTTCTAAAGGGAGATTTATCGCCTCCTAGTTTTCTTGTGCAGGGGAAGAAGGACCATGTTCACAAGTTGTGGAATGCCTTCTATGGCCTAAAGCAAGCTCCTCCAGCTTGGTACCAAAGGATTGATCGATCCTTTTTACAGAGTGACTTCCATCGATCAAATAAATACCCCAACCTTATGTATGGTTGTCTTGTCATCTTGTATGTGGATAACTTGATTATCACCGAGAGTGACTCATGGGAGGTTGATCTGACTTACAGAGTGACTTCCATTGATTAAATAATGGCCCCAACCTCATGTATGCTTGTCTTGTCATCTTGTATGTGGATGACCTGATTATCACCGGGAGTGACTCATGGGAGGTTGATCTGACTCGGGAGATCTTGAAACAAGAGTTCGACATGATGGATCTAGGGATCCTACACTTTTTTCTTGGCTTGGAGATCTATCAGATGGCACATGGCATCTTCATAGCACAGTACGTCTTTGAGTTACTTTCGGAGTTTGGTATGGCTGAGTATCAGCCTATTTCTTGCCCTATTATGTTGGCTCTGAGTCCAAGCTTTTAACAATTGGAGATCCCCCTTGACAATACATGACAAACATGACTGCTAACAGATACAGCATCGCCTACAATGAGATGCAGATCAAAAAGCTTGACAGGGAGAGAGAGACAATCAACAAATCTCTCGAGCCTATACATGCAAGATAGGCACATACGGTTGCACCATACTTTCCAATAGATGGAGTGATAAGAAGAAACAAGCAAGCTATCATCAACATTTTTGTTTCTTCACCTCTTGGTACCTTTTTCGTATGGGCCGTGGATGCAAGGCAATGAGAATGAAGAATAACGGGAGCTTTTATATACGCATATATCTAACAAACTATTATTGAGTTAATCTTAAAAATTAAAAGTATATTTTAGTTTATAGTTAATTATTCACTTTACATCTCAGTCTTTAAACCAATTTGCCCCTTAGTATGCTTGAGAATTGGCCTTTACCCTACTTGCTGAAAGACAAATTAAGCCCCAAATCTGATATGGACTAGCTAGCCTCTTGAATCTCCCTAAAATTCTTTAATTTCAACTGCTAGAATTCAAGTCCTAGACCCTCAATTTCGAGAATATATCCCGAGGTGGCTATCAAACCCTAATTTCTACTATAAATTAGGATGTACAAAAAAAAAATCCAATATCTCGACCTATAAAACTCAAATGGCTGGATTTTGTTGAGATAACTTAAGAGATGAATTAAGGATTAGAGAAAATGTTGTAGAGAGAGAAATTTCAAAGTTTCATCATGAGAAAGGCTGAAAAACTACTATTGTTGTGCTCAAACAGCCATGGAAGCTGTCACCTACAACTTAGGACCACCAAAAAGGCTACTACACCATAGGACCACCAGAAAGGTGGTTGTCTCCTTCTGTTTGTTATCACTTACTATACCAAAAAGACCTTGTATTGTTGTCGCCTGCACTTGGAGGGCTCAAACCTCCTGTAGCCTAGAGTAGGACTGATCCTTGGTGGCTATAAATCACATCACCAACAACTCCTTGCTCTTTGACAACCTCCTTTTCTCTCACAATGGCTAGAACAGACTTCCACCAGGGCTCCAACCTATTGTTGCTTGTTGTAGGACTGATTCCTAGTGGCTACAAATCACATTAGCAGCATCTCCTTGCTCTTTGACAACCTACTTCTCTCTCACAATGGCTGAAAGAGACTTCCACCGGCTCCCAAAAACGTTTTTCCACTTGCATGGGCAAGTTTTGCCAAGTTGGCAACCTTCTAATCCCATTTTCTAGCATTATCCAACTTATTAAATTAAATTTTCAAAATATTAATTCTAAAAATTAATTTAATGACTGTTTTAGTGTCCAAAAAAATAATTCCACCAACCAATATTTAAATCGGCTAGGTCAATTTGTCTTCCAAGTATCCTTGAGCAATCATTGGCTCTTTAGACAATCTCTAATGTCAGCACTAACATTATAATAAATTGGTCTAGGCCAAAATCTGACACTAGGCACCACCTAATACCTGTAAAACATAACTTATTACAATAACTTTTGCAACTCATAATTCAGGATCCTGTGTTCCACACTACGAAAAAATTAACTTCCACCTCACATGTGCAGGTCACATTAGCAAAGCAATAAAATTTTACATGCTCATAACAATCGCCAACATGATACACTTGCTTAAAGCAAAGTTCCCATCCATTGTTTGTACCCCATATGCCATCTACTACATTGACTTTCTAATGGAAATCATAAGGTTACTTGATTGGGTAAAAAAGATTGTTACAAATGCTTGCCACATTGTTGATTTCACAAAGAAGATAAAGATCTTCTATCTTCTGTGCCTATAGTGATGTAGAGCTAAAGAAGCCCTCCAAGACCCATTTTGCCGTCATGTGATTGCTTTTAGAGCAACTACATGATGTACAAAACAAAATTCACCAAGCCATAGTCTCGGAGGAATTCAAGGCATGGCTGCAGGAGAAGCCACTCTCAAGTGTGAAAGAGGACTTTCCTTGAGAGAGGCAATTCACCAAGCCATGGTCTCAAAGAAATTCAAGGCATGGCTAAAGGAGGAGCTACTCTCAAGTGTGAAAAATGACTTTCTTTGAGAGAGATATTTTGACATGATGTACAAGCATTGGTCATAGCAATAACCCACTTACATAGGATGTTATGCATAACTAACATGGAGAGCACCAACTTGGGACTTCTCGTTCACTTTATAAGAGTGGCCATTGAGGAGATCAAGGCGTATAGAGTACTTGATGTCCAGGATCCAAGGTAACTAAACTACATTTATTTTTATTCAAGTTGATTAACTACTTTAAGTTTATAATTCAAAAGGCTAATTGTAATTTTTTCTTTTTTAAATGTAGTGTGATATATCAGATGCCACACCCCAAGGCATAATGACATCCTTTATCTAGTTGAGAAAAGGTGGAAGTAAATGAGACGACCCATCTATGATCTTGCTACCCTATTGCATCTTGCCTATAAATCTCCATCTCTTTTTATGAATTAAGAATTGGCAGTTGATAGAGATGTCTACCTCCCAAAGGTATTGATGACCACCACACAACATTCCTATAAGAAATCATAAACTATAGCAACCAAAGAGAAACCGCTTTTGCTAGCGATTTGTATCGACATACTCTTTTTTGTCAAGCCTCTATTTTGGTGAGAATCTTTAGGATATCGTGTACCCAGTGTCCAAAAGATTGCCCTTAGAATACTTGCACATGTGAGACAAACTTTGAAGTTTAAAGTTTGAAGTTCGCAATTTAAACCATGTAAATCTTTGAATTGGCATTGAAGACCATGTAAATTTTTTGCCTAATGTAAGATTGCTCGGCTAGTGCATATAAGAGAAATTAGTCAACATAGCCATTGAGCCCTAAAGCTTATGCTTTTATTTGATCGCAGCATCGAGAAGAAATTTTGAATTTTCTACAAAAGCTAGCTTTAAATACTTTATTCTAGGAGTATTCTCTTTTGGAATATTATTGCTTGGGTACGACTGGCCAATTACCAATACACATATTTATATGTATTTTTGTCTATATACGCATCTATATAAACTATTCTATGCATATATAATTTTATTTGTTATAATTTTATTATAACTTACGTATGCTATAAACCATGTATAACCTGTCTATGTGCAAACAGATAAGTTGTAATAGCCCAATGTCTTGCACTTCTTAAATATTGTAAATGATGAGTTAGATTTGAATCTTCATATGCAACTTATCGTTTTATTCCAATTAGGTGAATGATGAGTTTGCAATCTTTGATTGCTATATGAACATGAAATGCCACTTAAATTTTTTGCCTAATGTAGGATTGCTCGGCTAGTGCATATAAGAGAAATTGATCAACATACTCTCTCACACGCACTAAGATCCGAAATAAGTTGAGCACATGGCAATTAGAGCGACTAATTTATTATCACTCTAACTTATCGATGCTATGAACCATGCATGAGATACCTTTGGCTACATAGATAAGTTGTAATAGTACAATGTCTTGCACTTGTTGAATATTGCCTAATGTAGGATTGCTCGGCTAGTGTATATAAGAGAAATTCGTCAACATACTCTCTCATACACACTAAGACCTAAAACAAGTTTAGCACACCGCAACTAGAGTAACAAATTTATTATCATTGTAACTTATGTATGCTATGAACCATACATGAGATACTTATGGCTACACAGATAAGTTGTAATATTCCAATGTCTTATGCTTGTTAAATATCATAAATAATGCGTCAAATTTGAATTTTCATGTACGACTTAGTTGATGAATTAAAGTTGACTAGGGCCACCCTAAAGAGTATTAGAAGAGAGTAAAATGAGGATCAAGAGGCCATCTTCAAGGATCTCTACATATCACGCACCCACCCACTAAAATATAACATAAATCACATGAATAATGACAATAAAAAGTACCTGAAATATCTACAATGCCTAGCCCACTAAACCATATGCCCATACTCACTCATAAGCTAACTAAATTGCTAACACCCTCTCAGATCATGAATGATCTAATACAATACAATGATAATGACTTCTCATAGTCCATACAACAAAGACCACTAGAATGGGACCATGGATGCCCAAGCATAGGGTCATTTCGTGCATTTAGTACGATATGTTCTATACATGAATATGTATAGTATGAAACGTACACAAAATTTTAAGACTAAAATATGTTGTTTCATGCATTCATTAAAAAATACATATAAAAGCATATATAAATCCCCCTTTACACATCTAGAATATGCAACTTAAAGATAGATCATGGAAAGCACAAAAACAATTATAAGACCATATAAGAGTTGAAACTAGAGTCATATAACATGTTCGATTGAGTCAAAAAAAGATACAAAATGATATGTGCCATGACACATACTATCAGTCAATGCTCATAAAATAACTCAAAATGGCAAAATACAAGATGACTCATAACTCATGACGACGACTCATCATTAGGCCCAAATACATCAAAAGATGGAGAATTGTCCTCACTAGAAGAGGCCTCAAATAGCTCACCAAAGTCTCTATCACTAATGACATTTCCAATATCATTATACTTGAACTCTCTAACTGAGGTAACGTCTACAACAACTACATGTGTAATAGAGAAACTCCCAAAGTCGAGACTCACATAGGTCCTAATGGTAGATACATGAGACTGAATGGTCAATCTCTTCAAGCTCCATGTAGAGATCCCCAAAGATGGCCTCCTACTTCTCATTTTGCTCTTTTCTAACACTCTTCAAGGTGACCCCACTCAACTCCAACTCATCAACATCATAGTGCGGGGGAGTTTCGGAAACGAGGGAAACGGAAATGAGAAAAACCAAAGTTTCGGAGTTTCGGAGTTTCGGCCAAATTTTGGAAACAAGGAAACAGCATTTCGGATTGTACACAAAACTAAAATACAGTAATATGTGGGTATGTAAAATTTAAATATATCAATGCCTACAACAACATGTATTCAAAGTTCATACAAAACTTTTGAGTCTTCATGTCATATGATTGAAACCATGATTCATTACACATTTCACAAGTCACGACTCACGAGTGAAGATTAAGGAGTCAAGACTAAGGACTCAATGGTTGAAACTTAATACAGCTTATCACAATTAAGACTCAATTTTCAAAACATAAGGCAACAAAATGAATTAGAATTTATGACTCATGAATAATCTATGATCTAAAGAGCAATGAAGACTGAAATTAAGAACAATGGAACAAGAATCAAGGTGCATAATAAGTGGGATCAAGATACAATGATAGCAACTATGTCATGTGAATAATCTGTCAAAACTCAAAAGTCCAGTGAGACTATAAGTATCAACATCAATGAACATCCGACAATTCTAGTCTGGGCTCTGTACTGCTAAACTGACTCTTGTATATCACGAGTCATCCAGACTCTGAGGATCTGTGCATTATCTTCTCGTCCGACTCCGAGGATCCTGATCGAGAAGTTGATGAAGCAGCCTCAGCCTCATCCTCAGACTCTGGCTTTAACTCTGTATGTGATGTACAACTACGTGTGGCCTTCACTCTAACCCTCCTCTGTGCACGAGTCTTATACACCGGTGCCGATAGCTCCTCATAGAGTATGGAGTAGATATCCCGCTCCTGTGGTATCTACGAAATGTCACGTATATTCTCTATATCAATCTTGTCAACATTCACCTGTAAAGGTGAACGAGATAAAGATATATTATATCAGAGGAGATTCAATATGTTCAACGTTCATATATATCATAATTTACAATCCAACTTCCAAGCAAATTAGCAATGTCAAGTGTCAAGGACTCAAGGTTAAAAAGTTAATTATGCATAATAATAATCATTACCAATTTACTTGTGAAGGCTCAGGGGACAGAGCGGTCCTCTCAAGAAGCTGGAGATTGCAATGGCAAAACACTAAACGCTCTGATTGGGTAGTTGTGAGCTTGTTTCTCTTTTTGGTGTGGAAGAGGGCCCATGTGCTCCAGTTCCTCTCAACAGGCCCTGAACTACAATCTTGCGAGAGAACCAGAATGGCAATGTGTTTCTATTCAAATTTAAGAGATTGAGGTTAAATAATTGGCAATTGCTAATATGCATTCCGCAAAATCAACATTTGAGTAGACAATAGATTACAGAACTTGTTACCTAGATTGCATAATGCATTAGATAATCAAGATTCAAAATATAAAAGTCACCAATCACATACCAAAGTAGAAGCACAATTGCCGTATTTCTCCCACCAAGAGACAGACTGAAGCTGTGTCTCTCGAAGCCTAGCTGTTGGTCGGCCAAAATGACGAGAATGATTGCGGAATGCCAGCAAATCATCATCTACTCTTCTCATCATTCTATAGCATCCTCTCTGAGGTGCCTCATATACTCCATGAAGCCCTCTAACTCCTCGCTAGTGTATTGCTCCTGGCTATGCCAAAGGAGATAAAAGATATGTGCGACAGCATGAATTGGTTTATGGAACCAATCCCATCGTGCATTCCACACTACACGAATCTCATCAACCCTATAGATAAATTAAGTTAAAAACTTAGAAGTTGGAATAATGATCAATCATCAAGGAGTCATTAATAGCAAATAATTACATGTATAAAAGTTAAACAAAAACTTACTTGTCTTGGGACAAAAAGTTATTGCAAAGCAAGACCTCGCCAATTTTATCCATATACTCATATAGAAGCCCCAAAGTACTCCCCTCCATATCAGTGATGCGCAATACAGTGTAAATAGGAGTGAGACTTTTCACCAATGCCTCTGCCTCAATCCACCAACTCTCATTTAAAATATTGTGCCTAAAAGCAAGAGCCTTTGGAGACTCTCTCTCACTCCATGTGAGCCATTACTAGCATGCAATGGTCCGTATCAAATTTAAACGGACCCGTATGAATCTCTCCAATGCAATAAATATATAAGCAAATCTAGTAGTGGAGGGCTTCAATAGCTCAAGTGTGCTATTGACTCGAAATATGCTTGTGACGGATGGTCTCTTTTTCACAAATCTTACCATCCTTGTTGCCGTCTTGAAAATGTTATCCACATTTCTTAGGAAGGAAACCCTCCTAGGAAGACCCTTCAAAAGGGCAACCAAGTGTGAGGCCGACTATGTAGCATAGAGGATACACCTGACACTACCGAGTGTGAGGATAGTCACAACCTTTAGCAAGGGTGACCTCATCGAACCTCGAGGGAAAGGCAAGGAGGTTACTGACATAGCAGTCAAGCCTACTAATGAGAGCAAGGACTTGTTGGAAGAGTTGATACAAGCACTGCCATCCATCGCATAATATTATGTATCCATATTTCACCCATGTCTCCTTCAAGGGCTCCAATTGAGCCTCTATGGATGCTTTCTCCTTTCGAAGCTCCCGTGTGCATAATGCATCTGTGGATGGACCTTCCCACTCACACCCTATGCGGCTTACTGCCCTGATTGTCTTCTTCCATTAATATGCAGTGGCCACATTGAAAGGGAAAACAAGTGCAAGATTGCACTATTACAACTTATCTAGCTGACCATAGGCATGTTATGCATGGTTTATAGTATACGTAAGTTAAAGCGACAACAAATTAGTTGCTCTAATTGCCGCATGCTCAACTTGTTTCGGATCTTAGTATATATGAGAGAGTATATTGACTAATTTCTCTTACAAGCACCAACCGAGCAATCCTACATTAGACAAAAAGATTAAATAGTCTTTAATGTTTATATAGCAATCAAAGATTGTAAACTCTTAAAGTTCTAGGCAACAACTTACTAGTTGAAATTGCAAACTTTAAAGTTGGACACACCTGCGCAAACACTCTAAGGGCAACCACAAAATCAACACATACAATGGCTGAAACTGAAAGGAAATTTTTCTTTATGTTTGGCATATACAAGACCTTTTCAAGCACAATGATTTTCCCATCCACCGTAATAATGAAAATCTAACCGTACATTGGATTGCATACGAAGCATTGTTTGCACATACAATGGATCCCCCCTTGTTGCACATTTGCATATGATACAAACAAGTCACGAAAAGACATTATGTGCATGGAATCTCCACTATCAAAATACCATGTGCTGCAATTTTCAGCCATTCAAAGACCATGTTCATATGAAGAAGGATCATATGAACAATGCATAACAAAAGCATAGGACTGACATCCAAGCTTGCTAAATGTATGGTTGCATCCTTCGTATTTATTGAATTTTCAACAACACCCATGCACGTTTGTTTCTTCTTTCCACTTGTCATTCTCTTTCTGCATTCTTCAATAACATGCCCCTTTTTTTTGCAATAATTGCATCTCTTTTTCTTAGCATCATCATAGGAAAAGTCCATAGAAAAAGTCGTTTTGTCCTTACCCTTTGAATTTGAGGACTGCCATGCTTCCCTTTGTTTCGATGGCTAGCTACAAATGCTTGATTATCCTACTTATGTTAGAGCGATTCACCCTTGATTCCTCTTCTTGCAATAACAATGATACCACCACGTCAAATGTGTATGCATTGGCATCTCCTTTTGCAAGTAAGCAAAGTGTAGTGGCAAAACTCCGATAAGTATCAAATAGACTAGCCAAGACTATAGATACAAGAGAGGCATCGGAAATTATTTCATCATTATTAGCAAGCTACTCTGTAAAGTCCTTGACACGTGTAATGTATGCATCCATAGAATCACCCTTTGTCATGTGCTCCACCTCAAGCTACTTATGCAAATAGGCTACACGAGCCTCATTCCACACTTGATACAACAAAGCAAGCTTATCCTAAGCATCCTTGGCCATTGTGCATGACCGAATATGCGAGATAACCTATTTCTTGCACGAGAGTGCTATCAAAGCATGAGCTTGGGCTCACACCCATCCCATCCCAACTGATTTTCAATGGGAGATGCAAGAGGAAGAAGAGTAAAAGATCCACTAGTGATGGTGGATGGGCTAGAAGAACCTATAGCATTCTATGTAGTCGAGCCTGTAGGCCTAACTTCTGAACCACGTACATAACCCCAAAGCTGCTTGGCAACAACAACATGCTTCATCATGTATGCCAACATGGGACATCCAATTTGTCAAAGTCCCCAAACATATTAAGCAAATCATTTTGCGTTGCCATTGCTTGCTGTAAATTTCTAGTTTTTTCTTTTTTGTGACCAACTATATCAAAAGTGCAAATGTCAGGGCAACACTAAAATAAAGCAAAGAAAAAGGCCAAAAGCTTACAATTTTTCGTAAAATTGATGATGGAGATGAAGAATTTGGAGCTGAAACGGCTCCAATGTGTGTGAACGTTGATGTGGAAGGTGTAATTGGTCTCAATGTATATGAATTTGGGGAAATTTCACCAAATCCCCAAATTTAGTTGCTAAAATTTTGTGAAATTCAAGCTTGAATGTGAAAAGGCCCAAATTTTTTGTCCATAATCGAGCAATTTTTGAGCCCCGAATGCAGCCCAAAAGTTTCGTGAGATTTGGGATTTTTCGGCAAAAGCTCCAAAATTTTTGAAGAAATTTGGAGGAAATTGATGTCTGCTGTAAAATCCCAAAATTTGCGCTTGATAGAGGCACTGCACATGAACAAGAGCTATTTTATGTGGCTGAATGCTGATTAAGACTGTGGACCATAAGTATTTTAATATCAAGCAAAAAACGCAACACATGCGTATTAAATCGGTCCATAATAGAACAAGTGTTGCTGGGTCTAGCAAGCTGTCAATGCCTTTCGTCTGGACAGTCAAAGCTGGTGGGATCATGGACAAGCAAGCGTGGTGTGACGGGCTGTCACGGAGCAACGTGGCTCGTCAGCGCAAGCCAAGGGCTGTCACGTCAACTACTGCAAGTGCAACTGATGTGTGAGCACACTGTCCGGGTTGTCTCATTAGCTGCTGGACCTTTCGACTCAACACAATACTATCGAGGGCAACATGAAGCAAATCGGCGGCTGACAGGCGCAATCAAGTCGCACATGTGACTATTAGTGCAAGTCAGAGAGCACAGCACGCAATCGAGCGTCAATGACAAGCAAGGAGAAGACTAGACAAGCACAGGGCTCAACAACGGCAACTGAGGCGGTGATGGTGGCGGCTCAAAGATATACTTTGATACCACTGTTAGGGGTTATGGTTCAACAACACGCGCACATGCATACTCACTCACACTGAACAAGTGAACAGCAAGAGAGGAGAGTGTTGGAATGTCACATCCACTCTGTGAATGATGGTAGAAAAGTACAATCCCTAAGGTACTAAGTACCACAACCACTGACGGGTGGTTGCATAGGCAAAAAACCCTTCTCTAGCTAGAAGGTAAAAAGTGCCTGTGAATAAGTGGGATCGTTCACACCAAAACTTAGGAGGAACACGATAAGTGTAACAAAATGCATCTCCATTCTAGTCTAGGTCACCGGTATTGGTCTTTGCCTACAGGCTGTAGCATATTCATCTTCAATAAGAAGATACAAAGACCTTGGTGGTGGGACATCTACCTCTTCCATACTAGGTGGAGATTTGAGTGTATCAATCCCTTATAGCTGATGGAATAGGCTTGGAGGTAGACTACTTCAGTGAAGGTGTGAGAGATCTCGGAATGTTCTTACATACACAAGAGTACCAAGCTTTCAAGACAGTTGCAATATGCTCTTTACAAGACCACTAGCAACTACACTCCGACGGCTAGCAACCTAGTTTTAGGGCTGAGCAGACCTGCATTTGCAGTCTATAACTGTTGCCTATGCTTGAGTTATCTCGGGCTGCTGCTAGATGTACCCTATGTTGATAAATACAGAGGGTAGTCCATACTCACATCCCTATCCTGTTAGAATGAAAGTGCATGAATCATGACTATTCCAAAGACACTAAGGGTGGGATGAGTGACCAATCTTTTCCCTTTCAATGAACCAAAGATACGATGTGTGAATAAAGTGTTGCACACATGGGTTGAGCCTCCCAATGCACAACACACAATCTGTTTTGTGCACGGCACTATAAGGCTCCATAGCCTTCTATTTCTTACACTATATGCCCATAGCCTTCTATTTCTTACACTATATGCCAACACAAGGTGGAATGCACAATCGCACCATTAATTGAGCACAAGGCATACAAATTTTACACAAGTGGCAATGAGGAATAAATCAATAGGTATCAAGACATGAGTTGCCCTTCTATATATGAGTCTGCCCAAGCTACAGGCTGCCCCTCAGTCTACTGCCCAGTTCACCACCAAGTCAAAGGTTGCTGCCCATTCATGTTCTTTTGATAACAACAGCTGCCACATCCACGTTTGCTGCCTATTCTGGCCACCCACAGCAGTCATTTGTCATCGAGGAGTTGTCACCATCATTCTCAGCCCCTGCATTTTGCTGCAGCAGGCCTTCATCAGCAAACACTCTACATTTTCCTCTATCTTCTCCCACACCTAATGGATGCTACCCACTAGAGCCCACCACTCATGTAGCTGGGTGGCTGTCAGCTGGCTGCCATCCAGCAACCCCCAGTCAAAGGTTGCTGCCAATCTAAGTTTTTCTGATCCAGTTACCAGTAGCTGCCATATCTGTGTCTGCTGCCCATTCTAGCCAGCAAGCAGTCATTTGTCGCCAAGGAGCTGTCACCACCATCTTAGCCCCTGCATTTTGCAACGGCCCAGCTTACAACCCAATCAGAGGTTGTTGCCCCTTAGCGTTTTTCTGATCCAGCAGCGCTGCCATATCTGTGGTACTGCCCATTCTGCCTGCCCAGCAGTCACTCATTATCAAGGAGCTGTCAGCATCATTCTCAGCCCCTGCATTTTGCTACAGCCAGCTTCATCCTCATGAGGGATCTATGTGTTTTTCTCTCCTGAATGGCTGCCCAGCAGTCACCTGATTGCAGAGTCACTCATTATCAAGGAGCTGTCACCATCATTCTCAGCTCCTCCATTTTGCTACAGCCAGCCTTCATCCTCATGAGGGATCTACATGTTTTTCTCTCCTGAACGGCTGCCCAGCAGTCACCTGATTGCAGCCACTCATTCCGAGAGATCAGCATTTTTGCATTCTCTCTTCAGTTGGCCGCCCAGCAGTCATCTTGACAGCAACTATCATTGCTGAGAGATTACATCATCATCTTCATCACCAACAACTCCTGAGGACTGCAGTTTTCTCCATCTACTGATGTCGTCCGTCATTATTCAGTGTCTTCTCTGACATCCTCCTGCCCGGCAGACTGCGTTTCACTCCCTCCACATAGCAAGATAGCATTCTCATCAGCAAGTGCTACCGCCTAATCAGCAGGACGGTGCCATCATATCCGAGCTCTAATTGACATCATTGACTCAACTCTACTCACCCCAATACCGATGTCAACATTGCAAATGGCAATATTGCAAATCCATGTGTATGAAAACAGGTATGATCAGATCAACCCTCACACCAAGAGTCTTACTTGCCTTATCACCACATTTGTGGAGGTTTTATCATGAACGGTCAGTACCTCAAGCAATGGTACATTGATCTTGTGCTGGTGCTTAATTCCTAAAGCACCTCTTTGTCAACACAAATGCCAGACTTAGAAGCAGTAAATTTTAATCTTGTGAATAAAGAAGCAGCAGATAATATAACTGGCAAGCGAAGCCTGAGAAGTTACTTCTGATTTGAGCAACCCAAAACACGAACAGACCTTAGATAAACAAGGAACCAATGACAAGCACCTTATTCATAGCAGCCATAGCCTTGCTTGCTCCTTTCATTGCACCTGCAACAGCTGTATTGGCATGCATAGCCTACACATTCAAAGCAACGACATCAAATCATGGTAAAACGAAACAGATTGAAACATCATTAGTGTGGAGAAAAACAGCACCTGGGTGTGTGTAGCAACACCTCTCATTTGAGCACGGCTTCCCTGCAACTTTGCAATCTGTTGTCTCAATCTTATCAACTGTCTGGCTAAAATCTTTGTAGCTGCCTGCCATATTATTTAAAACCGTGTATAATATACTAACAGGCAGATGTAAACCTTTTAAACATAAAGCTACATGATAAGAGCATGAAATAAAGTACAAAGATAACCCTTAATTTGTGTTAGTGTAGACATGTCACTCAGCAAAGTCGTTGAAAAACCTGACTTTGAAACAGAATGCGTTTCCAAGGCATCCCCTGAAACTCAGCCAGTACTCATTTTCTCTCAATGAAGTGTTTCTAAGACAGCCATATTTGAGAACAAATGGGCTAGGTCATGACACACCTCAGCAAGGGCTAGGCAAGCAGTGCTGCATTCTTTGAATATATGTGAAACACATATTGAAACTTTTACAAGCAAGCTTAAGGCAATGGGAAGGTCTGCTGCTAGTTGTAGTGACTAATATGTACACGAGTCCCTTTTAAAATGAGGGAAAGGGCAATATATTTAATTTAAGAATGTCAAGAGTAAGCAAGCATCTCTGCACCTTCAGAAAGAAAGCATATTGAGCATTTTTTGAGGCACATCTATAAGATAAAAGAGCAAGAACCACTGAGCATTTTTTGAGGCACATCTATAAGATAAAAGTGCAAGAACCACTGCAGAGTTCAGTAAAATGTGTGGTAAGCAGCCATGTATACATGATTGGTTATTTCAAAGTAAAACGCACCCCTCACCATTGATGATACACTACTAAGAACATCCATCAATCTTCACTTGTTTGGTTACTTCAAAGCGAAAAGCACCCCTCTTGATTGATGAGATGGGGTCCATCTTCACTTATCGCATAAGTGAGGACATGGTGATCTTCACTTATTGAACAAGAAAAACATACAATGCCAGGTCAACCTGGGAATCTCTTCAGCACAACATTACACATAAGAACAGATGGTTACTGAACAAATCAACCAGTTGCTCAGCTGTTGATATAAGACAGACTAGGTGGCCATGTACATACCTCATTTCCTGTTTTAGCAGTCTTTTTTATTTCAGCAACTAGTTTCTTTTCCTGCAATCACACAAAGATAAGTCATAGGCACAACACATTCACGGTCCACTCAAAACTTCAAGCAAGCAATCATGAAGAGAGCTAAGAGCCAAAATCTCCTGGGGCGTATGACTACCCCCAGATATTGGTACCTCTAACTGCAAAGCTCCAATTTCTCGCTCAATGCCTGCGAAACAGCCAAACAAATGAGAAGCCAAAATTTCTATCTGTTCATAATACAACTACAACAATACCACGGTAAAAGTACTATCATCAATAAAGAAGCTACAGACAAGGATTCGTGCATAAAATCTAGCATCATTCTATTCTTGTGAAAAGTGTGCGTGCAATACTTTGACCTGTAGCAGAAGTGAAGAAATCAAAAGCTTTTGGCTTCTATGATGTGTGTGCGAGAATGTGTAGGTGGAAGCATCAACAATCAGGGAATCTCCATAGCCCCAGTTCATATCCATAGGAGTAGAGAGGGACGACAAGTTGTTATCTCAAAGGCAACCAAGAGCTCCTGGACATGACATTGTCCAGAGAGAAAGATCCCCCTCACTTCATCTCAAACTTCTGATTTAGGGCATCTGTTGCACCATCCATGGGTGTTTTCCTGTCAGAATAAGGTTGACCATGTAATGCATGAACACCACATGGCCATGGTTTAGCCAGTTGAGTTGTGGACATACAAATTAGGATCATAAAATCTGATCTCTGATAACCAACCTTTACCAACGAAAGGCATCAACTTTCTCATTCCATCCAACCATAGTTGATAACATATGTCTCATACTTCCATACATGTACGGGTATGAAAGTATGATTGAAGTATGATTCAGACCCCTGGGCTGAATCATACATTGCCCTAATTTTTTTCTTAAAAGACTAGAAAAATATAAGAATGATAAATTGAACCTTAGTATGAATTGTAGACATTTCAAAAAAGCTTACACTTTGAAAAACAAGTATAAAAGACATTGAGGTTTCACAAGGGGACTGAATTTTGAGATTAGACTCTATAGAGGCCACTCAAGAGACTGAAGTCACGAGGGTCAAGACTCCGAATTGTAGACTTGCTATGGCATGTGCTACTCAAGTTGACTCATGAATCATTTTCATCTCCAGCATCCTCATCCTCCTCACCCTCACCCTCACCCTCGCCACTCAAGAGACTGAAGACACAAGGGTCAAGACTCCAAATTGTAGACTTGCTATGGCATGTGCTACTCAAGTTGACTCATGAATCATTTTCATCTCCAGCATCCTCATCCTCATCCTCATCCTCATCCTCCTCACCCTCACCCTCACCCTCATCCTGTGGCACACTAGAGGTACCAACACTTGATGCACCTACTGTCACAAGAGCTGAATTCTCATCATCTTCCTCTCTCATTTCTTGCAAAGCAAGCAGCCTTTCATCATCCCTTTCCTTGTTTAGCATTTCCAAGGTCACTTCTATCTTCTCAAATCCTCTTTCTTTCAGCTTGCTTATGAGATGCAAATTGCTATGTATCAAAACAAGCTTCTCTGTGTTCTTTGGCTTAAGTTTGTTCCTTTTCTTCGTATGAATGAGAGAAAAAGTGCTCCAATTTCTCTCACATGGTGAAGCACGAGTTCCTTGAGACAATATCCTAAGTGCTAAGTGCTGTAAATTCGGTGTCTCTACCCCAAAAGTTTCCCACCACTTCACACCTTGATGCATCCTCTTCTCATCCTTTGCAATAGGACATGCAAATGCACCTAACTCAGACTTATACTTATCCAATTCAGTCACATAGTCTCAATCTCTCACATGGTGAAGCACGAGTTCCTTGAGACAATATCCTAAGTGCTAAGTGCTGTAAATTCTGTGTCTCTACCCCAAAAGTTTCCCACCACTTCACACCTTGATGCATCCTCTTCTCATCCTTTGCAATAGGACATGCAAATGCACCTAACTCAGACTTATACTTATCCAATTCAGTCACATAGTCTCAATCTCATCCCATGTGGAGAAGATTTGGAAAAACATTGAGCTCCGTCGCCTGTCACCGCTGACCTCCACCACGCTCCCCGCTACCCCCCCCCCCAAACTCTCCCACCAATCACCGTCAACCTGCCACCATGCCGAGCTCCGTCTACATCACCGCTGACCTACCACCGCACCCCCCGCTACCCTCACCTTGATGCATCCTCTTCTCATCCTTTGCAATAGGACATGCAAATGCACCTAACTCAGACTTATACTTATCCAATTCAGTCACATAGTCTCAATCTCTCACATGGTGAAGCACGAGTTCCTTGAGACAATATCCTAAGTGCTAAGTGCTGTAAATTCTGTGTCTCTACCCCAAAAGTTTCCCACCACTTCACACCTTGATGCATCCTCTTCTCATCCTTTGCAATAGGACATGCAAATGCACCTAACTCAGACTTATACTTATCCAATTCAGTCACATAGTCTCAATCTCATCCCATGTGGAGAAGATTTGGAAAAACATTGAGCTCCGTCGCCTGTCACCGCTGACCTCCACCACGCTCCCCGCTACCCCCCCCCCCCCCCAAAACTCTCCCACCAATCACCGTCGACCTGCCACCATGCCGAGCTCCGTCTACATCACCGCTGACCTACCACCGCACCCCCCGCTACCCTCACCCTCACCCTCGCCACTCAAGAGACTGAAGACACAAGGGTCAAGACTCCAAATTGTAGACTTGCTATGGCATGTGCTACTCAAGTTGACTCATGAATCATTTTCATCTCCAGCATCCTCATCCTCATCCTCATCCTCCTCACCCTCACCCTCACCCTCACCCTCACCCTCATCCTCATCCTCATCCTATGGCACACTAGAGGTACCAACACTTGATGCACCTACTGTCACAAGAGCTGAATTCTCATCATCTTCCTCTCTCATTTCTTGCAAAGCAAGCAGCCTTTCATCATCCCTTTCCTTGTTTAGCATTTCCAAGGTCACTTCTATCTTCTCAAATCCTCTTTCTTTCAGCTTGCTTATGAGATGCAAATTGCTATGTATCAAAACAAGCTTCTCTGTGTTCTTTGGCTTAAGTTTGTTCCTTTTCTTTGTATGAATGAGAGAAAAAGTGCTCCAATTTCTCTCACATGGTGAAGCATGAGTGCCTTGAGACAATATCCTAAGTGCGAAGTGCTGTAAATTCGGTGTCTCTACCCCAAAAGTTTCCCACCACTTCACACCTTGATGCATCCTCTTCTCTATACTTATCCAATTCAGTCACATAGTCTCAATCTCATCCCATGTGGAGAAGATTTGGAAAAACATTGAGCTCCATCGCCTGTCACCGCTGACCTCCACCGCGCCCCCCGCTACCCCCCCCCAATCTCTCCTGCCAATCACCGTTGACCTGCCACCGCGCCGAGCTCCGTCACCCCCCGCTACCCCCCCCCCCCCCCCCCGTCTCTCCCACCGGTCACCGTCGACTTGCCACCGCGACCCACCCATTTTGCCCGCCTCTCGCGGCCTGCGACCCACCCATTTCGCATGCCTCCCCCCTCCAGCGGCACATTGTACCTCTCCCCCCACCAGACATCCGCGCCATTGAGCTGCCTCCCCCCAGCGTTGCCCCACGCCCGTCAAACCCCCCCCCCTCCCGCGGCCCGCGACCCACCCATTTCGCCTGCCTCTCCCCTCCCGCGGCACATTGTACCTCTCCCCCCACCAGACATCCGCGCCATTGAGCTGCCTTCCCCCAGCGTTGCCCCACGCCCGTTAAACCCCCCCCCCCGGCAGCAAACCTCTTCGCGCTGCCCCTCCCCGCCCACCCTGGCTCCGCCCCCACGCTACCTTCCCCCACCCTGCGGCTTCTGCCTACCGCTCTAGGCTCGCCACCTTCTACGCTACCCCATTCTGACACCCTAGCCCCCCCCACTCCCGTGTTGTCCCCCGTCTCCTTCAACCTGCAACTCCAAGCCCCTCATCCACGCGCTTCGGTCTAACGACATCTTTCGTGGCACCTGTTGCCTCCATCATCGTCGGAAAACTAAACCCCCCCCCCCCCCCCTCCTCGCTCCACCCAGCAAGACCACAGGCCTACGCATCCACCCCACACGAAGGCATCACAGGCCACCTCCCCCGAGGGCCCACATCCCCCACCCCCTCCCCACAGTCCCCGCCCCCTCGAGAGCTACCAAACCCCCCCTCCCAACACTCGCCATGTGCCCCCGACCACCCCACCACCCCTCAATCCCCCCCCTCCCCACCATCACCCCCTCCGACCACCCCCCTAATCCCCACCCAGTACAGGTGACCCCCCCCCCCAACCCCCACCCACCCCCCACAGGAGGGGAGAAGCCCCATATGCTGACACCCTCCACTCACCGGCAATCGAGTCCCCCCTCCCCCCCCCCACACAGCCACCAGCTCATCCATCCATGCCGCCCATCACACCTTCCCGAGACAGCAGCAGCTGCTATCACAGGAGTTTTTTCGCAATGGGCCGTGGTCTTACCTAAGAGATGCGAAGCGCAGAGAGTTCCCACTACCTGATCCCCACCCAGTACAGGTGACCCCCCCACCCACCCCCCACAGGAGGGGAGAAGCCCCATATCCTGACACCCTCCACTCACCGGCAATCGAGTCCCCCCTCCCCCTCCCACACAGCCACCAGCTCATCCATCCATGCCGCCCATCACACCTTCCCGAGACAGCAGCAGCTGCTATCACAGGAGTTTTTTCGCAATGGGCCGTGGTCTTACCTAAGAGCTGCAAAGCGCAGAGAGTTCCCACTACCCCTGGAGGTGGGAATCTTCGTGGTGTGCAAGTCAAGGAACGGCAAGGTCCATTTACTAGCACCACCGAATGGACCAAACTACGCCTTCTTCCTTCAGACCCCTCACACAAGAGACTAGACGACGACGACAGATAGAGGAGGAGGTGAAGAGCAAGGTAGCAGACCACATCTCCCAGTGGATGGGAGAAGGTGGACTGGTACTTTTCTCCCATCAGTGGCCAGGTTGCATGATGAACATTAACTGGTGGGCTCGGGCCAAAGTCCCACATCTGAGCATTATCTTTCAAGCCCCTCTACAGTGGAGAGCTCCGATGGATATGATCGAGTGGCCCGTGGCTCAAGCGGCCCGCTTCTACCAATGTACAGAGTTTCGCCTCTCAGCCTAGTTGATAGATGCCCTAGTGGTACCACCAGGCGCATCCATCACCCCCATGGTCCTACCAATGTACAAAGTCTTGCCTCTCAGCCTAGTTGATAGATGCCCTGGTGGTACCACCAGGCGCATCCATCACCCCCATGGTCCACCCAAGGGCCACCATGGGGGAATGGAGTTCATTGTCCAAGCCGACAGCAAAGCATATCCGCATGCCTCTCATAGCTTCTCTTCTTTGTCAACAGCTTCCACACCGAACAGATGTTTGTTTGGTCGGTCACAGTTTTCTCCATGAGTTTACATCTTGCATCCTGGAATGTGAATAGCCTCCATTATAGTGGAGCACATGGTTCCAGGAAGTTGATTGTTTGGCTCGAGCTACAGCCTACCCTTGCCGGATGAATCGACATCCTACTTCTACAGGAGCACAAGCTCACTCCCGCCCAAGCCTAGCGGGTAGGGAAGGTACTCCCGGGCAGTTCACACACTTACTGGGAGCACACCATCAGTGCCCACAGTAGGAGTAGAGACGTATGCATCTCTATTGGCCTGAGCCTCACCGCCTGTGTACGAGACCACGAGACAATCGTGGCAGGGAGAGTTATATGGATCAGATTGGATGTTGGGAACTCGTGCCTTGGAGTCCTCAATGTCTATGCCCCTATTGAGGTTAGAGCACGCGACAAGTTCTGGGTGGAAATCGTAGCAGGACTCCCAGAGGTGGAATCCTGGATTATTGGAGGAGACTTCAACAACCTAGAGACCTTAGAGGACCAGCAAGGCTAAGGCAGAAACTACTAAGGCATGGCTGGGGAGGAGCAGGAGGCATGGAATGTCTTCCTACTAGTAGTAGGAGCACTCAATGCTTGGAGAGACCAAGCTTTCCACAAGAGGGAGAGGTCGCTGGACTTCTCTTGGGGATACAAGCGGCTAGGCGGAGTCCTGCTGGAGCAGCTAGACAGGTTCTATGCGGGAGAATGGGAATGCTCTCGCGGAGGCCAGGTAGGGCAGTTTGCGGGCACCACCTTGTCCGATCACTGCCTAGTTCTCTTGACACTTGATCCCCCAACATCTGCCCTAGACACAACCCTGTTAGATCCCTAACTGGATCTATAGGAGGGAAGAGGTGAAGAGACAAATTGAGCAGATTTGGACTAGGGAGTGGGGCAGTTGGCGGGCACCACCTTGTCTGATCACTGCCCGGCTCTCTTGACACTTGATCCCCCCAACATCTGCCCTAGACACACGATCCCTGACTCGATCTATAGGAGGGAGGAGGTGTAGAGACAAATTGAGCAGATTTGGGCTAGAGAGTGGGGTAGGAGGGACCGGATCGCAGAGGAGGTTGAAAAGGTCCTAGCCGAGTCGAGCAGTATCTGCCAGGAGGCAGCCTTACACGCCAGGCAACAGAGCTAGGATGAGGAGAGAGCACTCCGGCAGGACCTAGCAGCCATGCAAAGATTACTACATGAGGCACCAGGGGCTCCCTCCTAGCCCCCTTCACAAAGAAGGAACTAGAGGAGGCTTTCCATACACAAGACAGGCAGAAATGCCTGAGAGAGGGTGGCCTCTCTAAAGCCTTCTTTACTACCTACTCGGAGGTGGTGAAGGACCCCTTATTGCTGGCCTTCCAAAAGATTTTCACTTCTAAATGGATGCCAAGGAGTCTTTCGGCAGTCTTATTAGTCTCCTTCCCAAAGGGGGAGACCGGTTGGAGCTATCCCAGTGGAGACCGATCACCTTGTTGTCTGTGGCTTATAAGGCATTGGCAAAGATGATTGGTAGGCGCCTCCGCCATGTGCTTCCAAACATCATTCATGACACACAGACAGTCTTTGTCCAGGATAGGAGCATCCTAGACAATGTCTTAACCTTCTTTGAGGCGACGGAGCGGGCCCAGCACAGTGATTAGGGATTGGCTGTACTACTGGATTTTGAGAAAGCCTATGACAGGGTGGACTAGGACTTCTTAGAGGGCACTATGGTGAGGATGGGCTTCCCCTAGGCATGGATCCGTGGGGTCTCCGCACTTTACAAATCGGCCACTAACAGGGTTCTCATAGGTGGCACGCGAGGGGAGGAGTTTCGACTGGAGAGATCAGTCCGGCAGGGCTATCCCCTAGCACCGTCCCTGTTCTTACTCTTTGCAGAGGCAATGTCTCACTTCCTTAGGTCACGTGAGTGGGTTACGCAGCCTCCGACTTCCAGTGAGAGAGGAGACGAAGCTGTTAGACTCAAAGTATGCAAATGATACAGCACTTTACGTAGAGGACGATGAGTTGATACTGGAGAGAGTGAGACTGGCCCTCAAGGTGTTCTAAACTGCAACACGAGCGAAAATCAACTGGCGAAAGTCGGTTGGTTTCCTTACAGACCCAGACTCTAGCATGGAGTGAGGCGTCCACTTGGGATTTAGATGGGTGAGCAGAGGGCAAATTGTCCGTTACCTAGGTTTCCAGGTGAGACTCGACATCACTCCCGCCTAACAATTTCTTCCAGTCCTTGACTCTATTCGAAGGAAGCTGACCTACCGGAGTACCGCTCGCCTTTCCCTAGTAGGCCAAACCCTGATGATTAACCAGGTCCTCCTAGCGATGGCTTGGTACATCACCTCGTATTGGTGCTTCTCATCTTGTGTAGTTCAGCTTCGCCGCCTAGTGCGAAACTTCCTCTAGGCCGGGTCAGACAGCTCCAGGGATTCCCGGGCCAAGGTGGCGTGGGCGACCATCATCCGGCATTAGTTAGAGGAAGGGCTTGGGATCATCAACCCAGAGTATCAGAGTATGGCCCTCTTGGGCAAGCTAGTAGTTCGCGGCCTCACACCAAGAGGGCAAACCTGCAAGGTCCTATCGGCAAGAGGGTCCCCAAGAGTGTAGACCAAGGCTTGGCGATAATTGGAGGCCGTCCCTGAGATGGGGATCTTCACGACAGCCCATATCACCCCCCCACCCAAGATCCTCCTTCCTACACAGTCTGTTTCGTGAGTGGCAAGGCCTCTGTAAAGCCCTAATTCAAAGCCCCCCGAGCTACCAGGAGGAGATAGACTGCCAGCCGGTGATCCGGAACCCCCAGGTCAGAGATCGAGAGGGGGTATAGATTGGCGAGTGCCCCCACATCCAGTGGGCTGGTTGGGAGACTGGCCCGGCTCACACCATCAGGGAGAGGGAGAAAGACGCAACAATACCTCAAGAGTGGCTTGCCTCCCCAAGACGAGAGCCGATAGAGCCCAGGGAGATATGGGCCACCAGATTTTCACCAACAGGTATCCCCCTATAGGTGGCAGGTAGAGTGGGAGGCGCCCCACATGGGACTTTCTTCACCGCGCAGGAGGGGGGGCGTCTGGCCCTTGACAGAGGGCAGCAAGATGAGGGGATAGTTGTCCTTTCATGGAGGAGGATTCGGGTGGTTGGCCTTCAGGGAAAGACATGGCGACAAGACCCTTATGTCTTTTGGGAGGAGCTCAGGGAGTGGCGCCTCTGGATTTGGAAGAGCAGGCCACTTGATGAGCTGAAGTGGGATCCAAAAGAGTGGCTATGGCCGGCCACTGCAGTCGCCATGAAGCCATTGAGGTTCTTGGAGTACACAACTAGGATTGGCAAATACGTATTGATGTAGGAGGACATGGATTGGGCACTGTCGCGCAACAGGCATTGGGCAGAGCACAGCATCACGAAGGCTTTCCGACGAACCTTCTGGTACCGCCTATGGGATAGTTGGAGGGCCAAGGAGGATATCATACTTCTTATGGTTGGTGACACATGGAGGCCTGACAGTGGGGAGTTTGTTAGCCCAGATGCAAAAGGAGGGAGGTTGTAAGCGCTGCACACAACAGCCTCTAGAGTCCCCAAAGCACTGCCTTTGGTCGTGTGAGGCGGCGCAGCTCGTGTGGAGAGGAGCATGCCGCATCCTTCGCCGTACAGCACCCAGCCTTGGATGTATCTCATGGGGAGCTTTTTGCTGGCAAGCAGTCACCTTTTGTATGAGGCTAGGATGCAAGACACTATATTCATTTTTTCGTGTAACAAATGTCACAACCTGCACAGCTACTTCCAAAACAGGCTTTACCCAAGAAAGTTCTCCAATATCCTCAAACAACAAATCAAGGCAATGGCATGTGCAACGGGTGTAAAAAATGGTTGGCCACTCTTGCTCCACCAAGTGACCAACACAAACACAACTGGCTGCATTATCCATGCACACTTGGACTACATTTTGAGGTCCCACTTCAAGAATGGCACTCTTAAGAATTTCAAAGATGGACTCTCTTGACTTATACTCATCACTTGTATCAACTGATCGCAAGAATGTGGAACCAAACATGCATAAAACCATTACATTGATAATAGGTTGACGACATGCATCAGACCATCCATCACAAACAATGCTACAGCCATATCTTTTCCATTTCTCTCTCAGATCAAGCAAATCTCTTTGCACAGATTTGACCTCATCATCCAATTCTTTAGTGTGCAAGTGATGGTATGAAGAGGCCTTGAAGCTTGGGCCAACATTTCCAATTGCCTTAACCACGTCAAGAAAGTAAGGACTCCTCACCTTCCAATGAGGAATGTCCTCTGCATAAAAGAATTGACGAAGGGCAATTGATACCTCTTTCCTTGCTTGTACGTCCCAACTTTGAAACAAGAGCCCTTCCCTAGCATTAGCTTTGCGCTTTTCATGCATCATTCCATGAGCATCACTAGCTTGAGAGGAACAAGTAGCCACATTGGCATTAGCACTTCTAGATGCATCTCCCAAATCAGAAACCTTTGCATCCAATGCATCCTGTGAACTCATGTGGGAGTACTTATATGCAATCTACGAACTACATCTTTTACATCTTGGGGTGCACTAGAGCATTTATCAACCCCAAATCTCTTCAGCCCCAAGATGTGGGCACGAATTCGAGCAGGACCACCATTCCATGTGTGGGAACAATATTTGCATTACATAGTACGCTGTCCATTCTTCAATTTCTGCAATTCAATCACAAATTGCCACTCTTTTCCTTGCTTTCGAACCATGCTGACCTGGAAAACTGAGATCAGAGAGAGAGAGGATAGGGCTGAGTACTCAGCAGTGAGCACACAGCAGTCTGCACACGCTGCCCTCTCATGAAGCTGAATTTCTGCACGCACACCTGAAGCTGAATTTCTGCACACACTGATCACTGAAGTCTGAATACTGCTGATTGCACACGTGCAAGGTGAGAGCTGACCACGTAGGCTGCACAAGTAGAAAAAACGAGGAGAACTCGGATGAAAACTGCCGCAAACAGGGCACCAGGAAGAAATCATTGGGGCCGTCATGGCAGTTGTTTTTTAATGTGAGAAAAAAGAAAAACGTCAAGTATGAAATGGCATATCATACGTTTTCATACCAAATGTTTTCAAACGTCTGGTATGATGATTCATACGTGTCTGAATCTAACTATGCATCCAACCTAGAAAAACCAAGAGGTTGCTCAACATAATTTCCTCCTCCATGTCCCCATTAAAAACCTAGACTTTACATCCAACTATTAGACCGATCATTTCCTATGGCTATCAAGAGTAAGTACCATCCTAATCAGGCTATCCATCCGACCTAGAAAACCCAAGAGGTTGCTCAACATAATTTCCTCCTCCATGTCTCCATAAAAAAACCTAGACTTTACATCCAACTATTAGACTGGTCATCTCCTATGGCTATCAAGTGTAAGTACCATCCTAATTGGTGGCCATCCGTGCAATAGGAGCAAAAGTGTCATCAAAATCAATGGACGGTTTCTAAAGAAACCCCTTGGCCCCCACCAATCAGGCCTTGTGTTTATCCAAAGTGTTGTCACTATGATATCTGGTCTTAAAGACCCACTTTACTCCAATAACTTTCTGTTGGGCTAGTTAAGGCACTAGCTCCCACATCACAGTAGTCAAGTACAATCCATCCCGTTCCTTGACTTATTATGGTACTAAACATATACAAGAAAATGTTGAATAAAATCCAGTGTTTTATACTGTCATTTAAAAATTCATAGGAAATTAAGGGATAGTCTAGTAAATATTATTTGTTTTAACATGAGAGTCTTAGTTTTAACTTTTAAAAGCCACAAATGTACATTTCAAGTTTCGAGTGGTTGAGAAAAAATGTATACTCCAAATTCGTTTATAAAATTGAAAACGCGTACTACAGGTCAAAAAAGAGTCTCAAGATCTAGCTACAATGATGGCAAGCATATGCAAGTACAAAAAAAATAGGAGATACAAATGTCGAAAAGAATCTAAAGGCTTTTAACTTTTAAAAGCCACAAATGTACATTTCAAGTTTTGAGTGGTTGAGACAAAATGTATACTCCAATTTTATTATAAATTTAAAAACATGTACAATAGGTCAAAAAAGAGTCTCGGGATCTAGCTACAGTCATGGCAATTCACAAGTAGCGTATACAAGTACAAAAAAGTAGGAGATACAAATGTCAAAAAGAATCTAGAAGCTACTACTAGTCAGATAAGTCATTAGACCTGTCACTCAAATCAGACTCACGGTCATCAATAGATGAATTTGATGTGCCTAGAACAATATCCACAAAATCCCCATCGCTAACGAGGTTGCCATGCTCATCATACTTTGGTTCTCGAACAAAAGTGTGACATTAATGTGACATTAAGAGTGATATTTAATGTCACGTTAAGGTCATAAATATGGAATGTGACATTAAAAGTGACATTTAATGTGACATTAAGGTAAATCTAGGGGAACATGCACGAGAATGACCATCCGGGCATTTGGGCGCCCGAACAGGGTTAAGGGGAGCCTAGAGAGTAAGAGAGTCCAAGAATAGTAGGACTCCAGAGAAGTGGACGGCTGGCAAAGGAATACGGATGAGAGGGGCCAGCACATATCTAGGCGTGGTTGGGAGGAGAAGAATCACTCGTGCTCAGAGATAAAAATGTAAGATGAATGTAAGATGGCTTCGTTTTAAGGATGGTTCTAATCCCCATAGCCACTCCCTCCCTAGAGCAATATAAGCTTGATTTCCAAATAATGTGGACGGCTGGCAAAGGAATACGGATGAGAGGGGCCAACACATATCTAGGCGTGGTTGGGAGGAGAAGAATCACTCGTGCTCAGAGATAAAAATGTAAGATGAATGTAAGATGGCTTCGTTTTAAGGATGGTTCTAATCCCCATAGCCACTCCCTCCCTAGAGCAATATAAGCTTGATTTCCAAATAATGAACATGGAAAGAGCTGATATTGCTCTAGGGAGGGAGTGGCTATGGGGATTAGAACCATCCTTAAAACGAAGCCATCTTACATTCATCTTACAAAAAGCATCCTCCAAAACACAAGCAATCGAAGTAAAAGAGCTTCCAAAACCACACCTCGCATAAGTTCTAACTACCACCTATGTGCTACTACTACCAACTACAATACCTTGAGAAGTGGCCCACCATCCCCTACAAGTATGTGATACTCGACAATCAATCTTCTCCAGCTCCATGTACAGCTCTCTAAAGATAGCATCCTGCTCCTCATCTCTCTCTCTATTCACACTTTTCAATGTAGCCCCTATTAACTTAAACTCATCTATATTCACCTGAAAATTGAAGTTGAGATGAGATGATTTCAAAAATTTTATTCTCCTATTTAGAACAAATATGGACTCAAGTTTCGAATTCCCTATTGTGCCATCGACATCTTCTACACATCTCTAAGCATGTGCAAGTCAGAACGACAACAAATAAGTTGTTCTAACTACCTAATAATAAGTTTGTTTCGAATCTTGGTGTGTATAAGAGAATAGGCTGACCAATTTCTTTCTCTCTCACACACCAAATGAAACCCCTACAAGTACGTGATACTCAACAATCAATCTTCTCCAGCTCCATATACAACTCTCTAAAGATAGCGTCCTGCTCGTCTCTCTCTCTCTTCACACTTTTCAATGTGGCCCCTGTTAACTTAAACTCATCTATATTCACCTGAAAATTGAAGTTGAGATGAGATGACTTCAAAAAATTTATTCTCTTATTTAGAAAAAATATGGACTCAAGTTCCAAATTCCCTATTGTGCCATCGACATCTTATACGCATCTCTAAGCATGCTCAAGTCAGAACGACAACAAATAAGTTGTTCTAATTACCTGATAATAAGTTTGTTTCAGATATTGGTGTGTATAAGAGAATAGGCTGACCAATCTCTTTCTCTCACACACACCAAATGAAAAATAACTTCAATTTACTAAAATTGAAAATTAATAAGAAAATCAAAATTCAAAAAAATTATTCTCTTATTTAGAACAAATATGGACTCAAGTTCCAAATTCCCTATTGTGCCATTGACATCTTATACGCATCTCTAAGCATGCTCAAGTCAGAACGACAACAAATAAGTTGTTCTAATTACCTGATAATAAGTTTGTTTCAGATCTTGGTGTGTATAAGAGAATAGGCTGACCAATCTCTTTCTCTCACACACACCAAATGAAGAATAACTTCAATTTACTAAAAGTGAAAATTAATAAGAAAATCAAAAATATTCACTAAAAGCATAAATTTCAATTTCAATTACCTCAGCAAGCACACTTAAGCCCACCTCTTGCACATCGGGTTACTAATACCCAAATGACTTCCCCCAAAATAGTGGCTTGACCAAAAAGGCCCTTTTCCAGCACACTATACTAGCAAAGGCTACTCCCTTTGGTCTCCATAGTTTATTAGCTCTTGGAGGTATGGACCATGCAAAGCCTTCGGGAGATAAGCATCTCTATCTGAGGCTAGCTCCTGGTCCGCAAAGAGGAAGGGGGCTCTTGCAAGCGGGATACAAGAGAGCTGCTAGGCCATGGATGTTGAGATAGAAATGCGTTACAATTTGATTAGCTCTTTAAAGCAACCCCAAAACATGTAAATTACCAAAAGCGTCATTAAACGGTGTAGGGTCGTCGGTCCTAGAGAGTTTCTATATCCCATAAGCAAAACCGATCTATTTGCATGGTGAATTGCTATCCTGGTGCTTTTTGGACTAGCATGGAGCCATCTTTCAAGGTTGAGATTTGGGCTTGCCTACACCACTTAATCAACATTTGAGCCCCCTCCCAAGATCGAATACAAGCATGTTTTGCATATCTAGATAGATGGTTGATTCTCCTTTGGCTATTCTAAGTAAGGGGTGTTAAGTCTACCAGTAGCTCTTGCTTCCACTCATGCTTGTCAAAAAAATGACTAAGAGACTAGAGAGACAATAGGGTTTGCGAGGAGCACAGTGTGTAAGGCAAACACTGAGAGAGAAGAAAAACTCAAAAACACAAGAAGAACACAAAAGAAAAGTTGAGAGGAGTTGAAGCTCAAAAGATGGCTGCATTGTCCTATCTAAATCAAGCAACAGCACCTTTAGGGAATCTGCATAGTGAAGGGATCAAAACGTAGTCCTTGGGCTATCGAAGTAATCACTGGAAGGTGAAGGACAGCTATCGAGGGAGCGAACTACAATCCTCACATGCCATTGGAGATGAGGAAGATACCAACTGTTGAGGGAGCAAACCGCAGTCCTCAAATGCCGAGGAGATGGCTTGGGCAGCAAATGCAAATCCCAAAGTGTGTCAGAGCAATCAGATGCAAGGAGAGCGGCCCTAATGCTAACATCAAGTATTGAATGATGACATCAGATGATGAGGATGTCCCCAAGCTGCAAAATGCAAATACCAAGGACTCAAGGAACTGAGGCCAAGTACTGAAAGTTGACGCCAGGTGGAGAGTGCTGACACTAGGTGGAGTAGTAGACCCAAACGCAGGCAGTGTGATGGTCGCCAGGTGGGAGAGAGAAGTCACTAGCTATCGAATGATGACACCAACAAGATGGAACCTCCAAACACAAGACTTGATGATGGAACAAGGCGCCTGAAGCAAAGGGTGAAGAAGGTGGAAGGCAGCCATGCGCCGAGGACCGCAATGTCTACCAAAAGGGGTGTGAGGGCAATGGAAGGGCTGGGGAGAGAAGGAAAGAATGTTGGAGTGACGAATGAAGTGGAGTGAAGAATGACAGAAGAGATGGGGATGAATGAATGAAGTGACAGCCTATTTATAGGCATAAGTTGTCTAGGGTAGCACACCACTAAGTGGGCGCCCACCTACAAAATGACAAGAATGAGGACATCGTTCCTTTTTGGGGCTATTAGAGTGAAACGCTAAGTGGGAAAATTGAAGAAGTGGTTTCTCAACAGTGTTATCAGTCTTGCTCCACCTTTCAACCAGTATTAAAGAGAGCATTCAAGGAGCTTCATCGACATTCACTTCAACTTGGGAAGAGAGCTTCATTCTCAATTTTTAGTGCGAGGTAAAATTTGTAAAATAATAAATGCTTTTTGTTTATATCTTTATTTTGATCTTTGAAGTTTGTATCCATTATGTCAAAAGATGACATACCAGCGAGACAGTAGGGTTGGCAGGGAAGAACTAGGAGTAAGCTCGACAAACATGGAGAAGAGAAGAGAAGAGAGAAGAAACTCTAATGAATGGAATGATGAAGATCTGAATCATGGAGTGAATGTGATACAAGGGAACAATGGTGCTGTAGCACAAGGAAGATGATGAAGACAGCCACAAATCACGAACCGCAATGTCCTCCTAAAGGGGTGTGAGGGTAGTGGAGAGGCTGGAGAGAAGAGGTGATGGACTGAATGAATCAGCCGTGAGGAATGAATGAGAGAGTGGCCTATAAATAGGCATAGTCAATCTAGGATGGCGCCCCTTTTTGGGGCTGCAAACCCTAAACGCAAAACGCAAAAATGCAAAAAACGCAAACTGTAGGTAAAGGGTGAAGGGTTTCTCAACACAATACTATACGCATGAAATCTAAAATCATGATGTGTATTGTATTTAATAATCAATTAGATTGGAGTTCTTCAAGGGAATGTTGAAGAAGATTGCCAAACATGGCCCTACCTACACGCCACCATCATCAAAGCACTTGCATACTACTCTCTTGGAGCGGGAGAGATCCAAGGTTGAGCAGGTTGCAGAGGATACGGAGATGCTTTGGGTACACCATGGTGTGACACTGATCACAGATGGATGGATTGATAGCCACAAGAGATCCATTCGTGGGCTAGTAGCATATTCTCATGGTGAGATATACTTTGTTTCATCTCATGATGCTTCAAGCATAGGTAAGAGTGCCAATGTACTTGCCCATGAGTGGATAGACAACATGAGATGGTTGGGCCATAGAATGTTGTGGCATTCATGGTAGATGGTGAGCCAACAAATAGAGCAACTAGTACCATAGTTGAGAGCTACTATCCTCACGTTACAGTTTGTTTTTGCATGGCTCACTTTTAAACCATCTTCTCAAGGATATTGGTAAGCTTTCATGGGTTGAGCTAACCGTTACTAAAGCTGCTGAGATGGTAATATTTGTGCTCAACCATCAATAATAGATATGTTCGCCATGAATTTTCAAAGAAGTCTAAAAAGATTCTCCTCAAGTACTCTGATACTCACTTTGCTTTACAACTTCTTGATGCTAGGTCATTTGAGAAAGTGCAGTGGTGCATTGAGACAAGTATTCATCAATGATAAGTTTAAGAGCTCCCCTTTGGCTTCTACTCCTACAGGGATGTCATGCATAGATACAACTAAGGACATGGGATTTTGGGATGAGGTGAAGAGGATTGATGCCATAGTTCAACCTGTTATACACTTACTGCGCCTTGTAGAAGCGATAAGGGTTGGTGCCAGATGAGGATCACTATGATGAGACCCACACCTTATGTGTGACACGTTGAGATGCCTATGCATCTCCTTTGCATTCAGCAACATACATGCTGGACCCAAAGTTTCAGGGTTGTGGGCAGAAGAGTGACAAGGAGGTTGCTAATGGCTAGAGGCGCATCTTGGAGCGCATGGTTCTTGATATTGAGATGAGACGCATAGTGAAGGATCACCTTGTACTCTACAGGAATTTCCGTGGTTCATATGGTTGTGGTGATGCAAAGGTGGACAGGTTCACTAGAGGCAGTCCTCTGTGGTGGAAGGATTATGGCTACGATGGCCCTGAGCTTTAGCGCCTAGCAATTCGCATTTTGAGCCAAGCTGTTAGCTCCTCTTGTTTGGAGCAATTGTGGAGCTCTTACAGCCACATTGCATCCAAGAAAAGGAGCAGCCTTGGTGTGCAGAAGGCCACTGTTTTTTTTTTTGTCAGTACAAACTTAAGTATGCTTTGCAACAATGTGACTACAAATGCCGATCCCTTAACTGAGTGGGAGATGAAGCAAGAGAAGCAAAGATGTAGCACAAGAGGTAGCAAAGAAGAGCACTGGTGATTGTTAGCAGATATGAGTCAGCTCATGGTGTGAGTCTGTGTGCAGAGGCTAGGCATTTTATGTAGCATTTTATGCAGTATTTTAAGGCACATTTTTGTGGCCATTTATGATGTATTTTTAGCATTTATTGCTGGCCGACCTGCATTTTATGCTCCCCACTTTTGTGGCTATTTATAGGGCTCCTCCTCCACAGTCTTTCGTGCTTCAGCCATCAGTGGAGGTCCTTCTGGGAGAGAGGAGCCGGTGCTGAGGAGCCCACGCAGCCAGTGACTCACCGTTGTATGCTGCTGTCTCGTGTTCGATATGGATTCCATTTCCCGAGCATACATCTGAGTTCTCATCTGTCTACTGTGTTCATTCTTTCTTTCTTTCTTCTGTCTTGTGTTTCAGCATTTATTTCAGCATATTCTTTACGCTTCCATTGCTGCACCACTTCTGACATGGTATCAGATTTCAGACTGCAACCTATTTGTGCTGTGTTTTCTTGCTGTTTTCAGGATTTACACCCTTCTTGCTGATCAGGCGGCTGTCCTTCCTGCTGGCGACTGCTGATTTGCTGCTGGCGACAGTGTTTCAGCATTTGCGTTTTGCGTTTTTCTGGACAGATTTGCGTTTACTGCTGTTCCACTCTTTGCTGCCCGTGTTTTCTTCATCAACCTGCTGGCAACAGTCTTTAGCCCCTGTTTATTCAGTTTGCAGCCTGCGTTTTGCTGTTTACAGCATTATTTTTGCCTGTTTTTCTGATTATTCAGGCCGTTTTTGCTGTTTTTGGCAGTTTTTGACTGATTTTTTTCACTTTGTGCAGCAGCTTTTGGCTTATTTTGGTCAGCCTTTGGGTTATATTGCATGTGAACTCACTATTTTTGGTGTTTTTGGTTGCGTTTTGGCTGTGCTCACTCTCCAAACGACCTTCTTTTCTTCTACTTCTCTTCTTATCCTCTCCATATGGCTCCTCCGTGCACTTCCTACACGCTCCCCCCGGAGTTTGATGGAGTGGCCAATGCTTTGCGGGCGAAGACATCATCGTCTCCTGTCAGTTTTACACATATGACCTCGATGCTTCTTGAGCATGAGGCATCCTTGCGATTACAGGGGCGGCTTCCGGCACATTATGGAGGTGAGGCTTATGTAGCTTTAGAGAGGGGTGACGGGAAGAAGAAGTCGAAGGCCCAGTGTTACCACTGTGGCAAGAAGGGACATTTGCGGAAGGACTGCAAGAAGTTAGCGGCTTCCAGGAAGAAGGAGCAGAAGACGAAGCGGGATGCTGACTCTACCGATGAATCCTCTCCTTCATCAGACTCCGACTCCGATCCTCCGCCAAAGGAGAAGTCCAAGGCGCGGAAGGGATCCTCTTCTTCGGATCGCGGGAAGGGCTTGGTGGCCCCTTCCTCGGCTGCTTTCTAGTGGTGGTGATGCGGTCATCCCTCACGACTCCTCGGTGCCAGAGAGAGAGTGTGAGCGGGTGTTGGTGGGGCTGCCGTGCCTCATCTATATTTTGATACAGGTGCACAGGTTCCAGAGAGGGACGTCCCTAACGCATCGACGGTATCTGGCAGTGAAATCCTAGAGACTGGAGTTGATTTCTGGGTTCATGATGAGCTGTTCTTCTTGATAGGGAGCGAGAGGCTTTCGTCTGGAGCTCACCTGAGGGGACACTTTGGTGGTTTGGCCAAAGGCGGGAATCCATGGTCACATGTTCAGAGGCATGTTTGGCAGCTTGGCTTTGTATGTCCTGAGTGACATAGGTGACATTACACAGAGAGCTGCTATGAGTCTTCTCTATTTTCAGGTGTTGTTGGTATGATCGACATCGACATCAGATACTCTCCGAGGCATCTTGGTGGTGGGCTGGCCACTCACCGCTTGGACATCCATGGTCCTTCTGGTGTTTCTTTGTTGTGTAGTTTATGATTCTCCATCATTGTACTATTTTATTGTATCAGCTCACACATGATCTGAGAGAGGGTGTTAGCAGATATGAGTCAGCTCATGGTGTGAGTCTGTGTGCGGAGGCTAGGCATTTTATGTAGCATTTTATGCAGTATTTTATGGCACATTTTTGTGGCCATTTATGATGTATTTTTAGCATTTATTGCTGGCCGACCTGCATTTTATGCTCCCCACTTTTGTGGCTATTTATAGGGCTCCTCCTCCACAGTCTTTCGTGCTTCAGCCATCAGTGGAGGTCCTTCTGGGAGAGAGGAGCCGGTGCTGAGGAGCCCACGCAGCCAGTGACTCACCGTTGTTTGCTGCTGTCTCGTGTTCGATATGGATTCCATTTCCCGAGCATACATCTGAGTTCTCATCTGTCTACTGTGTTCATTCTTTCTTTCTTTCTTCTGTCTTGTGTTTCAGCATTTATTTCAGCATATTCTTTACGCTTCCATTGCTGCACCACTTCTGACAGTGATATGGCCGATGAGTCTTGATTCTTGAGGTCCTAGAGACATATATGATATATGATCATTGATGACAAATGTATCTTTTTTATGTACTAGAGACTAGACACTAGACTCTAGAGTCTAGTTCGCAGTGTGATCATGACACATGTGATGTATCTTTTTGATAGTTTATTGAGTACTCATTGCTTAGTATTTATAATTATGGCTCGCAGCTCTTGACTCTTTGATTCTAAAGTTTAATCATTAGAGTCTAAAACTATTTGAATTGTGTGCACACCACTTTAAACTTTAGCCTTTGTAATGAAGGAAAGCGAAAATGCCCAAGTGGTGTGCGCAGAGAGAATGGAGTGTGTTCAGCAGTAGAGAGAGCAGAGAGAGTAGAGACTTGAGTTGGGTGTGTACCAGTGTAGCACACACAAAGAATGAAAGAATGTATTTATGTTTTAGGGTACGGTACATTTACACCCGCAAGAGTGCGGTCACATGTACAAGTAAAATATATACACGGGAAGTGTAGCGAAGGGCCTTTACACCCAACAACCTCCCACTTAAAGGTCATGAGCAAACCTTTAACCAACTCCCACTAGTCGAATGCAATGCTCATGCTGAGCCTTTGCAAGATTTTTTGTGAGAGCATCTGCAGGGTTATCTTGTGTTTTGATCTTAGTCAGTGTGACTAGATCATCATCCAACACTTGTCTGATAAAGTGATACCGTACATCAATATGTTTAGTACGTGCATGAAACATGGCATTCTTAGCTAGACATATAGCACTCTGGCTATCACATCCAAGTACAGGTGTTTTGGTGGGCAGCCCAAAATCCTTGACCAAGAGACCAAGCCAAACAGCTTCTTTCGAAGCTTCAGTGGCTGAAATATTCAGCCTCAGTGGTAGAAAGTGCTACTATCTTTTGCAATCTAGAGCACCAAGAAACTGCCCCACCAATCAAGGTAAATATATACCCACTAGTAGACTTGCGAGTATCCAAGTCACTTGCCATGTCTGCATCACAACATCCCTGCAGATCTAATGCACCCTTTCCATAGCAAATACATTTTCTTTGTGCGCCCTTAAGGTATCGAAAGATGCATTTCACTGCCTCCCAATGTGCTTTGCCAGGGTTCGATATAAACCTGCTCACAATTCCCACTGCATGAGCAATGTCAGGTCTAGTGGCAACCATAGCATACATGAGTGATCCACAAGCTGAAGCATAAGGAACACCCTTCATAGAGTTGGTTGCCATGTCATCTTTTGGGCAATCAGCTTTGCTAAGCTTAAGGTATGGTGATAATGGAACACCAAGTGACTTAGCATCTGTCATAGAGAAACGATCAAGCACTTTGTTGATGTACTTTTCTTGTGAGAGAAATAAGAGCTTCTGCTCTTTATCTCTCGTCACACGCATGCCCAAAATATATTCAGCTGCACCCAAGTCCTTCATGGAAAAGGCTGAATTCAGCTATCTTTTCAATGCATTAACCTGGCTCTTATGCTTACTAACAATAAGCATATCATCCACATAAAGCACAAGGATAATAAGGCTTCCATCATCAGCCTTCTTTGTGTATAAACAGTGATCTGCATTGCTTCTTTTAAACCTGTGAGAGCATGAAGGCATCAAACTTCTTATACCACTGTCTAGGAGCCTGTTTTAAACCATACAAGCTTCTCTTAAGCTTGCACACCAAATGCTCCTTTCCTAGCATAACAAAGCCCTCTGGCTGTTTCATATACAGCTCTTCTTCTAAATCACCATGCAGGAATGCAGTTCTAACATCCATCTGATCAAGTTCAAGATCCATAGATGCAACAATAGCAAACAATACACGAAGACTGGTCATTTTGACAACAGGTGAAAAGACTTCCTGAAAGTCAATCCCCTCTTTCTAAGTATAACCCTTAGCCACAAGCCTGGCTTTGTATTTGGGTTTGCCATCCACACATTTGATTTTGTAGACCCACTTGTTAGGAATAGCTTTCCTATCTTTGGGCAATGAAACCAAATCCCAAGTATCATTCTGATACAATGACTTCATTTCTTCCTGCATAGCTTGCTCCCACTTTTTCTTTAACTCACATGACAATGCCTCTTTATATGTAAGAGGCTCACCCTCATCTGTGAGTAAAATGCAGTCCAAAGAGGGATCAAACCTCTGTATGGGTCTCCTGACACGTGTAGACCTTCTCACCCAATGATCTGTGTTATCAAACAATGGATCTACATCCAAAGGAATGTCGATGACCTCATTATTTGGCCGCTAAACTGCATTTTCAGGTTGCTGTAATAAATTTTCAGGCTACTGTAATTGATGTTCAGCATGCTGATTTTGTTGCCCAAACTGATTTTCAGCATACCTTTGCTGCCCATTTGCATCTGGCTCAATAATGACATGCTGTTATCATAACCAGCATCAAATCGAGCTGAATTTTCAGTGTGGCTGATGGCTATTTAAGTGGCTGATCATGCTGAAATTTCACTTTCCTTTTGTCTACATCACTAGATGTGGCATTTTTCAGCAGCTTTGATTCATTAAATACCACATCTTGGCTGCATAGTACCTTTTTCATGCTTGGAACCCAAACTCTATAACCCATTTCACCATCATCTCCATAACCCATGAAAATGCCTCTGAGGGATTTCATGTCAAGTTTGGTCCTGCTATCAACAGGCACATGTACATAGCATTCGCAGCCAAAGACCCTTAAGTGGTCATATGAAGCAGGTTTGCCAGACCAAACCTCTTCAGGGAAGCCACTATCAAGTGCACGATATGGAGATCGGTTGCATATATGCACCGCGGTTTTAAGTGCCTCTCCCCAAAACAATTGCGAGAGATTAGCTGTGGACAGCATGCACCGAATCTTCTCACATAAAGTGCGATTCATTCGCTCAGCCACACCATTAGATGACGGATTATAAGGGGCTGTAAGCTCTCGTTTAATCCCATTTTCATCACAAAAACTATTAAATTGTTTAGATACGTACTCTCCCCCATTATCTATTCTTATGCATTTCAATTTTAAGCCCTTTTGAGTACTAACAAATGCATAAAACCTTTTAAAAGCATCCAATGCCTCACTTTTCTGCTTAAGCAAATAAACCCATAGCTTTCTAGAGTGGTCATCAATAAAAGACACAAAATAACGGAAACCACTATGAGTTTTTATTGGCATGGTACATACATCGGAATGGACTAAATCCAAGATACATGCCTTCCTAGAGGCTCCATGAGAGTATGAACCCTTTACATGTTTTCCAATGACACAGTCATCACAAAAGTCAAGCTTTGAGTTTTTCACATCAACTCTTCCAAGTGAAAAAAGTGCATCCAAACACTTTTGGCTCATGTGTCCAAGATGCTTATGCCATAGCTCCATGTGTGACTGTACTTCTGCAACTGCAACAAACTTTCCAGGAAGTGCCTTGCAATGAAGATAATACAAAGTTCCCTTTTTACCACCTCTAGTGACCAGCATAGATCCTTTCTGTATTTTCCACATTCCACCACCAAAGATAGTGTAGTAACCCTTGCTATCTAACTGCCCAACAAAAAGCAAGCTCTTCTTAATGCCAGGTACATACCTAACATCATGAAGAATCAATTCCTGGCCATTTTCAAGAGCCAGATGTATGGTGCCCACTCCTTCAATATCCTACAGAATAGTTACAGTACAGTACCAGAGCAGCTACAGTACAATTACGGTACAGAGATAGAGCAGAGATAGAAGCTCTACAGAGGGTCTACAGAAGGTTACAGAAGGTCATCAGAACCTCATAACTCATACTCAAACCATTCTAAACTATCAAAAACTATTCAATAGGCTTCCAAAAGATCTCAATCTTCATCAATCATCAATCCATGCTTCATACAGAAGAAAATCAGAATAATACAGAAGCTATACAGAACCAATCAGAACCTCAACAGAACATCATAGAGCTTCATATCTCCATTGAGAATCATCATAAACTTCCAAAAAATAATCATTATCATCCAAAACACTCTCAAACACTTCTATTAACAACCATACATCACTTTAAATCCATCAAAAATCAATCATTCAGACCTCAAAAACAACAAAAATCAGTCAAAAATTCAGTCTTTTTCCACTCTCAACAGGCATGATTATTCCCTAGGTAAACTTTCCCAAGATTACCTACTGCATAAGTAGAAAAACACTCCAGAGATGGAGTTACATGAAATGAGGCACCACTGTCAACAATCCACGATTGTGACAAACCATCATGAGCAGATAACAAGGCATCTATCACATCCCTTTTAGTGATATACATGTCTTCCACTGTCATAGCATGTGGATCTAAAGATGCAACCAGCAAATCAGCACTTTATCTTCTTCTATCTCCTCAATGACAACACTAGATACCATATTTGCCTTTTCTGTTTCTTTAAGGGTAGAGCTGCTATCCTTCTCATTCTTTTTGCCTTTTGCATTAGCCTGCTTCTTGCATTCTTGCTCCTTCTTATAGTACCTGCAATCGAGCTTTTTATGCCCTTTGCGTCCACACTGATAGCAAGTGACATCTTGCTGTTTTTCTTTGCTTTTGCTGCGATTTTTATGCTTATTTGCAGCATTTGACTTCTTTTCAGTCCGTCCTCTAACATTATAGGCTGATCCACTGTTTTCCCCACTAGACTTGCGTCTAATCTCCTCATTGAGGATAGAACCACGTACACCATCAAATGTCAAGTTGGGGTTGTTGCTCAATGTCACAACCAATGCTTCCCATGAATCTGGCAAAGTCATGAGCAAGAAGATAGCCTTTAGCTTGGGATCAAAAGCCGGCAAGCCTGCATCCTGTAACTGACTCAAAATACCTATAAATGCAGCCAAATGCTCTGAGACGGGCTTAGACTCATCAAGCTTTAAGTTGACTAACTTTCGCATGAGATGGACCTGATTAACAGGAGTAGTATTCTCATACGTAGCCTTGAGTTTCTCCCAAACTGCATATGCATTGTTGAGTCCCTTGATATCAACCAAGATATCATCAGTAACTGCCATTTTGATGTAAGTAATGGCCTTTTTATTCATTTTAGCCCAATCTTCATCTGACAAAGCAGCAGGTTTTTGTTCTGCCAAAGCATCTTCACAATCCTTCAGAAAAAGGATACCCTGCATACGATCTTTCCAAAGATCAAAGCCATTGCCATCAAATTTGCGAATCTCAAAAAGATTCTTTGTATCAGCAGTGGATGCACTTCCAGCCATTTTTCAGCAATAAATTTCTGCAATAGAATGCTGAATGCAATCAGCCAATAGCAAGGTTGCTGTATATAACAGCAAATACACAAACTTGCACTTCAAAGTGTGCCCAAGAAGCAGATATTTTGCTGTAATTTCAGTCCAAAGGGCTGATTACAGCATATACACAAAGCAAATCTGATACATATGCATACAAGACAGCTCCCACTTCAATAATACATTACCGTAATGCCCAAATGCAATAACCGGAGTGCTGTATGTGCCACTGTTTCACTGCACAATGAGCATTCAGCAATACATGTACCAAGAGAAGCTGCCTTTTCATAACATTTGATACATCCCAAGTCCAAATTTCTCCCAGCAGTGAATTTGCTGTAATTCCACTGTCAAAGCACAAATCGGCTCAAAATACATCACTAATGTGAAAAGCCCCAAATTTTCTGCAATAAATCTGCCCCAATTGCATTAATACATGTTCCCGAGAGCATAAAACGGGCAAATTCAGCAAAATTTCATATTATTTTGCAAAAGCCCCAAATTTTCCAGGTCCAAGTGTGCACGAATGTTAACCAATCTGACTTGGCTGAGCAAAATTTCACCAATACAGCAAAAGGCCCAAATTTTATGGGTCCAATGTTGAGAAATTTTACTCAAACGAGCAAATTTTCACCAAATTTGGCGAAATCCCCAATTTATACGCGCACAATGTCTGCAATTTTGACGCAAATGTCTGTATTATGCATGAACAGCACTAAATCTGGAAAAGCCCCAAATTTTCTGACTCAAATCTGCACAAATCTGAGAAGTGTGCTTGCGCGCGCGAACCGGGGCCTATTTTAATGTGACAAGTCACAAAAAAATTGCAAAAATGACTGTCGTGACCTGTCGACGGATCACGCTGATCAGAAACGAACTGCCGCCTGTCCACGCTGACCACGTCAGCTGTCGCTGAGCAGATTTGGCTGTCGCCTGTCCACGCTGACCTGTTTCTGACCTGGCGACTGTATGTCCAGTTGTCGCCTGTGTAAAACGTGACCTGAACACTGTCGCCTGACTGTCCTGAACAGAAACGTGACCTGAAAAGATGACGACCTGACCTGTGCCGACCTGGAATGGCTGCGCCTGACCTGTCTGGTTACAGACTGAGCAAAAACGAGCCTGCAGCACTGTCGCCTGTTTCGCGCGTGCTCTCGCCTGACCAGCAGAGATGATGACTTGCTGATTTCTCACGACCGAAGCGCTGGCGATGTCTCGCACAAGCTCTGGGAAGCGCACACACCTTAGCCGAAGCTCTGATACCAGTTTGAAGGAAAGCGAAAATGCCCAAGTGGTGTGCGCAGAGAGAATGGAGTGTGTTCAGCAGTAGAGAGTGCAGAGAGAGTAGAGACTTGAGTTGGGTGTGTACCAATGTGGCACACACAAAGAATGAAAGAATGTGTTTATGTTTTAGGGTACGGTACATTTACACCCGCAAGAGTGCAGTCACATGTACAAGTAAAATATATACACGGGAAGTGTAGCGAAGGGCCTTTACACCCAACATGTAATATCACATGTAATATGTATTCAAGTCTTATTTGAATTTTTCAATTTTGCAATGTCAATTGGCCTTAATAATACAATATATCTTGCACGCAGTTGCTAGTGCTATTCATGGCAAATGCAATGATCAATATGATGTTTAAAGTATTCTTTTAGACTCCAGTGTGTCTTTGACTATTTGTGAAGTTGTCTAATGTAGAATTATTTTTTAACTTCTCGTTCCCCCCATTCCTGAAATGGGACCTCCCTATTCCAATCATGTTCATGTTCCCCCCATCCCTGAATGGGCCTCCCCCATTCCAACTGCATTTCCTATTCCCATCAACGTTTCCCAATCCCAGTTCCATGTGGCCATGACCTGTGGGCTTGCTACATACAATGTGAATGCTTATTTATTGAATGCCTACATATACTTTGGGGATGCTACATGGATGTATTGATGCTTGGCGTTGATTACTATACCCACATATGCTTATGTTAGGCTCTAAGCTTTGGATCTGAGCTCCGTAGGATACATTCTTGCAGTGGCTATTTGCTTCAACGGTTTCCCATTTACGGGCTTGAAGGCATATTGTGAGTATATGCTCCCAGATGTATTACTTCATGTCTTTGGACACCCGGATGTTATGAGACACATGTACTAAGTTTTGCTTTTCCGGATTTACTTCCATGGGAGCACTTTGATATTTTCATTGCAAATCTTAGACTCTTGAGTCAATGGGAGTCTCTTACATGCTTATTGGTTTATGCATACCATGTCCTTGTTGCAAACACGGATGATTGTGTGCTGATTTAGCTTTGGCTTGTGCACACAACACATCCTTCTATTAGACACATTTGACTGCTTTGGATACATTCTTGGTTATATACTTATGCTTCACTATTCATATGCAATGAGTTAGTTGCACATTGGTGGATCTCTATTATGTTTGGAGATCTCTTATGCACAATCGACTTATGTATGCTACTCCTTTGCTTAGGATTGCATCTATGTACATGACATCTCTCTGCCTCTAACAGCATTTGGTACATTGGTAGTTTATGCCTTTGCTTGCACTGTTAGTTGCATTGTATATCCCAGTTACTACCCGAATATCCCTAATAGTGGGAGCTTTGTTTTGTGATCTTTTGCCTATAACTCTCATTTGCTACAATTATGGACATGTTAGCAGATATGTCAGTTCATGGCTGAGTTTGTGCATGTAATTCAGTGGGCTAGGGCTCTAGGATATTATCCTGATTATTTAGGCATTTTTCTTGGCATTTTATGATGGTCATTTTAGCATTTATTGCTGCCCGCCAGTATTAAATCCTAGCCGAGACCTGACATGATTTAGCATTATTTTGCCTATTTATTCAGGCTTCTCCTCCACATTCATCATTATGATCATTCATCACCTAACTAGTTATGGTGGAGGGAGAGGAGCAAGTGCTAGTGCCTTCACAACCAGTGACTCACCTTGGTTTTGTACTATCTCATATCGGACTATTCTAAAATCCAAGATGCAATAGATGAGAATGTATGTGGCCATACCAAGCTTGTGGAGCTTGCTTTAATCCATACAAAGCCTTCTTGAGACGATAGACTTTGTGCTCAAAGCCTTAGACGGCAAATCTTGGAGGCTATGAAACATATACCTCTTCAGTGAGATATTCATGGAGAAATGTTGTCTTAATGTCCAACTAATGCACCTCCCAATGAAAGTGGCAACAAGGGCAATAATACTCCTAATGGTAGTAATCGAGAGGTAGAGGCAAAGGTCTCCTGAAAGTCAATTCCTTGTTGTTGGGCATTGCCCTTAGCAACAAAGCAAGCTTTGTACCTATCAATAGAACCATCTCACTTTCTTTTAATTTTATAAACCCATTTGGTATCTATTGCTCGCTTGTCATAAGACAAGTCACATAGCTACCAAGTGTCATTCTGATGAATGGAAACAATCTCTATCTTCATTGCTTCCACCCAACAATCATCTGAAAAAGTATCTCTATAACATAAAGGTTCTTCATTGCATGTTGTAGCCACTAAAGGTTCTTCATTGCATGCTGTAGCCACCAATGCACATGCAATAAGATTACCTTGTTCCTTACTAGAGCGGAGACTCGTGTGCAAGCAGCCAAAGGAAGAGGCTGCTTATTGTTCCGAAGAGTGCTAGTGCCAATGTGGCTGCTTGTTCCTCTCAAGCTAGTGATGCTCATGGAATGATGCCTAAAAAGCGCAAAGCTAATGCTAGGGAAGCCCCTTGTTTCAAAGTTGGGATACACAAGCAAGGAAAGAGGACATTCCTCATTTGGAAGGTGAGGAGTCCTTACTTTCTTGACATGGTGAAGGCAATTGGAAGCACAATTGGATTCATAAGTGTATGAATCATCATACTAGATGTCTGAAAACGTCTCGTATGAAAAGGTATGATATGCCATTTCATACTTGATGTTTTCTTCACATTTAAAAAAATTTTCCACAACTGCCCCAATTTGACGATTTCTTTGTGGCGCCCTATTTGCGGTGGTTTTCACCCAAGTCCTCTGTGTTTTTTCTACGTGTGAAACCTGCGTGGTCACCCTGCATGTGTGCAACCAGCAGTATTCAGACTTCGGTGATCAATGTGTGCAGAAATTCAACTTTAGGTGTGCGTGCAGAAATTGAGCTTCACGAGAGGGCAGCATGTGCAGACTGCAGTGTGCTCACTGCTGAGTACTCAGCCCTATCCTCTCTCTCTCTGATCTCAGATTTCCAGGTCAGCATGGTTCCAAAGCAAGGAAAAGAGTGGCAATTTGTGATTGAATTGCCGAAATTGAAGAATGGACAGCGTACTATGCAATGCAAATATTGTTCCCACACATGGAATGGTGGTCCTGCTCGAATTCGTGCCCACATCTTGGGGCTGAAGGGATTTGGGGTTGATAAATGCTCTAGTGCACCCCAAGATGTAAAAGATGCAGTTCGTAGATTGCATATAAGTACTCCCACATGAGTTCATAGGATGCATTGGATGCAAAGATTTCTGATTTGGGAGATGCATCTAGAAGTGCTAATGCCAATGTGGCTGCTTGTGCCTCTCAAGCTAGTGATGCTCATGGAATGATGCATGAAAAGCGCAAAGCTAATGCTAGGGAAGGCCTCTTGTTTCAAAGTTGGGACGTACAAGCAAGGAAAGAGGTATCAATTGCCCTTCGTCAATTCTTTTATGCAAAGGACATTCCTCATTGGAAGGTGAGGAGTCCTCACTTTCTTGATGGGGTGAAGGCAATTGGAAATGTTGGCCCAAGCTTCAAGGCCTCTTCATACCATCACTTGCACACTAAAGAATTGGATGATGAGGTCAAATCTGTGCAAAGAGATTTGCTTGATCTTAGAAAGAAATGGAAAAGATATGACTATAGCATTGTTTGTGATGGATGGTCTGATGCTTGTCGTCAACCCATTATCGATATAATGGTTTCATGCATGTTTGGTTCCACATTCTTGCGATCAGTTGATACAAGTGGTGAGTATAAGTCAGGAGAGTACATCTTTGAAATTCTCAAGAGTGCCATTCTTGAAGTGGGACCTCAAAATGTAGTCCAAGTGTGCATGGATAATGCAGCCAGTTGTGTTTGTGCTGGTCACTTGGTGGAGCAAGAGTGGCCAACCATTTTTTACACCCGTTGCACATGCCATTGCCTTGATTTGTTGTTTGAGGATATTTGAGAACTTTCTTGGGTAAAGCCTGTTTTGGAAGAAGCTGTGCACGTTGTGACATTTGTTACACGAAAAAATACAGTTCTTGCTTCGTATAGAAAGTTTAGCTCAAAAGAATTGCGTAAACCATCACAAACTCAGTTTGCATATATGTTTATCATTTTGGCAAACATGTTGGATGAGAGAGTCTTCAATGGATTGCACCGCATGGTTGTTAGTGATGAGTATTGCAAAAAGAAAGTGAGCAGAAGTGCCAAAGCTTTGCAAGTTTCATCTATTGTCTTGGGTTCTTCATTTTGGACCAATGCCAAGATGATTGTGAAGCTATGTGCTCCAATTTTAAAGATTTTGCATCTTGTTGATAGAGAGGGTGCCACTATGGGATTGGTGTATGAGCTCACTGATTGCATGATAGAAAAGATTGAAAGTCTTGAGTTTCAAAAGGAAATTTGTCCAGATTGCATCAATACGTGTATCCAAGTGCATATACCATGCAATTGTTGCACAAATTGAAGAAATTTTACAAAAGCCCCAATTTTCTTGGGTCTAATGTGCACAAATTTCAATGAAATTGAAGAAATTACACTAAAATGCGAAAAGCCCCAAAATTTCCCGAGCAAATGTACACTGATTTTGCAATTTATGAGTCAGATTGTCATGTCCTACATCAAGGTCCCAAAATCCGAGAAAAGCATTAAATTTCTAGGTCAAAATTGCACACTGTGCATGTGCACATGAACGCCCGTCAGTGGGAGAAGAAATAAAGATTGCAAGAAATCTAAAAAATGGGAAAAATCAGGTTTGTCAAACATTGACCAGGCGTGGTCTCCGCCTGGGCCGTATTGTCGCCCCATTACCTGCTGGATCTGTGCCGGCGGTCGCCCGCCTAACCTACGTGCTTGTCGCCTACTGGACCTGCACCTGTGGCAACCTGTCCACTTGTCGCCCCTGCACTTGTCGCCGACCTACTATCGCCTACTGCTCCATCTGGGTGCCCACTAGCCTGCACGTCACATGCTGACTGCTCACTGCGACTGTCAATTGTCGCCTGCCCTATCAGCCTGCGGTCGCAACCCTGTCACAGCCCTATCACCTACGCTGGCATGTCGTCTACTCTCGTTCGCCTGTGACAATTGACCAACTGTCAAGCTGCCTCTTGCCCACTTTGAAGATAGTTTGATAGCACATGTGCAAGGATCGAGACAGAGTATAGGTCAGACTAAGTGCAGAGTTCAGAGTAAGAAGAGTAAGCAAGAATGAGAGCACGACACACAAGGTGTTTGGTACAATGACGAGATGTACCACTTTAGGTTTTGATAATATATATAAAGTACAAGTGTAAGGGTGCGTTCACACCCGAACACCGTAAAAGGCACGGTGAGCCTTTATTCCCAACAATGTGATCTTTGTGGGCTGATTATAATCTCAATCTCAAAATTCATAGTCCTCTTGTGAAGCTTCAATGTCTTTTATACTTGTTTTTCAAAGTGTAAGCTTTTTTGAAACATCTACAATTCATATTAAGGTTCAACTTACCATTCTTATATTGTTTTAGTCTTTTAAGAAAAAAATTAGGGCCACGTATGATTCAGCCCAAGGTCTGAATCATACTTCAATCATACTTTCATACATATACACGTATGGAAGTATGAGACGTGTGTTATCAACTATGGATGCTATTATTGCTTTAGATAGGGGAGACGAGCAAAAAAAGAAGAAAAATCAATGCTACCATTGTGCTAAGAAGGAGTACCCCTAAAAGGACTACAAGAAGCTAGTTGCATTGCACAAGGAGCACAAGAAGAAGAATAATAAGAATAAAGACTCCTCTGATGACTCAAGCCAGGCAGCGAAGGCCGCACCGGCTTTTGTCACTTTCTAGCCCTAGTGATATTGTCATCTCTCACAACTCTCCAATACCAAAGAAAAAGTATGAGGGGGTGGTCATGGTGGGATATCTAAGCCTCATCCATATGCAAATGTAGTGAGCCCTGAGTATAGCTTTCTATAAGCATCAACTAAATCTGGCAGATTCAAATCATACAGCTAGTTGACCTTGCATGTTCACGATGGGATGTTTTATAAAGAGCGTTCTTTGCTCCTAGTCTTTTCTCATATGAGGAGACACTTTGGTGGGTTGGATGAAGTCAAGAAATTTATGGTCATGATGGTGATTTCTAAAAGCTAACTTGTGACAAGCATCGAGATTCAACTATTTCTACTTCCCAAGGTCAAGGATTGATTTGATCAATATTGACATTAGTGTGTTTCCAAGGCTACCTTGGTGGTGGCTTGATCACTCACAGTTTGGGTATCCATGGTCCTATCTAATTGTTATCGTTATACGTACTATGATGTGTCCTTACTCATTATATACTTTATTTTACTAATCATCCATGATTTGATGAGAGAGGGTGTTAACATTGTATATATCCTAGGTTAGAGAGCTCACTAGAAAAAGGCATTTCTCATCTGAGCCTAATGCACTTAACACAGCCAACTTGATTTATGGCACATTTAATGCGGTCGACCTAATCATGTTATTCATATTTATTTTCACCTATTTATTGGCTGCTCCTCTCTTCCACTTGATTCGGTCATATGAGACACTTTATTTCAGAGAGAGGGAGTGTACAGCCTCTACTAGTTGCCAACAACCCATGCCTTTGTTGAGCCTTGGTAAATGGATTCCATTTCGAGTCTATGCTCTTTAACTTCATGTCTCTGTGTTTACAGCAATCTTATATCAGCTTTGTCTCTTTGCTTCCATTGTTCCACACCATTCTAACAATAAGCACTACCAAATTCAGCACACTAAAGTGCCACTTAGCCAGCCATTAAGTGGGCACACACACAATACAAGCCAATAAAAACCCTTATACACACATGATATGCACTATGCTAACATGATATACACGCATGATATGGTCTATGCTAGCATGATATACGACTGATAGACAAATACGAATCATTTGGTGGATAGCAAACTTCCATTGAAATTATTTACTTCAATAAAGATGCCAATCAATGGGAAAATTATAGCAAAAAAAAGACTATTTGTGAAGACATCCATCATCTCCTTCAGAGCTGTCTTGATCTACAGTCACTACTTAATCAGTGGACTGTGAAACCTGATAGTTCCAATTTTGGAAGTACTTTTTACAGTTCGATAAATTTCCTTCTCGTCACTCACAGATATCTTACTTCTTTGCATGGACCAGATTTTGGGCCCTATGGAACATATGAATGTTATGCAACCATGCCAATTTTGAATCTTCGGGTTTTTAGCGTGTGCCCTTTTTTTGTAGTTCTTTAGAACAATTACTATCCAATTGTGCATCACTACGTTATATTGATGGTTCCATACTCTATGTGCTTTGTGCTGCTGACCTCCTTAATAGCATCACCCCCCTATGTTAACTTAATCAGAACGCACACACGTATATTGTAAAGGCGCCCCCGCATCAAACATGCAAATCCTGCTTCATTTGTGCACACACGGATTCAGAGTACATCAAACACATGAAATTCACTGCATTTTGTGCAGACACATGCACATAGAATGATTAGACCAGCAAATTGAGTACCTCTGGTTGCAATAGTTGTTTCTCGCCTGCTCGTGCGAAGAACATCTGCAGAGAACCATCCAACAAGAGATCACAAGAAACAGGAAAAGAAGAGAAAAGCTCAGGGATTAGGCAAATGATACACTGACCTTTAGGAGTTGGCGTGGACTTGAATATATTCATCGGAGGTGTTCCCGCAGGTGTAGCGATGGTGTGTTTTACTTCCGGCAGATGAGCTTTTCTACTACGAGAGCGTGTTTTGGGGAAAGGGGGGGGGCGGGGGGGGGGGGGGGGGGGGGAGGGAGGGGAGGGGGACGGGGGACGGGGGGATGTTGTTTCGGGGGTGAGAGAGAGATCTTCCCACGCGGTGGACTCCGAGTCAAATGTGACCGTTGAAGCCCCCTACGTGATGACCTGTTAATCCATCCTTTGTGCTGTGGCCCAGGCCTGAGGCCACACCTAATCAAATTCGACTTTCTGGAGTCGTGCAAGTCAATGAAATACATGTGTGCCCGTGTCACGTTGACTTAGGGCCGTAACCATCAAGACTTGCCATGGTTGTTAAAGTACCTCCAAAAATAGATGGACTATAATTACTTCCACATTTGGCGATCAAGTTGTGTGAAGTTTAAGTTTTCGTATTGGAAAGCTCAAGGCTCTTGCACGCACATGCACACACATAACTATAAAAACAAACAATGAGCAAGCACTCTTGCAGCGTTCATGCATTTAGAGAGAAAGAGAGGGAGAAGACAGGCTAAAAATATAAATCTGCATAGTAGCTTGATGTTTGAGGGAACCACCATGCTATCAATTAGAAACCTCCCCCGTCCAAAGTAAAAGGGAGGGCAAGATATCGATCTAAAACCTCCCCCATTGAAAGCTAGATGGTTTTGGGCATTTGCCTCAACCTACACATAAATGATGTTGATGATGCCTTTGTGCAAAGATGACAACCAACTCTCGTCTTCCTCCTAATGTCTACAAACATAGTGGACCTTGGAGAGAGGGGCTAAAATGGAAGGTGCTCAAAAAGATCGAGAGAGAGAGAGAGAGAGAGAGAGAGAGAGAGAGACGTTGCAACCTAGAACTGGCCTCTTTCATTAAAGCTCTAAACTTGTGTGACCGCACCTTCAGAAGTCTAGACAACACCTAGTGAAGTTGTGAACCTAGCTGTAGCAACTCTATCTATATTCTTGCATGTGACTACTTTCATTAAAGTTCTAAACTTGTGTGGCCACTAACCTTTAAAAGTCTAGACCACACCTAGTGAACTTGTGAACATGGGTGTAGCGCGGCTCTATCTATATTATTGCATGTAACTACTTTAGTCTTTCTTCAAGTATTTTTGTGGAGAAATATATTGGTTATTTTCGACTATTCTTTACTATTTTGGTGTGGAGTGCATGCTTTAGAGCCCTGCCACATGCAAGTACATGAACTTGCAGTGGGGCAGGACCATCAACTTGCCCTAGCAAGGCTAGGCCGCAAGTCAAACGTCTAAAGGACTTGGCTAAATATATCAGGTGAGTGCATCGAAGGAGCTAAGAGGATATCCATTTTGAGCTTGGAATGTCTGCATTGCTAATAGGTGAAGAACACCACAACATTACTTGTGCCAGTTAATCCAACATTCATTATTTTTGAAGTTACTTTGTGCACTACACCAAGTTCTATCTTTGCAAGATATGAAATCACGTCAGGTCAAGTTAATAGGCCACACCAACTATTTCACGAGCAGTATAGACTTGCGCAAGTCAATTGACCTATGCATGTCTCGACTCTTACTACCACGTAGGTTCAAAGAGAGCCTTGGTATTTCTTTCAACTTTAAAGTAGGTTTGGAGAGAGGCTTGGAGTGCATGCTTTATTGCCACGTAGGGTCGATGTAATACCATCAATTCTAAAGTAGGTTGGCTTGGTATTTCTTTCAATTCTAAAGTAGGTTCAGAGAGAGGCTTGTAGTGCATGCTTTATTGCCACATAGGGTCAAAGTAATACCATTAATCCTGAAGTGGTTCAGAAAGAGACGTCTCTCCAACCTTACATCGTAGTAAGGCATGCATTCCAAACCAAAATAGTCAAGAATAGCTAGAGTCGATACACTTTTCTACAAAAATACCTTGCAAAACATCAAAATAGTCCTATATGGGGCATAACAATGTTTTTTAACCTTTCTTTTTTGAATTTAGAAAAAAAAAGACTTTTATTGATGATATTTGGATACCATAGAAAGAGAGGAATAAGATTTTTGATTCTGAAAACTCCTCTGTCTAGTCTCTCTTAATAGTTAAGAGAGGAAAAAGAGTTTTGTTTCTAAAAAAGCCTTTTCTCTCTTAGTAAGTGCACACATACTTCTCTCTCTCTCTCTCTCTCTCTCTCTCTCTCTCTCTCTCTCTCTCTCTCTCTCTCTCTCTCTCTCTCTCTCTCTCTCTCTCTCTCTCTCTCTCTCTCTCTCTCTCTCTCTCTCTCTCTCTCTCTCATGCACTATGCATTCAAGTTAGGGCATGTTTTGTTATATTGCTGACATTGATCACGGTTTTGCACAAGGTTGGGTTTGTTGGAGTCTACATCCAAGCATCCAGTACAAAGCAAAGATCAGGAAGCCCATGGTTTGTATTTGATTCATGACAACAAGAATGAAAGGCTTCTATGGAAGCCACAATTGTAGCTCGTGTATTGCTTATGTTGCATTTGAATAAATTTAACTGACCTTGTATGCTAAAGATTAGGTTTAAGTACGTGTTAACTTATGTAGGTGTCAATGGATTTGTGAGCAATCGATGTGCCATGGTAGGAAGCAAATCCTAGTTGCACCATGGATCTATGAGTAGGAGCACATCTAGGTTTTCACAATAAGAAGGAATCTGAGATGAGGCCTAAAACCCTAATTAATGTGTCATCACCTTGGGAGCTGCTCCTATTGAGACACTCCAGTGCAATGACTTGTAGCACTTTGATGGGGGCTAAGAACACAACAATGCTTGCACTATCACCTCTAGAGATCCCCCCAAGGACAAGAAAGCCATACTTTGCACACGCGCACGTGCACACACACACACTCTCTCTCTCTCTCTCTCTCTCTAGTATATATATATCCCCACTTTGTGTGGTGTAGTCGACGATATGGGTTCACAATCGATTTGATACAATAGGACTGCAGCAACCCATGATTAGATTCTGGAGGCTTATGCTCGCCAAAACAAGCCTGCCAACTTCTCTTTCTTTCCATTGTCTAAGTCCCTTGTAGAAGCAAGTCCCCCAACTTGATCATAAACAACCCCCTTAAGTTGGCCCCTTGTTTCCCAACAAGGAAAACCTCGAATGAAAATTGAATAGGATAATGATTGAATGGAGATGGTGTACCTTAATCCTTCATTTGAATGATAGTGCCTCTTGAATTCTCTTTGAGAAGACTTCAGTTATTGCTTCTAGCTTCAATCTTTGAATCTTCGCTTATCGTGATGGATTCTCTCACAACATCGTGACCTCAAGGATATAGAGTATGATAGCACATGCAAGAGAGGATACTCAGGGAGGGTCATAGACAAACAAAGTTGCGACTTTAAGAGAATAAAGAAATAGCTACACACTTTTATTGCATAGAGGAGGCCCTTTAAATAGGCATTAATTAAAGTACATTTGGTCCCCTTTTCTATCAGTCTCAACCATTCTCATCTATCCACACTCTAAAGTATAGTTCATATTGCCTATGCATATAAGGAAGGCACCACACATATGCACATGCATAATAATACTCAAATAGTCTGACATCTTTCAAGTTGTCCATTGATTTACAATGGATTAAATGAAGTCACCATAAAAGACAAATACCCTATTCCATGGTTTGATGAGCTCCCAAATAGGCTGCAAGGAGGAAAGATCTTCTTTAAGATGGATCTAAGATCAGGGTACTACTAAATCAGAATCAAAGAAGAAGACATTCTAAAGATGACTTTCAACACAAGGTACAATCATTATGACTTCATTGTCATGTCTTTTGGGCTAACCAATGCACTAGCTAATTAAACTAGCTACCTTCAATTAGCTAGTGCAAGATATCTTCAAGTCGTACCTCGATGAATTCATCCTAGTCTCAATCAATAATATTTTGACTTATTCCAAGAAGAAGACAAACACCCATGTTAATTGCACATTTTTCTAGGAACCCTAAGGGAAAATAAACTCTACATGAAAAGAAGTAAGTGCACCTTCTTTAAGAAACAAATAGAGTGGGTTTATAATTTCTAAAGAAGGTATTGTTGTGGATCCAATCAAAGTGAAAGCTATATAGGATTGGTCGTCTCCTCAAATGCTCAAAGAAATTCAAAAATTTCTTTGCTTAACAAGTTGGTATTGCATTTTCATGAAATATTATGCTGCCCTAATTGCATCCCCCCTCATTGAGTTACTCAAGAGATAGTCACACATTGTAAGGACCCATGTTGAGTAAGGGAGCTCTGATAGGCTAAATAATGCCTAACAATGGCATCCATCTTTAAGCTACTTGACCTCATTAAGGAATTTGAGGTCATAATAGATGTGGTTTAGAGAAATAGGAAATTACCAAAAGAGGAGAAAGAAGAGTTCTAACTATAGAAAGAGTGAAGAATCACCTATTGGATTAATCTCCCACTTCCCAATCTCAATAGACTTCTCTAAAACTAGTGATGAGTTGAAGAAGGGCCTCCCAGATTAGCCCCAAAATTGGGCACAAATTTTTGATCCCATGATATTAACAATGACAAACCACCTTAGTACCCAAAATAGGCATAAGAACAAGCTTCAACCCCCTTATTGCCTAGCTAAATGATTGGTCTCTTTGCAAGAGTTTGATAATGAGATTCAAAGTAAGCCACCGAAGTTGTAGGGAATTGTTGATTGTTTAGCAGATTTATGTAAGCATATGAAAGAGTGAGCTAATATCATTGATTGTGAGGATTTGTGAAAGATTGATAGTGGAAAATCTATCAAAGTCTAAAAAGAGGAAGATTAAGCAATAAGCACTTTGCTTTTCTTTAATAACGGATGTTGGGTGTACAGAACCAATGTGGATGAGGTGTATAATCAATGTGGAGTGCTTGAGTAGGTGCCATCCATTCTAGATCACAATTATAGCATGTGGTGGCCATTTTGCTAGATGTCTTACTACTTGAAAGGCTTTGCATGTCAGATACTAGTGATTGATGGTTTTCAAGACACTTTTGGATATAGTAAGTGTTGAGATATTTGCTAGTAGAGACACCACACTAGGAATCACAAAGTGACCACTTAAATCCATTCAGGTGGCATTGTTCTTTGAAAAGTGGAACATTGATTTGTTTGACCAGTGTATCCTTCATCCATAACACATAAATGATATATTGGTGTGGCAATAAACTACTTTACGGAGTGTTCTAGACACGTTCACAATGAAGCGTAATGGCAAGGAGATAGTAAGTTTCATTTTTGAGCAAATTATTTATCATTTTAGTCCACCGATAGAACTTGTTTTTTATCATGGTACATATTTCTTAAGTAAGGTCACAACAACTTTGAGTGAAGTGTTAAAGATCAAGCATAATAAGGCTACTCTTTATAACCCTCAAGCAAACAAACAAGTAGAAAGAAGCAATAAATAGTTAGTGGGGATCTTGGCAAAGACCGTGTCAAATGATAAGCGTGATTGAGACAAGAAGATATATGGGGCTCTCTAAGTGTATAATATGACTTTTAAAAGAGCGATATGCCACATCCCATTCAAGTTTTTATATGGAGAGAATGTGTCTTGACCTTACAAATTGAGCTATCTATGATAAGATTCACAATGAATCACTTTTTAGGTGAAGAGGAGTCGCTACAAGAATGGATGGAACCCTATCTCATCTTGATATAATCAGGTTGGAGGCTTTACTATATTAGGAGGTAGGAAGAAGCAAATAAAAGTGCTTCATGATTTGTGAGAAAAGAAGTATAAATTCAAGAAGGGGCAATTGGTTCTTATTTATGATGCGTGTTGAGAACTATTCCCAATAAAATTAGAGCTCAAGCCTAGCACAAGTGGGATGGGCCTTATCAAATAATACCTATAGGGAAGAATGGCTCTACAACCCTTCTTGCGTTTCAAAACAAAGTAGTTTCGATAAGCTTAAGCCCTATTATGTGTAGAGAGATGATGTAAAACATGGTGCCTTTGCAACAGGTGTCTCATGATCCAACCTAAACCTACCAAGAGTACCAAGTCAATCAAATGGGAGGGTTGATTCCATATCTCAAGCACCCGTATTTGAAGTAATGTTACTACCAAGACAAAACCATTCAATGAAGTAAAGGTTGTCATTTTATTGAGTCACTAGATAGCTCAATGTTATTGATTCCATATCTCAAGCACCCGTACTTGAAGCAATGTTACTACCAAGACAAAACCATTCAATGAAGTAAATGTTGTCATTTTATTAAGTCACTAGATAGCTCTTTCATTTGGGATACTAAGGTCTATTGTTACCATATCAAAGGATTCTTTTGAGTGTCCCTATATTGAGTTTAGTGAGGAAAGAGGGACCTGCACTTGTTGGATTTTGATTATCGTAAGTACACATATGTTAATCCATATGGCATGGTGCATCAACAAATCTTTAGTCTATACATTATTCTTTGATGGATCTTTTAGAGGTTCAAGCAAGCATATGATTGTTGGGGTAGTAATTAAAGACCCCCATCATCGAGTCATCATGAAAATGGGTATCTATCTAGATTCCACTTTTACTAATGACATGGTCGAATACAAGGCCTTGCTGGGCAAATCTAACTAAACATAGGGGCAAATCTAACTAATGACATGGTCGAATACAAGGCCTTGCTAATGGGGGCAAATCTAACTAAACATGGTGGTATTTATTGGTTGTTAGTGAAGGGTGACTCATAACTACTGATTAATTAGTTGAATGGGACTTATACTGTGCGAGATCACATTTTGTGTATATTGCATTTTTTTGCTTTAGATGTGCTTGTGACAATTGAATGAGTGACATGTTAGTTAATTCCCCATTAGTGGAGTTGCTTTGTGGATTCCTTAGCAAATTATGTCTGTGTTGAAGATGTGTTTTTCAATTGTGGTCCTAAGGGTCTTTTGAGATTACTTTATGATATCAATCCGGGGCTATAAGGGTTACTTGCTAAAATATCCTTCTTTGGTTGCAAATGGCTTGTATGGGTAATGAGTCAGAGCAATAGACCACCTTCCAATTCTTTCATGGATGAATAGAATCGTGCAATGACATATCCAATCAGACACTCCTTACCATTTATGCAAGGGGGTTGACCAATAATTTGATGCATCTAGTATAGGGGCTTGAGTGGCCCATCACTTGGTCTAGGAATTGCACATTAGGAGGGTTTTGTAGGGATTGAGGGCTTATTAAGGGAGTATTTTAGCATTGTGTTGCTATTGTTGTGCTTTCTGGTTATATTTCATTAGGTTATGAGGACCACTTTATTCCCTTCCTTTGGTGTGAGTGCTCTTAACTTGTAGGCTATTGATAAGTTTTGTTGTGCAAGTTAGTTGGTTCACTGTCAAGGAGGGTTCTATGAGCTATAAGGTGGATTCTTCTTCAACATCAGATGTATCTGTCACCTTGTACTCAATTTATATGTTGTTTTCTTTTTGAGGAATTGAGTAGGGATTATGTTTACTATGTTATATGGATTTGAATCTAGGACTTGGGCTAGGGAGTGACTGGCCTAAGTGGGATGCATCCAATGCTTTCTCCTTTCTTAAGGGTAATTTTAAGTTGAGCATAAGCATAATTTTAGCTAGCTTGATAGTCAATAGGTGGCCTAGGTGTGAATTCCCAGTTAGGTTTAAAGGCGCACCTTGTGAGCACAAAGAGCATAGCCCAATGCTACATAAGACATGTCCTTTTTGACCAGAAGATCTCATTTAATTTGAAGCTTATTAAGAGATCCTTCATGGAGATAACATAGGATATGTTATTTAAAGAAATTGATCACTAATTAAGTGCCACGAGGAACTAGATAATACAATGGCATATGTTGCTCATGCACCTGTTCATGCCAATATTGGAATTTAAATTGAAGAACATAAGAAGCTCTTAGAAAGATGATTGACATGGGAAGATGAAGAGCTTATTTGTTTGGATTATCCAACAACTATAAGAGAATTCATGAAGCAAATGTCCAAAACTCAAGTGAAAGAGCTTTGCTTGATCCACTCATTGTGCACCTAGAATTGTGAGACAAGCAAAGAGTCAGATAATGCATTGGAATGAAAAGGAGAAGGACAAAGTGCATTTGAATAAAAATGGTATTCTAGTCAAGGTTTAGTAGTTAGAATGGGTAGTTGACTAATTATTATTGCTAAGCAACAAAGGGCTCTTTGAAATTCATGCATGAACCAACATATGTAGTATTTGCATCCCTTAGAGTGTTCATATCTTTCCACGATGTTACACTTGCTAAGCTAGTTGGAGAAACATCCCTTGTACGACAAACTCCTCATAGAGAAAGAACTACATGATACTTGCCAATAGGGACAAGAAAGCATGATGCTTGATGTTATTACGTACGTCTTTTTCCTCACTTAAGACCTAAACTTTGTTTATGCCTATGCCTTGCTTCAATACAATCCCAACTTCTTTGATTGGTTTATTCTAAAGTTAAGTGACACACAACATAATATTTCCTATGCTTTTGTTACAATGCAGAGTGAATCTTTTGTGAATGATGTGAAGTAGAGTAATGTATATGAAACCCCTATTAATAAGAATCCAATAGTAGAAAGTAGTATGATTGAAACTCTAGATCCTAAACCATAAGCTATTGAAGTCCTTACTAATCCAACCCACTAGTCAGGCCAAGTTGAGTTGGTTGAAACTCAAAACACTACAAAGGAGATTTCTCAAACTCACATGTAGGTTAGCCCCACTGAATCTAACCCTCTTGTTTACTGAACTTAAGCCTTTCTTGATGTGTCATTTGCTTAGTAATATGGTAGATGACTTGGGAAAAAAAGATAATTCTCTTAAAACAAACACATTGCTCCAAGTTGACTCTACTTTTTGTACTTTTCTTAAACTATTTGCTATGATAGATATGGGGCTTGCAAATGTTGATGCACTTCAAATCCCTTTGAAGTGGAATCCCACTTGGGAGGAGAATGATCATCTCTTCCACAAAAGAAGCCTTATTCATAAGAGCAATTGCAATCATTTCCACTTATTTTCTCTTATGCTTTTGTAACCAATAGTAGCAACTAGTCAAAAGTCAAGGATCTTAAGCAACATTGCAAATCCCTTATGCTTTTGTAATCAATAGTAGCAACTAGTCAAAAGTCAAGGATCTTAAGCAACATTGCAAATCCTACAGCCCATTATTGTAGAAGTGATATATTCATCAACTTGATCTTATTTGCTTTAGTAATCGCTTCATGACAATGCCTAACATTGACATGTAGCTAGTATCCTTCAATCTGACCCAACTTACTACGAGACCACTTCACGTCACTCTTCCATCATTGCTTGGAATTTTGACTTTCCATCGAAGTTACAACATCACCCATTGATTGATAAGATTCTAATTGAAGAGAAATTACACATGGCTAGTTGCTTTGTAGGATCTTTCTTGCTTTGCAATTTGCTTTACTTACTTTTGTGGATTGATCACCAGACGAACTAACATGTAGCTAGTATCCTTCAATCTCACCAACTTATTATGGGACCAGTTCACTTTGCTCTATTGTCCTTGCTTGGAATCTAGACTTGACATCAAAGTTGCAAGACTATCCATTGATTGATAAGATTCTAACTAAAGAGGAATTGCACATAGCTAGTCACTTTATAGGATCTTCCTTGCTTTGTGATCTACTCACTTACTCTTGTGGATAAACCAATTGACTTGGATATTCCACTGAATTAGAGTATAACTCTCATTCCTACAACCAATAGATTCTTAAAACTGTAACATAATAGCCCTTGTATATACTTAACTCTAGTTATCTTTGTACATAGTGCATTCTTTTGCTCAAAGTTTTTGTACCAATAAAGTTGAAATTCCTCAAATTTTGGAAGAATTCTACATCTTATGTGACGATACGATACAAGGTACAAGCTTTGAACTTCTATTCCAGGCATAGTGGTACCAAGTAGTAAAGTTGTCATCATCATACTTTCTATATTTTTCACTACATGATACTCTCAAAGCTTCACCAAGTGAATGCTAGATAACAACAAGTGATAAAGAATATAAATGCCAAACTCATAGAATACAACAACATCAACAATATAAGCCTTTCATGAAGATATTATGTTGCAGAAACTTCAATACAACAAGATCACCGTTGTGGAGTCTCGAATGCTTAACAAAGACATCAAAGAACCATCCACAAGGAGGTTCCAATTTCTTTAACTGTGATATACTTGACTACAACATCTAATGGTTGTCTATTTCTTGAGGAGAAGTTGTAAATTGCTTCATCAATGAGTATATAAATCTTCATCAACAAGTACATGTTCTTCTTCAATAATAAATTCACCAATAACAATGCATTGTGCTTCCATTGTCTAGGCTTAGCCTTCAATCTTCATTGTATCTTGAGCACAACTCCATTCTTTATCTATCAATTTACTAGTCATCTTTAGCTTCAGCAAGAGCTGATTTCTTTCTTAAGAGTGCTTCATTAGTAGCATGCATTCTACTCAATTAGGAGTACTATTTCTTTAGAACTACTTCATTGATCCCATGCCACCATTTTGCGTTTAGCTTTCACATGAGTTCCATGGGATTGACACTTGGTCTTGAAGGAGATAATATGAATAGAAAATGCAAAAGGCAACATCAAAAGGGGAAGTCAAAGTCAAACAATTTGATTTACAGTGCCATATTTATTCTTTTGAGGGTCATTATTTTTGGAGCTTCAATTTACAATTTTCAAAACTTGTATTTATATCAATAATATATGAATTTATGGTTATATTATTTTGTGAGAGTTGGGCTCACTACACCTATATACATTGTATTATTTTGTGAGAGTTGGGCTCACTACACCTATACACATTGTATTATTGCATGTACTTACATTTATTGCACTCACAATTGTTGTGTGGATTACACACATGGAAATGTAATTGCAATAGTATAGGTTGAGTCTAGATAGATTAAGATGGAAGCATATATCAAGGAATGACTAGCTAAGAGTCAACAAAGTGGGTAGGATGCCCAAAAGAGGATGTAAATCCTAATTCATAGTTGTGAAAATTCTAAAACACAAAGGATCATGAAAACCCTAATACCAATTCATAGGGGCCTAACCCTAATTTTGGTATATATAGGTATGGGAGGTCTTAGTTGTAATCCTCCTTCTTGATGCATCCATGTTGCGGAAGTGTTGTTAGTATCACTATTGAACAGCCATTCCCTTGTTCTATTCTATCATCTTGTTTCCATTGTTGAGAGTGAAGGAGAGAGAGTAAGAGGTGTGTTGAATAAGGAATTTGGGATAGAGAAGCTTTATACCTTCTTCTTTCTTTTCTTCTTCTTCTTTTTCTTCTTCTTCTTCTTGGTAAGAGGTTTGAGTTTGGAGTTGTGTATGAGGTTGTGTGATTATAAGAGAGCTGAGTACCGGGCAAGATGAAGCTCTTCTCCATCTTATTTCTCTCTCTTTTTCCCCCATATATTCTTCTCTCATCATTGGCATACTTAATGGTAGGTGTGAGGGAGCGACAACATTAGATCATGTTTCTTGGGTCATGTTACCAACTTGGAGCATTCAAGCTTTTGGACTACAAAATGAGAAGGTGAGATAGATGAGTTTACTATTGTTACTTTCTTAGATTGGAGAGAAGGATGCATGGTTAGTTAGAGTGGAGTGTCCAAAAGATAAGGTGAGAGTTTGTCACCAAAGCAATTTGCAGCTTTTGAAAGAATATAAATTTGTCCCATATTTCAACTATTGTCTATTTGGCCCAACAAGTTAAAACACGAGTCAAGAACTACCTAATGATGTAGGAACAAAAAATTTGAGAAAAGAACTCTAGTTTTAACTAGAGGCAATTTTCTTCAAATCTGGAACTTGGTTAGCTAAACCTAGATGCTATTAGGTCATTATTATGCTTTCCTTAGAATAAGGCAATTCACTTGGTGAATTGTAGAAGATATTATGATATTAAAATTAAACTCTTAAGGGTAAATCCAATATGTAAAAAAGGCACTTTTGAATCTCAAAACATTTCTACCTTAGAATTTTAAGCAATCACTTTAAATGATGTTAAAAAAATGCTAGGAAATACTACAATGGATAAATTCTTAGAAGATATATGAAATTCTATTATTATTGTGAAGAAGAAGATACAATTTGTAGTGTATCTCTAGAATTCTTGCAAAGAAAATAACATGGCATCTCTAACAATAGAGAAATTTCCAAAACGATCACTTAATGTTAGTCCCATCATGGCTAGAGAATTCCTCCATGAGGAATATGCACCTAAAGAGTCTATAGTTCTACAACAAGGAATTGTTGGCACAAAGTGTAGAGTAAGAATAAGCACACCTAGCAAAAGAGAGAAAGTGCAAGTGTCCAAGCTTTTGCAAGCTTGACCACCACTATACTTGATAGAATGTTTCTTGTTTCAAGTGCTTCATTTGATTTGGCAACGGTTACCTCTCACATAGTCTATATATCCTCCAAACTCATCAATCTATTAATTCTTCACCTAAACCACATGAAAGCAAGAACAAACAAACTGACAAGGGTGTAATGAACTCACCACCTTACCTTCTCCTTAATGCCATGAAGTGAAGGCTCGATGGTGGCTCCATGATCTATGCGATGGTACTCAATTCGCAACCTCTACTCCATAGCTCCTAATCAGATCCATAATTACTTGATCCACAAGAGGAAATGAGAAGAAGAAGAAAGACCACCCGATCCTTCTCCAATCCATTCACTTTTTGGTTTATATACATGGGGTTTGGAGTTTGGGCTTCCACTTAAGTTGGGCACCTATCCCTCTTATTTGGCTCTTGGCCAACCTTTCCTAGTTTATGCATACATATTAGATTACATCGGCCATTAGAAAGTGAATGAAAGCTAGTGTATGTGCTCTTGTTGAGCTACGGGTCTTGCTGATGAAAATTATTATAACTTGTATAGGTACCATGCCTGGCTTTCAAAATAATAATATAATTAATTATATGATTGCAGGCTTTGACAAAAATTTATATGCCTTGTGCCCTTCGCCTGATTTGCACTTCTCTTTACTTTTTCCACCTTTGCATGTCTTTGTTGATTCGCTTTGCTCTCTTGTTGCCTTCCATCCTATGATTAACATTACCCCCTCCTACACGAGTGCTAGTCCCATGGTACTCTTTGTTAGAGGTAGGATGCTTTAGCTTGCATCGAATATGAAAATATCAGGGACAATTGGTGAATCATGATGAGGAGTGGTGAATATTTCTGGAGCTTGATTTGAATGTCAAAGTTGTTGGATGTTCTTGTGGGAGCTGGAGTTATTTTGCAATTTTGATGTCAATTAGAGAGTGATAGTGTGGATTAAATGCAACTCATGAAATTAGGATCTCCTTTTGGGAGGCCATTTGGAATCAATTGGATTGGTTGAAGTTGGGCACCGCAAAGGATGTTCACTCAAGGTAGAAGTTGCAAGCCACTATATTTGCTTGCACCTGCAAGGGCAAATGTCTCATGCTCTCTCCCTAGGGGAGTGCTAGTTGGATTGCATGCACAAGATGTATGTTTGGATTGGGAGATGGGTTGAACTCAGGGCAAAAACTAGAGAATTGCCCCAAACTTGAGGATTTAATCTGTGTATAGGTTATGGTGTGACTATTATGTGAGTGCATGTGCTTGCATAGGCCATTACATAGTTAGAAGACAGTGTGATGGCTTCAGTTTGTCGATTGTCAATGAAGTAGGGCACCTATTGTTGATGGGTAGGTGATGGAAAGTATTATCATTACTACTGAGGGATAGAGGAATCAATGGGGTATCCTGAGAAAAACCTCGAAGTATCATGTGGCCAATGGGGCTCACATTCATGGACATGATGAGAGACGTTCCTTTTAGTGAATAGAGATCACCATGTTCAGTAGGAGTGCAATATTGAATGAAGCCTAGATGACTTGTTGGTTGTCATGCTTCATGAGTTGTTGCAATAGTTATAAGAGATTGGAAAAGATTAGAATAATTTGTGCGAGTGACTTAGGGAGACGAGTCTAACTATGAACCAAGATTCCCTAGGTGTGTCCTATCCTTGATGTGCATCGAGTTTACATGGGGTACTAAGAAGTGGGGCAAGAGGGTCCTTGATATCCCTCCCGCATCGTGGCTTGCTCACAGCATGCGTAATGCATTTGTCTAACTCGCACTTGGGTAACTTGGCACTTGGAGTCACTGGATTGTGCCATGAAAGAGTTCCAGGCTCACAAGGTTCCACTTTCAACCATCTTGGACCATGGCGCCATGGGGGCAACACAGGTCACAATCCCACCTCTCCTCATAAGTCTCAACTCCTATGAGTCGTGTTGACTTGAACTTGGAGTAGGGGGCTTGACTGCCTTGCTCAAAATGAGAATCTTGCACACCAGGAAGCGAAAACTATGGTTGCTCCATGTGGCATGGCCACCATGGAGGAGGGAGGAGACATAGGGTTACCCATCAGCCACACCAAGGCCATTGAGCATATGTAACTTAAGGATCCCTAAGTGCAATGCTGTGTTTGTGTGTGCATATTTTTCTCTCTTTTCTCTTTTTTTTTTGAATTATAATATAGTACAAAAGAACTTTCCCACCTCAATAAGAAGAATACAATAGCGAGATCAAGACACTTGAGGGAGCTCTTAAGAAGGGATAAATCGGTTAAGATTGAAGAAGTAATGATGGTGTGGTTTATGGGACTTAAGACAAGGTATCACTAAAATTATGGCTTGATTGATAAAGCAACTCTTGCCATTTATAGGAGCTTGTCTCCTTATTGGTATTATGCTTGGTCTGTTGGTAGAGAGAGTAGGTAGGAGAGTACCTATGGAGGCACACTAGTAGTGGAGCATGATCTTGCAAACGTGATCTTTAAAGTCTCTCCTAGTGACATGTTTCAATTAGACCTTCATTGCTCGATGGTGCTTTTGGTCATTCTTCCAAGGGATGGTAGTCCTTGGTGGTTTCAAACATTTGATCTTGAAAGTCTCTCCTAGTGACATGTTTCGGTTAGACCTTCATTGCTCGGTGGTGCTTTTGGTCATTCTTCCAAGGGATGGTAGTCCTTGGTGGTTTCAAACATTTGATCTGCCTACATAATCATTTGACTATCATGCATTCACTTGATAAAAATATGAGAGTTGATATGCTTCAAATCTATTGATAAGACTTTATTTGAAAAAGTGCCACTGACTTGAGTCTAGTTGTGTTGATTTTGATTGTGGTTATCTCTGCTTGATAGTCATTGCTTGTAGGGTGTGCATTTATTTATTTCTTTATTTTTCTTTTCTTGTAATTATTTTTTAAAAAAATTATCACAAACAAACAAAAATTTGATTTATCTGTATACAATCATCGAAAACATAATCAATGTACATGTTTAAAACTATGAATCCATGTCACTCCGAGATGTTAGAAGCCAATCATCGAGCTCACGATTATACTCTAGTGTAGCACAAGCATCAAGGAGTCATGGGGCCTTTACTAGGAAGGATAAGTATTGTGCAACATTGAGTAGTATTGTTCCTTGTTGTAGTCTACTAGCAACATGTAGTTCCTCTTCCATTAGAATTTTGTCAAGTAGGGGATAATCTAGGATGGGTCCTACTAAAACCATACTGTGGACACTAGCAAGTATGTGGAAGGAAGTAGGGGCTACATAGGTTGGGTCTCTCTTATACTGCCATATGGCTCGTCATTCCTTTGATGTAGTCATTAGCTAGCCTCCAAGTTTAGCCATTGAAGCTCGGGTATTAAACCACCATTTCTTGAATTGGATGCATCCCTTAGCTTGTTGTTTGATCTTCTCAATCTCGAGCACATCATGCTGACAAAGCACTTCCTTGAATGTAACTATTAAGCATCATTCTTTGGCTTCCTCATCACAGATATGTCGTAGAAGATTGTCTAAAATATCATCATGGTGCTCGCCAAGATGTTCTTGCTTCTCCCAAGTTAGTAAACAACCTAGGTATTCCTCATGTTCTTTAGGCAATGTGCCCATGTTAGCATGGACATAGATGTGTACAAGTAACTTCAACCTAGCATCTGATTCTATGAGACACTCAATTTTGTCCCTATTTTCTAAGCATGCTTGCTCTACTGCCATTTCTTCTAGGGTTCTAACTACGCTTAGTATCTGTGGTTTCTTGGCCATTCCTTTTTGCTTGTGATGGCTTGTTTTTGATCTCCTAGAATACACTATGAGTGCTTCCGATTCTTCCAAATCCTTAAGGTAGAGAAGATACCCACTAGACTCTATTTCTCTTTTAGGCGAGTGTAGGACTTGTTCACAAAGTGGGATCAAGAGTATTTTCTTTCTCCAAGTTTGGAGCTTGGAATCAGATTGCTATGCAAAAAGCTAGGTCTTGTGCAACCAGATAACTTATCTTCATGGGGATGATTGCAAGTACCCTTTCTTGCGAGCTTTTGTAAGATTCTTTTGAGTCCATTTTGGATGGGTCCATCTTTCCCTCCCTAATGCTAGGGATGATTCCAACTAGAGTGCCAAGAGTGTTAGAGGTACTATCAAGGACTAGTGGGTTCCTAGGGCTAGAACCAACTAGTATTGTTCCTAGGAAGGGTGTCTGGCATGCCGCATAGAGTGTTATGCCAATTTCCCTCTTCCCTACTTTCAATGTCTCCCAAAATCATAGTGGATTATTGTTGCATGTCCAATGAATACTAGATCTTTGGATCAAGCCCTCAAGTTGTACCATGCATGGGCCTAGGCTAAGAGCATGAGTGGTTTGAAGTTCCCCAAGTCTAATGCACCCTCCCCATAGGATTCCAACAACCTATGCCTCAAGAATTTCATTCCAAGTATGCCATGGGTCAATGAAAGGCAAAAGATGACCTCACAACTACAATACAAGTGACTTTAGTTTCCAAAGAGTGGTTACTAGTGTAGCATTTGAGCTCTTGAGGGTGCATAGTTAGCAACTAATATGACCCCTCCGAATGTTTGTCTAGCCAATATACTAAGGCTACCCAATGCATGTGTTGCAAGGATCTCTCTTCAGTGTGCATGTCTATAGCTTGAGAAACCCCAATTATGAGGTTTTTGATGGAGTTTCTTCCATTCTCTCATCAAAATTTTGGGTGCATTTACTATGGGTCAAGGGCCTTGAAATGCCTCAATGGATCTAGTGCAAGATTTTCATATGCTATGATTTTCTCATCATGGTGCACTCTTCTTTTGACAAGTCTTGGAAACTCTTTAATTTAAATGGGCTAAGGATGTATAGGTTCTACTTGCTTGCTTGTAGTGTAGTGTCTTATATGAGACCAAGAATTCTATTTGAGGACTTCCTCCCTTGTCATGTGGATTAGCCTTAAGAGTGCATGCACATGATGTGTAAAGATCGTGCAACTAATGTACCACTAATTGCAGCAAGTATATGCAACATGCAGCTCTTGTACTATGCCTAGAGAGCTACATGCAAAGCTAGAATGCCTGCTAGACTTAGTATGTGGTCATATGGACTTGTGAGTGCCATAGTTAGTAAGAATTCAACCAATATGTGCATCACTTAGTCAATTGTAATGATATGCATGAGCGTATGTACAATATAGGCACACTTTTAGTACCTATCTTATATGCAATGGCATGCTTTTGAGGATGGTCTCCTATACTCAGGGTTGTCTTCAAGTTGGGGTGGTATGGTCACATGAGCATGTAGATAAATTTGATTTGCATGCCTGCATTGTCGATTGAGAGGCTAGGAATGCGAGGATAATTCCAAGATATTGATAATATGAGGATCAAAGAAGAGACGATGGTCAAGGGTTAGATCCATGCCATGGTGCCCTCACGAGATTAGGTTTGTGTTGCTCTATGTGAGCCAAGAGGCAAATGACACTCACAGAGAGGTGCCATAAGAGGTCTATGATTGACCTGATTGATGGATCGTTGGATGATCATAGCTTGATGTCAATAGTGCCCCTAGTCAATGTTAATGATGATGACAGTAAGGATGGTGTTCTTTGTTTCAGATCTATTCATGACATGCTAGGCCAAACTCAAGGTAAGAGCCTTTCAGCCCTCACTTTGTTGCTTAAGGCCTCTAGCCCTTATCTTAAAGTGTGATTGGCCAAAATTTAAGGCCTCTTGGTTGCATCTAGAATGAAGGATTTTAGGGTCTTAGAGAAGCACTAAAAGGGCATGAAGATATATAAATGGTCATTTTTGACACAAATTGATGTGGTTACTATTGGTGTCGCTACGTAGTGTCACAATAACAATGGCAGATTAAGAAAAAAAATAGCAGTGAAAACTTGAGCAAACAAGCAAAAATGTGTGAGAGAGAGAGAGAGAGAGAGAGAGAGAGAGAGAGAGAGAGAGAGAGAGAGAGAGAGAGAGAGAGAGAGAGAGAGAGAGAGAGAGAGAGAGAGAGAGAGAGAGAGAGAGAGAGAGAGAGAGAGAGAGAGAGAGAGAGAGAGAGAGATATATATATATATATATATATATATATATATATATAAAATAAAGCAATAGAAAGAGTGAGGGAGAGAGAGAGAGGGAGAGACAAACATAGAGATAGAGAGGGATGGAGAGGTAGAGAAATAAAGAGGGAGAGAGAGGGGGAGAGAAAAATAGAGAGATGGAGGGAGCGAGAGAGAGAAATAAAAACAAAAAGAGAGGGTGGAGAGAAATAAAGATATGGAGGGAGAGAAAGGGAGGGAGATAGAAAAAAGAGAGATAGTGGGAGAGAAACAAAGAGAGAAGGAGAGAAGGAGGAAGGGAGAGAGAGAAATAGAAACAAAGAGAGGGGGGAGAGAAATAAAGATGTGGAGAGCGAGAGAGGGGAGAAGAGAGAAAAAAAGAGAGATAGAGAGAAAGGGAGAAAAACAAAGAAAGAGAAGAGGAGGGAGAGAAATAAATAGAGGGACACTCAAAAAATGGATAGCGAAGGATAGGTTAAGCCCAAACCTTTCTTATGACATTATCTATAAAGCTAACAAAGCACAAACCTCTACCCAATGAAACCGTGAATATTGGATCACACAAATCACTATGAACTAAATCAAGATATTTTGATCTTCTACTCCTACTACCCCCCTTATGCAACATTTTAATTTTCTTTTCAAGGAGATAATGCTCACAAAAACCAATATTTAAAAAAATTAGAGACTGAAGATAATGCAAAACACACAAAGCTCATTCTATTGATTGACATATGCTCCAAATGGCAATACCATAAAGAAACAAATGGTTGTTCAATGGTGGCAGAACAACGTAGCCTTTACCACCATAAACATATAAAGGATACAAAGTACCAAATTTTGACCCTTTGGCTACAATAATAAATCCATTGCAAATCTTTTACACATTTCATACATTCCATAAGACAAAAGAAAAGATATTTAGGAGTGATGAGCGAAAGGTGAAGCCCGAGTGGAAGCATGAGCAAGTGGAAGTAAGAGAGATGCAAGCTATAGTGAACGGAGAGAGAGAGAGAGAGAGAGAGAGAGAGAGAGAGAGAGAGAGAGAGAGAGAGAGAGAGAGAGAGAGAGAGAGAGAGAGAGAGGATGTTGAAACTCCAATAGTTACAATGTGTGACCAGCCTTCCCTTATTCAATAGTCACTAAGAGAATAAAGAATGAAGTGAAAGTGATGGTGGGTGGATTGCCAAATCAACCAATCTTTACATAGTAAATGTGGGCGGTACAGACACATGTGCCTTTACCCCCAACAATAAGTGTATATCTCCAATTCCAACAATGTTGCATGCATAGTTATTACAACGGTCAATGCATGCTCTCTTTTTAGCATCATAAGAAAAGAAGCAATCCCTAGATTGAGTAACATGAAACAATGCTCTAGAATCAATAAGCTAGTTTTGAGATGAGCCATTATCCATAGAAACCAAGAATGCATTACCAAAAGAGAGTACATATAAAACATCACTATCATCACTGCCACATGTATTTTCCTTTCTTTTTCTCTTTGCCATCATCCTCCTTCCTTCTTGCCTTTTTGCTTATTCTTATTATTGAATATTAGTCTTTTTTAATGTATCCCTTCTTGTTAGAAAAGTAGCATTCCATATTCTTTTTATTACGTGACTTGTTTCTTGACTAGCCTCTCTCATGAGAGTTCCCTTAATATTCGAACTTTCTCTCACAGTAAAAAGTGCACTAGAGCTCTTTGACCATGCTTTATTCTTTTTATTCACTTTCTTAGTGAGCAAATTGCTCTCAACATTAGTATGTGTAAGATACCTCTGGGTATGAAGTTACTAATAGCAGTCCTGAAAGTATACCAACTCTATAAGGTGACCAATAAGAATATGGCCTTTACTAAATCATGAAAGAAAATCTTTTGATATATCACTTGGCTAAAAATAATATTGAACTCACTAAGGTGATTAAACATTAGGACCCCCTGGATGCAGAGATCAATGAATTTTTTCAACCAATAAACTTACGAGGTTTGTACTTTCTTTTTCATACACATGACCAAGATTTTTCCATATACCATATGCACTTGCAATGTCTTTCACATTAAAATACGTAAAATTTGAGAACATCGATATAATAGTGAAGCATGCCAGCTCATCTAAATCCTCCCATACATTCATATCTATATGTTTAGGTTTAATCCCACTACAGTTGATTGACTTTATCTATATCTTCATGTTTAATCCCACTACAGTTGATTTACTTTACCTAGGTTTTCTAGACTAATATATTGTATATTTAATTTTAGTAATAAATAAAATTTATTTCAATGAATCTTTTCAATATAGAATAGCCCATTTTTTATACTCGATGAAGAATACATAATGAGAAAAGTATATCTACACATAAAAAAAGGGCAAGACATTATCAGAGCGTTTGGGGTCGAAAGTCTACCATGGGGGTAAGAGACAGCAGGGTGAAGGGAGATTCAGGGAGAGGAGTAGACGAAAGAGAAGGGGCTCAAAGAAATAGAAGATGTAGAAGAATACTCACAAAGGTGAAGCCAGTCAATTTATTTTTGCATCTAAGAAAATAAATCTCTTGTAGACAAAAAAAATGTACATAAAACAATAGCTTTCTCTCTGTTGCTCAGACCACCAATCTGATGCTTCCGTTGGCTCTAAAAGGGGGGGTAAAATTCTAGGACACCTGACGAGAATTCTGCCAGATCAATCCTTTTTCATCTCCCAGTTCGGAGTGTTGTTTATTGTCTGAAAACTGCGATTGCATGTCGCGCGATTTCGGCAATCCTTATTTTTACATAAAATCCTCCAAAAATGGCTGAAAGCCACTTGCTTTCTTTTACATGTAATCCTATTCTAAAAATTTTCTAGATTTTTTGGATTTTTACAAGAGATAATATCTAAAATATCACAATTTGGCTAAACTAGTCCAAAAATCTAGTATTTTTGAACCATCCACACTACAGATATTGACACTAATGTGACTAATATGGCATTGGCTCTCTAGATCAATAAGAAATCCACACTCTAGAGTTTTTCACACTATGTGCGCATAGCAGTACGACAATGTATCTAACTTTAAGCTCAAAATAGATCGGTGGACTATAATAAAGTGCTCCACAATGCCAAACAATAGCTACTCAAATAATAAACTAACATAAAATAGATGTAAAAATGATATTTTAGTACTTTCAAAGGCATAAAATGTTTCATAAGCTGCCCTAGGCATTTCGTGTTAAATATGCTCAATATCCCACCGTTGTAAAGTGTCAGCAATGATCCATAGTGCTCAAAGTTGTAAGGCTCCCATTATGAGGAGAAGCTATTTGTGAGCCTAATGGTTGGATCCTAACTTGTATATTCCACCCTCATAAAGTGCCACCAATGATCCATGGTGCTCAAAGTTGCAAGACCCCCATTATGAGGAGAAGCTATTTGTGTGTGATCCTAACTTGTATATCAAATGAGGTCTATGTGACTAGATGGAGAAAAGGTGGCCTTTGTGGATCTAGCCTTTGGGTTAAATAGAGTACCTATGTTGGTGGTAACTTGAGGCACAATACATTGAACTAGGGGTTGTGGGAATTGTCAGGATTCCTATTTTGGGGTCTAAAGGCCATGAAAGTAGCCCCCTATCTAGGGTATCTTACGGGGGCCAACAACTCCCCTAATGGAGGGCTAGGGGCAACACTCAACCCAACAATAAATGAAATACTTCTTAGAATATTTCCTAGCCGAGTCTAAGAAAGTTTCATAATATGGTCAAACAAGCCAACCAAACTACCTTCGTAGGCTAGGAGTCCCCTCCAAAGCCATTATCAATCTATCTTTCACCTAGTTAGATTTCTTTCAGCTTGCCTTAATTTATTTTCCTATCATCTATCTAGATCTATATCTAGCTTCATAGTGAAAGTGCACAAGTGGATAGAGCCATCTTCATATAAATTTGTTTAGAGAAATTAAATAAGTTTTTGTTTTTCTTATATTTAGTACATATTCTCTACTCCTTAATTGGATTTGGTTTGTTAACATGCTATGTAAATTTTACATGATACCACAACCTAGGGAGCTCTATGAAGCGAATAATACACAAAAGGTAAGGGCTTCAATAGTGATGAGGAGCAATGCTATCATATGGAAGCAGTTCTGGCCCATCAAGTAGTAGTATTATAGTACTAGCAATTCAAACACTAAGACCAACCTTCAACAAAGACAAGTTAGATGGTACAAACTACACTTTGTAGATATTTAAATTTATAGCTATCCTTGAATCATGTAAGCTTTTGGACATGGTGTTGGGGACTGACCCATAACCACAACCTCTCTCGATCCATTAAATTCAAGTGTTATCATTCCTCTAAATGCAAATCTTCTATGGGATTGGAAACAAAATGCAGAACGTTGATGCATGCCAAATTGTGTCGTGAGATACATATACAAGCCTTAGGGGGATCTTTTTATTTTATGTTAATCGTCAATGACTATAGTAGGAAGATGTGGTTCTTTGTGATAAGGCTCAATATTTTGCTAAGTTTAAAGAATGGCTAAAACTTATTGAGAAAAAAACAAGAAAAAGTGTAAAAAAATTCAGAACAAATAGCAATGGTGAGTTCAACCCAAAGGAGTTTGAAGACTTTTGCAAGAGCAAAGGGATTAAGCATCAATTGATGATGCCTCTCATATGCCTCAATAGAATTGCTAAAATCATACCATTGTGAAAATGTTAGGATGCATGCTTAAGGGAAAGGGATCGTCTACATTTTCTATCGGAGTTACACAAAGGTTCTTAAGGAAAAAAATCCTCACGAGGCCTATACTACTTTTAAAAAACCATGTCTTACGCTTAAGAACTTTTGGATGTGAATGTCATGCACATGTTTCAAAGGCTTACAAATTGTACAAGCAAGAGGCAAAGAAGATTGTAGAGTGAGCTGTGATATGGTGTTCAAGGAGTGGCCACATATAGTGGAGGAGGAAAAGGTAAGTTCTTCCTCTTTATTAGTAAGCAAAGAAGTAGTCTACTATGAACATATCTCCCAAGACTATGCCTATCCTTAAGGAGAAGAAAGCATCATCTTTAGATGATGAGGAGAAAGTTTACTAACTTGTAATCATGCCATCAAAAAAGCCATTTCCATGATGTGTGAAGTAGCTCTACGGTTGCAATAATCCTATGTCTACAATTGTTGAGCAAAAGGTAGATGGACCAAGGAGGTCTCAGAGAATAGAGAAGAAAAAAAAGGTTTTTTCTCACATAATCAATATGGTATTAATGGTTGAGATTATGAGTAAAGGAGCTAGTAGACTTGAAAAAAGCACTTGCTGATCTAGAATGGAGAGCAACTATGCAAGCTAAGTATGATAACATACTAAAGAATGACACTTGGGAGCTAGTGGATTGGCAAAAAAAGAGAAAGATTATTGGCACCAAATGAGTCTAGAAGATAAAGTATAAGGCTAACGGAAACTCAAAAAAGTATAAAGCTAAACTAGTTGCACAAGGATTTTCACAGATAGAAGGATTTGACTTTCAAGAATCATTTGCTATACCTACCAAAATGACCATTATTCACACAATTTTTATAGTGGCCGCTCACAAGAATTGGTTGGTTTACTAAATGGATATTAAATCAACATTCATGAATAATGACCTCAAGGAGGAAGCATACATGGCTCATCCACTAGGGTTTGAGACCCTCCATTTGGAAAATAAAGTTATAAGCTAAAAGAGATATTATATGGGTTGAAATAAGCCCCTAGAGCATGGCATTAGCAAATAGATAAGCTTTTTTAAAGCATAAACTTCAGTAGATATGCCTCAAATGCTAACTTGAATATTTATAGGGATGGTAAAAAGTCTATAATGATTGTGCCATATGTGGGCAATCTTCTTATTATAGGTGACTATGAAGATATGATTGACCATACTCAAAAGGCTTTGAGCTCTAAATTTAAAATGACAGACTTGGGCTTGTTACACTATTTGTTTGGGTATTGAAGTTAGGGAAGAGCCTAGCAAATCTTCATCTCATAGAAGAAATATGTGGTGCATAGATCAAATGCTATATGTGTACGTAGCGAGCATCGGAAGGTCCCCAAGAACAAAAGAACTCTACTTTTGTACAAAAAACAAGAGATAAGACTTGCACGACATGAAGCAAAAGACTAATTGGGTATAATCTCCCCCCATGCCTTGTGTGAGCGCTCCACAAAGTATGTATTTGATATATTATTCATCTCCAAGCTCAAAAAATGGCCCAATTTGCAATTAGCATGCTTTAGCTTTTGTGTTTGCTTTTGTCCCACTAAAGAATTAAAGCAATTGGGTGCCCAAAGAGTCGGGTTGTGCCCAAATACAATGTCCAATAACAAATATTTAAATCATGTGCCCATGCGCATACAAAATAATAAATAAATATCAAGCGCTTCAATAAATAAGCACGTCAAAATAAATATTAGTGCCACGCCTAAGATGCGCGCCCATCAAAATGATAATTTCTTCTAAATAACTTGAATACACGCTACCGCCCAGTGCTTCCCAACGCCATCGCTACCTGCTCTACACATCAACTGAAGCATTCACAATTGTTAGAAAATAATAAAATTAAACCAACAAAAGTGAATACCTAGCAGTCTTTAGCTACAAAATAAATAAATTGGTTAGAACTCAATCCTAACCTTAATTTATTACGAGTGCGCACTCTAAACTCATAAACGTCCATTAATTTAAATATGTATTTTGCGGAAACACCCGCTATAGAATCACCCACTTGCACATTAAATTAACAAGACGCCCGAAAAGGACAGACATCCCCATCAACTTTTCACACAAGGAATCCACCTTGTGTATGAGCCCCGACAACAAATATAATTTTACAGAATCCACCGCAAAACCTCACGGAATCCATCGTGGAATATGCCTCTTGGCATCATACCCCCGGGGTGGGATAGCAATTGTCCTCAATTGCTATTAGCTCAATGTGGAGCCAACAGTGAGGGGTAAGCACCTAGGTTTCGAGCGTACATCCATTGGGCCTCTTCAACAGGATGATTTGTAAACTTAACCAAATATTTAGAATATCTACGGCTAGTTCTAGTGGTCATAAAGTCAGTATCTAGAATAGCTTCAGGTTCAAGGATTTTAGTTTCTTCTTCTAACAAATGAGGATTTTCATAGACAGGATGTACAAGTAATTGGCCTCTAAAAGGTTGTAACAAACTGATATGAATAGTGTTGTGGATTTTCCAGTGTTGTGGTAATTCTAGTTTAAATGCATTGTCATTGATTTTGTGAATGATCTTGAAAGGTCCATAAAATCTAGGGGCTAACTTTACAATAGGGTGTTTGTTAACACTTTGTAATCTTCGCTTTTCAATACATAACCAAACATAATCATCAACGTTGAAACTCATAGCTTTTCTTTTCTTGTTGGTTTGTTTTGTGTATGATTGCTAGGCTTTCGCAATCATATCTTTAACTTTATAAAAAATAGTAGCATGCATGTTAGCAATATCATCAACAGCTTGAACTTTGTTTGACAATGATGTAAATGGGGTAGGTAATCTATATCCATAAATGATTTCAAATGGTGCTTTTTGTGTAGCTATATGTGGTGTGTTATTGTATGCAAACTGAAGTAAACGTAAATGTGTATCCCATGTTTGTGGTTTTGAAATTGTGTATGCACGCAAAAGATCTAAAATGGTAATGTTAGTAGCTTCTGTTTGTCCATTTGTTTCAGGATGAAATGCAGATGAAAAATCAATATTTGCTCCTAAATTAGCAAACAAAGTAATCTAAAAATTATTGCATCGTTCCAGGAGCTCCGCCTTCGTACGAGATCGTAAGCGATTGGAAGCCCTCGATCTTAGCTTCGCTCTCATACCACAGGTGCACAGATCGGATGCTGTATGCGTACGTAGCGAGCGCCGTAAGGTCCCCAAGAACAAAAGAACTCTACTTTTGCACAAAAAACAAGAGAGAAGACTTGCACGACATGAAACAAAAGACTAATTGGGTACAACCTCCCCCCATGCCTTGTGTGAGCGCTCCACAAAGTATGTATTTGATATATTATTCATATCCAAGCTCAAAAAATAGCCCAGTTTACAATTAACATGCTTAAGCTTTTGTGTTTGCTTTTGTCCCACTAAAGAATTAAAGCAATTGGGCGCCCAAAGAGTCGAGTTGTGCCCAAATACAATGTCTAATAATAAATATTTAAATCGTGCGTCCATGCGCATACAAAATAATAAATAAATGTTAGGTGCTTCAATAAATAAGCACGTCAAAATAAATATTGGCGCCACGCCTAAGATACGCGCCTATCAAAATGATAATTTCTTCTAAATAACTTGAATACACGCTATCGCCCAGTGCTTCCCAACGCCACCGTTGCCTGCTCTACACATCAACTGAAGCATTCACAATTGTTAGAAAATAATAAAATTAAACTGACAAAAGTGAATACCTAGTAGTCTTCAGCTACAAAATAAATAATTTGGTTAGAACTCAATCATAACCTTAATTTATTACGAATGCGCAATCTAAACTCATAAACGTCCATTAATTTAAATATGTATTTTGCAGAATCACATGCTATGGAATCACCCACTTGTACATTAAATTAATAAGATACCCGAAAAGGACAGCGCAAGGAATTCACCTTGTGTATGAGCCCCGGCAACAAATATAATTTTATGGAATCCACTGCAAAACCTCACGGAATCCACCGTGGAATATGCCTCCTGGGATCAATATGCATGAGAGATCTTGAAGGCATTTGGTATGAGTGAGTGTAAGGAGATAGTTACACCTATGGAGGTCAATGGGAAGTCCATTGAGGATATACAATACTAGTAGACATTGGGAGATACATTAGATTGGTCACGAGTTCCATCTACTTGTGTAACACTAGTTTAGATATAAGTTTTGTTATTGGTGTTTTGAGTAGATTTTTCAAACAAACCACGAGAAAGTCATTGGAAACCTGGGATAAGGATGCTTAGATACTTGAAGGAAACTCTTGACTATGGTATCACATATAAATTTTCAAAGTTCTATTATGGGGAACCATAAGTGAGATTGGAAAGGTGACAGTGAGTCTATAAAGTTAGTTTTTGGATATTATTTCTCTTTGGGTTCAAGAATGTTCTCTTAGATTAGTAAAAAGCAACTAATAGTTGTATTGTCTTCTATCAAAGTAAAGTACAAGATATCTTGTTTTGTTGCATGTAAAGCAGTATGGTTAAGAAGGATCTTGTTGCATATGGGAGTGCAAGATAAAGGTGCAACATTGCTAAGATGTGATAACCAAAGCTATATTGCCATTACCAAAAATCTAGTATTTCATACACATACCAAATCTAGTATCACTATGTTCGTGATTTGGATGGGATAGTATATATTTTCTACTATCCAATGAAGGAAGATAAAGCAAATATCTTCACCAAAGCTCTTATGAAGGATATTCTTTGAGTTCATCTTCAAAGAAGGCATTGGACCAAGGATGTACTTCATTTGTTGTTGGTGGACATTGAGGGGGGAAGGGGTGTTAGATATGCTCAATGCCCCCATTCTAATAAGCTTCCATACCAATCATCCATTGTGTTCAAGTTATAAGGCCCCCATTATGAGGGAAGCTATATGTGAACCTAAACATTGATTTTATTGGATCCTGACTTGTATATTAGATTAGGCCTATGTGATCAAATGGAAAAAAGATGACCTTTGTGGATCTAGCCTTTAGGTTAGATAGAGTACTTAAGTTTATAATAACTCAAAGAAAAATATATCGAGTTGCAAGGTGTTGGAATGATCAAGGACCTCTATTTTGGGATCCGAGGGCCGCAAAAGTAGCTCCTAGCTAGGGGGTCCTCACGAAGTCCCAACAACCCCCTAATGGGAGTTTGGGGTAGTACCTTGGATCCAATGGTAAAGGAAATATTCCCTAGGATATTTCCTAGCCAATTAGAGAAGGTTCATAATATAGAATATGCTAACTAGACTACCTTCCTGGGCTATAAAAGGAAGACCCCTCCAAAGCCATCATCAATCTATCTTTCACCCTGTTAGAATTCTTCCAACTAGTCTTAAAATCTTCACATAACATCTATCTAGATCACCCCATCTAAGCTTCATAATGGAAGTGCATGAGTGGACAAGCCATCTTTGTATCAAAAATTTTAAAAATTAAAGGAATTTCTATTCTTCTCATATTCACTATGTATTTTTTTCTCACTCAAATTATATTTGTTGCACCATGTAATTTTTACATTTCGACTATCTTTTGAGCATAAAATAGCTACCAAAGACCAAGTATATGTAAATGGCCTTCGTAAATCAATTTCAATCCACATAATGTCTACAAATTGAGCATAAAAAAACTTGGAAAATCTTTCAATATGACAAATCCATCAAAATATATGTGCAATTTGAAGTGGAGAGTAATCTAAGAGCCTTCGAGTGTGTAATCTAGTCACATTGTTGGACTAATATTTGAACCTTACAAAAATATTTCTATGATAAATAGATATCTTATAGCTTGTAGAACATTAAAAATGTGACAAAATGGTATGAGTAACTCCTCTAAGCAAAATACATCAATATAGGTCATTTTTAGCATAAAGATCCTCTTCGTGCGTTTAGATCAATAGCAGAATTCACTAACATAACAATCTCCCAAAATCATCCATTCTTAGTCTCTTTTCTTTTCTTTGTTGGTACATCCACAAGTAGAGTCTCTACTCTTTGATCCCTCTACTTAAACCCTCTGCTTTTGTAACTAGCAATCCCCTTGCTTTCTAAGAGACAAGCTACCTCTTGCTTGATGTGCTTGTACACATCAATGCCATGTACCACTCTTCCTAAGCATCCAAAAGCCAAGCTATTTTGCTTCAAATCCAACTACAAATCATTACCAAATGGGCTATTACAACCCCAAAATTAAGCCTCAATGGCTTAAGTACCTACTTGACTCAAATCTAGATCCCCATGATGAGAATATTACCTCTATCATGTGTAGGCAACAAGCATCAATGTCAAAGAAAAAGTAGAATCCTTGACCTTCATGACAAAGCTTCCATCCTTATGCTCGTCACCCTAAGAATTAGTTCCCACAAATATTAGATGTTACTCCAATGCCAATTGAGAGAGAGGCAGTGATAAGATGCAAGATAGAAGCTATGGAGTGCAAGAGGGTTGAGCGAGAGAAGGACACAGGAGAGTTATCTTGGTGTAAAATGAATGGCATCCTTATTCTTTGTTATGTTCATTTATATATGCCTATACAGTATGTGCATATACAAGGGGTGGTGCCCGCCTAGCTATAGGCCATTGGCACTTTACCCAAACAACCATATTGTTTGCTATATAAAAGAATTTTTCTTTTATTGATCATTACATAGGGTTTGTTATCATAGTCTTTGGCACATGAGAAACACTTCAAAAAATAATACTTTATATTAGTGTATAAAGTTTATTAAAATCATTATTCTTACAATAGTGTAACAAAATCCATCTCTCTCATAAGAGAAGACAACTATAGAAAAGGCAACCATCCTACCTACAATAAGACCTTCCAACCACATAAGGTTGGGTCCTATGTGATTACACTTCTTCTATGGTGCAAGGGAGATTATGAGCTCAAATCCCCACTAAGCTTCCTTGAGCATCTAGAGCCATCCTACATAAGAGGGGGCTTACCTCTCAGCCCTTCACCAAACATCTAGCTCTTGCAGGAGCATATGATCCTCATCCCACAAGATAAGCTTTTGGAGTATCCCATAATATGCTAAGGTGTGTTGGTGTAGGGATACCAATGGTCTATACCACCATAAAATATGAAACCAATCACACCACATTTAGACACTTTTTTAATCATGCCATGCATGAAACTACCCTTTCTCTTTCCAATATCACATTTCTAAAAGTAAAATACTATTCTTAAATTGATTTTGAGGTTCTTTATGATTTTATTTAGCCAATTCTCAAATGATACAAAATTTTAATGCCAAAGTAGTACTTCTAAATGTATGATCATCCACATTATTTAATAAAGAAAAAGTGAGGATTTTAGGAAATATCTTTGAGGAAATTTAATAAACCATATTTTACCCAATGTTATTGTCTTTATTTAGCCATCCATCATTACATGGAACCATTGTGGTTTCAATTTGGCATTCAAACACTCTGATTTCAAGTTGCATAAGTTACATGGCCTCCTTGAGTCGCACTTCAACTTCAAGGTGAACCTCAACCTTAGTGATGCATGCATTGATGGTGGGAGTATAAGTGAACTCCCTACGTCTCTTTGGAGCCATTGACCATAGTCTTCAGGATGCAAACCTCACGAATATGCATAAAGGACCTCCACACTTGGGTTTGTTGCTACTTGGAGTAAAAAAGGGATACAATGACACTCATAAATTTTCTTGAGTTTTTTGGTAGAAATAAGGGCTAAGTAAATGGCTAACAAGAGAGAGATGGTGTAAACAAACTTTAAGGGCAGTGTAGCAATAGACATTTGATGAATTTGAAATAAAAATAAAAAAAGAAGAAGATGCCATCTAGGATGCCATTATGCTAAGCTCCTTAAGAAGATTGTGAATAAAATAGGCCACCTAGTTGAGAATGTTTTGTATGGCTAGAATCCTCTCATTCTGGAGCTTAGATAGCTCTAGGGATTCTTTCCCTCTTGAGAAGTTAAGAATCCATGTTTTTTTGCCTAAAGAGAAAGGTTTATATAGGTGTTTGGGGGAGAGAGGGAAAAGGGAGCTTGACATGCTTTTTTCCCTTTTTTTTTTCTTTTTAATCACTCTAACTTGAGTTTATATTTCTTAAGTGTGCATTCTCCCCAAAAATCCAACTTATTTTTAGCCTCCCTATCCTCCACTAAAATGTCAAATTAGAAGTTCTCTTGTCACTCCTAATTTCTTTTCTATTCACCAATTATATTATTGCATAAAAATCACTTTTCTCCCTTTTTCTTATTGTTTATTCATGTCAAGTTAATGAGCCATAAAATTTCTAAAGTTATCAAATTTTTGAGACAAATGTCAACAAAAGGCGAGCTAGGTGAGAGAAATGTAGAGGACCATGTGAAGGCGAAAGCAAGAAATCTGCAAAATGCGTGCAGAGTCCAATTTGGAGGAGAGCTATTGTAGTAACTGGGTTATGGTGTGAGAATTGAGTATTTTTCATTAATGTGTTAAGGTTGTGGACATTAAGTACGGGTGCTTTTGCATTTAGATTGCATTATTCTTTAGCTTTGTTTTGAATGGGTCCCCATCAGGACATGATGTAGGGCACACCACTGAGACACGTGCTTATTTCTAGGGGTTCAATAAAAAGTAACAATAAAGTATTGTAGGCTAAGAACAATCACGTATATTTGAGCCGTTAATTTCCACTCTCCATTGATCGATTTGGGACGTTGATTTACATGGGAGATGGTGTTGTGGCCCACCGTTGGCAGTAGAAAAAAGGGAGAGAGAAATTAGAATCCTAAAAAGGGTGCCCTATCATTATGGGTCTATCATTTAAAGAGGCACCATTGAGCACATATATATGCAAACAATTTATGGCTTAGGGTGTGCCTTGCAGTCATGCTTTCTCGACCTCCTTTGATCACACATGCTCTCTTGCATTTGGTGCATTTGCTCTCATCTTGCTCTTGCTTTAGGCTTGCTCAATTGCCCTTTCTCCTTTAACATGATAGATCAAGGAAGAACCAACCCCTCTAGCGATGGAGGTCAACTCTTCGTGCAAGGTGCCATCTAACAATGCAATAGGTGTGGGATACTTCTAGCTTTGTGCCATTTCTAATTCCATGAGCACCAATTGAGAGGGGCCTCTACAAAGTGGTGAGTCATCTTATTGTTCTCTATTGGCCATGAAGCCCTCATAGGCCTTGAATGCACTTGAATGTAGAGTGGGTCACCATCAAGCAAGGGAGGCTTCTCCCTAGGCTAAACAGCTCCCACATTGCTTGGTTTTGACATTGCATACACTTAAATGTAGCATGGGTCACCACTGAATGAGCGAGAAAGGCCCCTCATTAGGGCGATGGGCAAAGAGCATTGCTTGGAGTTGACCCTCATGTGCACTTGAAAGCAATATGGGTCATTGCTAAGCAAAGAGGCTTCTCCTCAGGCTTAAGAGTTGAGCTCCCACATCATTTGGTTTTGACTCTCTATGCATTGAGCGCCATATGGGTCACCATAGAGTGAGGGAGACTTCTTCGTAGGCTTAGGAGCCCCCACATTGCTTGGTGTTGACTCTCATGTGTACTTGAATGTAGTATGGGTCACCACCAAGCAAGGGAGGCTTCTCCCTCAACTTAAGAGCTCCCACATTGCTTGGTGTTGACCCTCGTGTGTATTGGGCACCATATGGATCACCATCAAGTGAGGGAGGCTTCTCCCTAGGCCTAAGACCTCCCACATCACTTGGTTTTGACTCTTTATTGCAGTAAACACTATATGGATCACATGGATCAACACCAAGTGAGAGAGGCTTCTCCTTAGGCTTAAAAGCCCCGCATCGCTTGGTTTTGACCATCATGTGTATTGAACACCATATGCGTCATCCTAGAGTGAGGAAAGCTTCTCCCTAGGCTTTAGGGCTCCCACATTGCTTGGTATTGACCCTCATGTGCACTTGAATGTAGTATGGATCAAAATCAAGCAAGGGAAGCTTCTTCTTAAGCTTAATAGCTCCTACATTGCTTGATGTTGACTCTCGGGTAGGCTTAAGACCCACCACATTGCTTGGTGTTGACCCTCCAATGGGTGCACCGAATGCCATATGGATAACCATCGAGCAAGGGAGGCTTCTCTAAATGTTATATAGATCACATGGGTTAGCATTGAGCAAGGGAGGCTTCTTCCTAGACTTAGTAGTCCCACATGGCTTGGTTTTGATCCTCATGTACACTAAATGCCATATGGGTCACCAGAGAGCAAGGGAGGCTTCTCCCTAAGCTTAAGGTCCCCCACATTTCTTGGTGTTGAGCCTCGTGTGGACTGAACACCATATGGGTCACCATAGAGCAAAGGATGCTTCTCCCTAGGCTTAAGAATCCCCACATTGCTTGGTGTTGATCCTCATATGTATTGAATGCCATATGGGTCACCATAGAGCAAGGGATACTTCTCCCTAGGCTTAATCATCCCCACACCCACTCGGTGTTGACCCTCATGTGCACTTGAACGTAGTGTGGGTCATCGCCAAGCATTGGAGACTTCTTCCTAGGCTTAAGAGCTCCCACATTGCTTGGTGTAAACCCTCATGTACAATAAATGCCATATGGGTCACCACTAAGTGAGAGAGGCCCCTCAAAGAGCATTGCTTGATATTGAATTCATGTGCACTTGAATGCACATGGGTCCATCACTAATAAGCAAAGAAGGATTTTTTTAAAGTGGTTTATTTGGCTTGGAGAGCTAATCATTTTTTACTTTTGGAATTTTCATTGGGCACAAGAGACAACATGATTGAGTTGGTGTTTGAGGATGATGTGGAGACCTCGGATGAAAAGCTATATATGTTCCTCTATAATGCTGGCGCTCACTCTCATACTCCCAAGTTGTTGTGCATGTTCAAATTGCCACTTCTTTTATTGAGAAAGTATTGGGCTTCTTTGTGAACATGCTGGCTAAGAAGATATAGAAATATTGAAGAATCATGTCATCTAGCATGGTGACATAGATGCAGAGGAATATGTTCACCTAAAGGAGTTCATGACCAACAAAGTTGGTAAGAGAAAGTTAGCAAGCACGCTGCATAAATTACCTACTAGTGCATGCAAGGGCATAGAGGACTACTCAATACACTCAAAGAGGTATTGTCTACTACATTCTTCCATTGCATTCCTTTGCTACTTATATCTCCTATTGGATGGAATTAACTTGCAAGGGACTTCACAAGCACTATATGCGAGTGGCAGGAGACAACCTGCTATTAGTAATAAAGAGGTTGAAGAGACAAAGGAGATTGTAGCCTTTGATGCAGAGGAGAGAGAGTGGAGGTTGCTCAATAAAGGTAAAGTTTTGATAGAGCCCTAGTTACTGTCCCTACTGGCTTAGAGAATTCGGTACTACTTAATTCATGTGTTGAGGAAGAAGGCATGCCTGTCTTTTGCCTGCTTACATTTACGATGTCAAATGACTAGGTCTATATGTTCTTGGCCATGTAGATCTACATCTCCTAGCTAGTGCTAGGGCCAAATATGAAAAATGGGTGTCAAGTGAGGCGATCCTTGCAAGGCTTGAAGCGGAGGCCAAGGCCTATGAAGCAACGACATGGCCTATTGAAGAAGGAAGATAACACCATATTAAATACTTGATCACATGGCTAAATCTTGATCCATATTTGAAAGTGGGATTTGGTAAGGTAGCTTATATAGTATTTAGGGTAGACTCCACCTTTAAGTAAGATAACAATATAATAAATGTATTGGGGGCTCCCAAAGTGCATGAAAATTCCCAAATTCCCAAATATAGTGTTAGATGGGAAATAATGTAAAGGCTTGGCATAACAAACATGGGACAACATGAAACATCAGTGCCATAATAATACAGGGGTGGCACAATCCCTTTGTGGATGTTGCGTTTAGTTGAAAGTGATGAAAATCAATGGGTATTTAGTCTATGTGCTCTTCTTATTCTTGGTCTATAATGGTTCATGGCTTCTTTTCTAAGAGTTTATATTTGTAAGTAGGTGCTAGTTAATAGTGACGACTTACTTATGCAAGTGGGGGGTTCAAGGACATCAGCTACCACCAGTAGCTCTAAGAAATCAGGCCACAAAAAAGATGCAACTCTCTCACAATACATTGGAAAATTGGATCACACAAAGATACATACATGCAAACACACTTTCAAGTGATGTATTACAAAGAAGATTGTGTATTGATCTGAATAAATGAATTTACTGTTACATATTATAAATTTTCACAGTGAATATTCTTTGGACAATGTAAGGCTCCCCATTTTTTCCCTCAAGGTATTGACTAGGTTTCGTGGAGGATATGCCCTTCCAATGAATGCAAAGAAAATAATTTTGGTAGAGAAGCGACATACATTGGGGGTGTTTGGCATTGGATATGGATGCCAATCTTTGAGGACCCTATTGAAGCTCCATATGAAGTTTGAAAAAACTCAAGTGCTATCTACTTAATTATGAGTTCATTCCAATCAATTATTTGTGTCATTTACTTATCATCTACCTTGAATGGAGTGAATTGGATTGTTGGGCACCTCATTCCTAGAGAGGGTCAGAACCAAGTGAAATGGGCCCTTGCGTCAGCCCCCATTTTTCTTGGTAGTGATCCCTTTTCATAATCAGTCTTGAATTTAATGAGTTGTAACGTTGGGTGCCTCATTTCTAGGGAGGATCAGTACCAAGCAGAAGAAGCACCTTCCTCAGAGAGAAAGGGCCCCATATCATTTGGTACTAACCCTTTTTGTAGATGTCACTGGAGCCTAATATTTGCTTTCTCTTTTGCTCGAAACTTTTTTTCAATTGAAGGAACTTTCTTACCATATAGTGCATGAAATTGTTTTCTCCCTAGGCATCCTTCATGGAGGTTTTGAATTTGTTGAGGGCCTTCTTGAAGGCTTGGATATCCTTAAAGGACCAAGGTGTTTTGTCACAATACAAAAACACTATGTCCAATGCCTCCCATACTTTGGCCTTCCTGTTCCTTGCTCTTCGATCATCCCTATAGTCTTTGATTGCACTATGTAGCGCTTTCCATTGGTTGTGATGAATGCACAAAGAACCTTTTTCGGGCTTGGCATGGAAGCCCAAAAACCTTATGGCCTTAACCTTGCATATCGAGGGTTTCCTCCTAGGAATACTATTTCCATTTTTGGATCTCTAAGGATCTTCCTCAATCACAACATTCCCCTTGTGGAGATCAATGTTTGACAAAATCCTCTCAATAGCCTTGATTTAGCACCATTTTTGGCCTTTTGGGGTTGCAATTTCCATGTAAATGCAATGTACAAATGTACAAATTTCTCAACTATTTTGCATAAGGTGGCATGCAATGTGCACATGTGGACATTTGTTAAATGGATATCTAGAATGGTGTGAAAGTTTGGATCTTTGGTGTGTCCATCAGGCACCTCGTTACAACTAGCACCATTGCACTCATTGGGCTTGGCCATGCAGTAAATGCAAGGACTCTTAGAACTAGCACATTTTGATACATTATACATGCACTTTAGTGTCTTTAAATTTACGGCCATGTGCCACTCCACTTTATATTGTCCAAATCCTTTGATGCTTGGTTCCTCCCTTGATTGTTGAGTAGTTATCACCTCGGGTATAGAAGTTTGTTGAAACACCTAGTTCAACACGTCAAAATCCTCCTTGTTAGCCTTAAATCCTCCAACTGCCATATGTCTTGCTCTGATTCACATTGAAGTGCATAGAGTCCTTTGAGCCTTCAACCTCTTGGTATGTAGCTGAAGAGCCCTATTCATCAAGCTGATAGAAACTCTCTTCATTTTCTTGCCCTTCACAATCTCAGTTTTATCGAGTTTGATAAAAAAAAATGGCAATCCCATTTGCATTTGCATGCTCTAGTATGTAAAATCTAATCATTGCTCTTTGCAATGTCCTCAGGTCAAAGAATATATTGTTATAACCATCATAGTTTAGCACTCTCTTCTTTTCGGGATAGATGTCTATGATGTGAAATGGCTCGCCAAGGACTTCCAAGACTTGCTGGTTGATCCTCTGTCTTACTTGCTGAATTGAAGATGGTTTTGAAAGCAAAGACCCATTGATCCTTCCTTTTTCAATATCTTTTGCATAACTTTGAAGAGTTGGGTGTAGCTTTGCCTACTAATCCCCACCCTATCCAAGGTGCTTTGGATGTTCTCTTTGTCTAGGCAAGTCCCTTGCAAGAACTCTTCAACATAGATTGATCTACTCCATGCAAAGATAGAAGACCAGGTAGCAGATATCTTTACCAAATCACTTGGTAAAGAGAAATTTGTGCATTTCAAAGGGGCTACTTGGAGTACAATAGTTAGCTTGAGCTTGAGGGGGAGTGTTGAGAATCAAGCTTGTGATCGGTATCACTGACAAGACCGACCTTATCTAGACAATTGTCATCTTAACTGTCACTCTACATGTGTGGTGTAACAATTGAGTCAATCAAACTCAACCACAGTTAGTGGTATGGTCAGTTAGTGACCTAGTGTGTTTTTTAGCTATGTGTAATTAGACTTTAGTAAGCATTATGGAAGAATGAGAAGAAGAGAACAATAAGAGTTCACTACTCTCTATTATAGCTCCATGTCTTTGTCTCTTTCTCCTTCTGAATCTTGAATAGTAGTAACCTTTGTGTATTGTGAATTTCACATGGGTCACCACCAAGTGAGAGAGCCCTAGCACAATAGTGGAGTCCCCTCCTATAGCTTGGTGGTAACACTCGTGGGTGGGAGGGTGAAACCACAAGTACCAAGTGTGATATGATGTTGTGGGTGGTGATCTTTGGGCTTTTAAAAATGTCAATGTTGATTATGGTATATTGGAAAATTATGTTGAGGAGGTGACCATCATGTGCAAAGAGCTCTGAATGGGTCACCACCAAGCTAAGAGGCACCTCCCAAGGGCATTGTGGCTCATTTATTGCTTGGTGGTGTGTTGCACATAGTGTGAACCTTGCATGGGTTAGCACCAAGTGAGAGAGCCCTATCTTAGTGGTGGAGCTCGCTCCTATTGCTTAGTGAGGGCCCTCGTGGTGGCAAGGGTGAGGGCCACATAGTGCCAAGTGTGGTTATAACAATGTTCCATCCTACTATTAGATAGTAGTCCTCTATTATAGAACCTAGCATAACTTTGACACTGTATTTTGAAATCAAATGTCTAATCCAGGATCAAGAAGAGTGCACAAGGAAAAGAGGGGATAGTGTTTGGGTTTTAAAATGGAAGGTGATGGAAGGAGACAGAAAAATCTATGTGCAATACATCAATGACAATGTTGCTACACTAGCTAGAATTTCTAAGCACGTGGCTTGTTACAACGACCAAGAGGGTGCTTCTTTCTTGCCTCGGAAAAGAGCTCCAATAAGGTGCAATCACTTGAAGATTTTGTTTCTGCACACGCCGTCTTCGGATCATATCTGCCTTGACAACTCCTCTAGCATCACCATCATGTAGGCTATGAATTGTACCCTCGATTGTCCTCATGTCCGTACTTGCACCCTCAACAGTTTGTTCATAGACCTCTGACCCAAAGCCTCGTCCATTGACTTTCTATGACTATCAAGGATCATGTCCTCCTTGGTGTCTTTGGCCTTCTTGTTAGCCCGTCTACTACCCCCTTCGACCCATTAGCAAACTCCTCCCCACTTTTGGTATCAATAGCATCAAGATCCCCCTTGAACCCAATGAAATGTGGCACTGTCTCATCAATCAAAGAATATGTCCTAGCCCTAGCGTCCTCCACATTATTTGGTAGGTCATCCTCGATATTCTTAGGTTCAGTAGCACCAACTCTTGGGTTTAGGTCCCGTGGGACATCTCTCACCTTGTTTGTACTATACAACTCCTCAAACATAGGACTTACCGCATATTCTATTGGCCATGGCCTATCATATTTCACATTATCTATAGTCTTTCCATCTTCGCTGACCTTAGCCATATATTCCTCGTTTGCATAGTGACCATAAATTCTCATAATACCATGTATAAAATGTGGATGCAAAGTGAATGCCCTTAAGTGTACAAACAAGTAAACTTATAGATCAATAAACAATGTGGATTATGTGCAAACAATTCTTTTCATGACTTCACTCTAACATAAACAAGTAAACTTGTAGATCAAACATCATGGATTGTGCGCAAACAATTCTTTTCATGACTTCACTCTAACACAAACAAGTAAACTTATAGATCAAACATCATGGATTGTGTGCAAACAATTCTTTTCATGACTTCACTCTAACACAATGCGTCATTGCAAAGGCAGCACCGAAGCAATTCGTGCCACTGCCTTTCTTTAAAAACCTAAAATAAACAAATCCTATATGTCAAGTTATGCATAAAATCAACATTCCACATGATATTCATCTTTCCACAACCCTTTCTCCCCTACCGCTTAAGGTTTTGCATGTCATTGGTAGGTGTAAAGAGTATATATATATATATTTGTATATAAAAGAAAATAAATACACACATTAATATGAATAATGGGGATAAACCTCATGCCCTAGCCCCACCATACATTCAAGAACACATTCATAATTTTTTGTAAATTTTCCATGCATAAAATTTATTCTTTTCCATTTTTCTTGATTTTTTAATGATTTATATTATTATTTATTATTGTATTTTTTAATTTTTAGACATATAGAGCTTGCAAGAACCAAGATACAGCACTATAATTTACATAACCCCATGTGAACACCGAATGAACCATGAAAATGAATAAAACCCTCAAAATTTTCAAAATTTCATAATTCTCGCATTTAAAAGTTTTCTCGATTTGCATTTTAATTATGTGAATAGTAAGAAACAATTGAGAATTCTAAATGTTTAAGCACTAGAAATCATATTTAATCATTTGAAACCATTTCCCATAATATACACGAAAGATTCACCATAAAATGTCAAAAATACACACTTACACGTTTAATTTAATATGGAGCCACACATATTTCAAAGTCGAAAAGCCACTGACGCTTATCCATGGCCGTTGACACATTTCCAACCTTTGATTTATGCTTCATAACACTCCCACACATCATCACACATCCAAAATCTATCGCTTCAGCTCATCCCTGTCTCACATAGATTAAGCCATGGGAATAAGGTGTAGAGAGGAGAGAGAAGACTAAAGTAAGAGATTTTGATTAATTCCATCGATTTTTGTGCAATTTGTGGCAATGTGGAGTGAACAAGAGCATTCCTCTCATCTTCAACAAAAAAAAATAATCAAGGAATTGATGGATGTGAGGGGGCGCAAAACAAATGCCCCCCCTTCACTCATGTTTCATTTTTGTGGCTTTTTAAGCCTTAAGATTCTTTTAAGCTTTAATCCTCCAAATAACTAGTTCAATCTTGGATTTTCACACTTGACTGCAAGTGGTTTTGCCCTGATGGAGGGTCAAACAAGCTTGGAATCACGAACGGATTGGACGACTAGCTTCATGGAATTAAAATCTATCAAGCTAGCCTCCGTCACGCTCTTTATGGCTCTCGCATTCGATAGATGCTTCCTAATACCAAACCTTCTAGGGATTAAATGGGGGGTCAAACAACCTCTGCTTGATGAAGGGAGACTTGCATTGGATTCTAGGCATTGAAATGCATCTAGGTAAACTCGAGCTCCTTGATTGGCAACTGTTTCATTTTCTATAAAAATTTCTCTTTTACGCCTCCTAGAGTCATTTTACACTTTAAATTGGCTTCAAAAATCCTCTCTCATGTTGGCAACCATGGGATAGAGTAACTCAGCTCATCGAATCCACAAACTAACCTACACATAAAGAAACCATAAAGAGCATCAAGCTGCTTCAAAGAGAATACACAACAAAACACAAACACATCTTTCACCCTACCCCTTGACAACAACAAGACATGAAGATCCACAAGGAATAGGTCAAGTATAATTTGATAGAGATGTAGACCTAGTCGATAGCCAATTGCTCTAACATAGATTGGCTAGAAAGAATGATCAAAGGAGTCATCCTAAGTGGTGGTCTAACCTACCTACCTAATGTAGGACAACTAGACCAGGAACTCCTACTAGGAGAGGACTCCTATATCTTGGTCTTTTATTTTGAGATACTTTGGATTCATCATTTTGTTTACACTATAGGACTTGATACTCGGGTGTGTAAAACGGAGGGATCTAAGTGTATTGTGACCTAAGGATAATAGGGCATCGGCCTTAGGTCTTGTCTTGGCACCTAAGAACCTACTAAGCTCTTGCAAGGAGACACTAAATCCTTTTCTTTCGCTCACTTTTATTTTCACTCCAACCATCTTTATTTATTTTTCCAGTTAGATGTCACCCCCATGAAGACAAGGCATTGGCCTTGGTTTTGACTACCTTGCTGGAGAGAGCTAACCCTACTCCAAGAGGTGGTGGCTAGATGACTAGACTTCCCACATATATTGCATTTGACATTAGGACAATTATGAGGAAAATGCTGCCCACCACACCACTTACATTTGAATCATGATGGGCCCCCATCATTGGGTTTCCTAGTACCCATCAGATTTTGTTGATGCTTTAAGAAATTAATATCTATGACAATCTGGTAGTATTGCTCAGTGATCATATCTATATAATATTTCATCATATCTTTTACTTCCTCTACAATTTTTGATGTAGAGGATTTATAACTAGTGGCATTAGGAGCTGCCCTCTCACTAGATTGCACAACTTACAAAGGAGTTGCTACCTATACATGGACCCTTAGTTTACAAAAGGAGCTCTTTGGCTCACAACTGGCTTAACGACATTTGGAGGAGCTAGCAATAAAGGCACATTTTGCATTATGCTTCCTCCACCATTCGAGTTGATCATAGAAGTCTTGATTGCACCTTGATCTCCACTAATCGATCCCAAATTATTTCTAGTACTAAGACTTGAGTTTAAATTTTTCCTTGATGTGTAGGCTACTTGTAAATGGGACTCTGCTTCTCCTTTGCTCAGATTATAGCAGTTTCTATATCTGCTAGAGGGACACTACTCAACTGCACTTGGATATTAAAGTCCAATCCATGCAAGAAGTATTGCAATTGGGCAGAAATGGAATAGGAATAGAGACTTGCAATTTGCGAAAGACCTCCTTCATTTTCTTGGCATATGTTCAAGAATTTTCATGGGGCTCTTGACGTGTCATATTTAGCACATGTAGCTAATACTTGACCATCTCTTTCAGGGGCAAATTCTCTTCCAAAGGCCACAAATAATAGATCAATTGTAGATATGGTACCCATTTCTAAGTTGTGATACCACATTGTAATCCTTCCTTTCATGATCATATTAAAGAATATCATTAGATGTCCCTCCTTCTGAATATGACAGTTAAACATGAGTTTCTAGAACTCACTTATGTGAAGCTCTGGATGCTCCTATACTAACCCATTAAAGATGGATAAAGGATATCCTAAAGTTGGCAAATTCACCATTCCTGCAGCAATTGAGATAGGTTGCACCATAATGATGAGTGGATTTATTGTAGGAGTTTGTGATGATGCGATTACAACTCCACTTGAAGTGGATTGACTTACTAGGAGAAGGGGAGCAATAGAGCTTCCTCTTGCTCCTAACGTATTATTTGTGCTACTAGGGCACTAAGACCACTCCTTTGTAGGGGTATTGGGTTGCTAGGTTGAGGGGGAATACCTCCTAATTATTTCAGCCTACCATTTAGCCCTTTCAGCTCTTTCTTGTTTTTGGATCTCGACTTGACAGTGTTTATCGAGAAATAATAGGTCAATCTCGGTGCTCTTTGGCATAAAGTGACCGACTAATCCCTAATCAACAAAGATTGGAGAATCACTACTTATTAGCGGCTCTCAAAAAATGCACCACTTTTCGAGACCAAAAATGGGCGTGACACTAGCTTTAGGGCTTTAACCGGGCCTCCTAAACTCACCTAAACAACCCCATGACCTCGTGGCGGCCAAGAGCATACAGACACTATGAACTGACTCAATCAAAGAATGCGTTTGTAGATACTATTTCTAAATCATAGTCCAAAGTGTTGCCCTTCTTGACTCCAAGCAATTGGAGTATCCAAACATAATGGTATCTAGCACCTCATATCACACACACATGAAGTACCCTCCAGCTAGTGTTGTGGCCCCACTATGGCTCCCCTACACTCCAAGGATTAGCCCCAGGATGTGCGTTCTAACATAAAGCATATGGAAAACATAGTTTCCTCTCTTTTAATATTCGTTCTAGGAGATAGTTCAATCATTACCAAGTTAGGCTCCAAAGGAAATTATCATCTAGACCTACGACTTAGGGAACCTCACACTCAACATGGGTCAAATATTAGCAAACAAGTGCTATGCATCTAGGAGATAATTCTTATAATATCACGTATAAAATGCAAATGCAAAGTGAAGGCCCTTAAGTGCACAAACAAGTAAACTTATAGATCAAATAGCATGGATTGTGCATAAACAATTCTTTTCATGACTTCACCCTAATGCAATGCGTCGTTGCTAAGGCAACACCACTCAGCAAAGTAATTCATACCACTACCTTTCTTTTAAAACTTATAATGAACGAATCCTATATGTCAAGATATGCATAAAGTCAGCATTCCATATGATATTCATTTTTCCACAACCCTTTCCCCTCTACGGCTTAAGGTTTTGCATTTATTGTTGGTAAGTGTAAAGAGTATTTTTATGTTTTTTTCATATATAAAAGGTAATAGATATACACGTTAATATAAACAATGGGGATAAACTAAGGCTACACCTCATGGCCTAGCCCCACCATATGTTCATGAACACATTCATAATTTTCACATGTAAAATCTATTTTTTATTTTTCTTGATTTTTTATTATTTATCTTATTATTTGTTATTTTTTTAATAAAAATTTTAAAGACATGTAGAGCTTGCATGAACCAAGATATAGTATTATACCTCATATGATCCCATGTGAACACTGAAAGAACCATGAAAATGCGTAAGACTCAAATCTTCCAAAAGCCCACAATTCTCACATTGCAGGTTTTGTCGGTTTTCATTTTTATTATGTGAAGAATAGCAAGAACCAATTGAGAACTTATTTTTTCAAGCACTAGAAATCATATTCAATCACTTGAAACCATTTTCCATAATATGTGCAAAAGATTCATCATAGAATGTCAAAAACGAGCAATTACAAATTTAATTAATACGAAGCTGCACATATTTCAAAGTTAAGAAGCGGTTCATACTCGTCCATGGCCATTAATGCATCCCTAACCTTTGATTTACACTCCATAATACTCTCACATCATCACACGTCCAAAATCTATCGCTTCAGCCCATCCCCCTCTCACATAGATTAAGCCATGGGAACAAGGTGCAGAGAGGTGAGAGGAGGAGAGAGAAAGACTAAAATCAGATATTTTGATTCATTCCACCATTTTGCGCGTAGTCTGTGTAATGGGGAGCGAAGAAAATCTCTATCTTAGCCCCCCAAACCATTCATCTTATCTCCAACAGTCAGAAAATTAGGGAATCAATGGGAGGGGGCGCAAAAAAAGCCCCCCCTTGCTCCCCACCATTTTACATGTGGTCTGTGGTGATGTGAAGCGAAGAAAATCTTTATCTTAGATCCCATACCATTCCTATAATCTCTAATAGTTAGAAAATCAGGAAATTGAAGGCTTTGAGGGGGCGCAAAAAAAAAACCAAAATCCCCCCTCACCCCCTCCCTCCCCCCACCTCGTGCTCATGTTTCATTTTTGAGGTTTTTAAAGCCTTCAACTTTTTCAAAGCTTTAATCCTCCAAAATAACTAGTTCAATCCTGGGTTTTCATACTTGATTGCAAGTGGTTTCAGCCCAAATGGAGGGTCAAACGAGCTAGAATCGCGAACAGTTTGGATGGTCGGCTTTGTGGCATCAAAATCAATCAATCTTGTAATACTTCCATGCAAATAAAAATTAGTTGACTAGTTCAAAAGTTAGTTAGTCAAATAATAAGTTAGTAAGACTACTAACTAAAGACTAACTAAAGTAAAAACCAACTAATATTAATAATAAACAATTTTTATCTAATTAAAAATAAATAAATAAATAAATAAACCAAGAGTCACAATCCGACATTTTTCTCAGATTGACAAGGACCGTAGGCCACTCTTCACGAAAGTTACAACGTGAATGAGAGTTATGAGCTCTATTAATCACTAGTGTTAATGTGTATAGTATGGATGGCCCAAAAATATTAGATTTTTGGGCAAAACTAGCATATTTTAGATATTACTTATTGTAAATATCCTAAAAAGATATGGAAATTTCTAGAACTGGATGTCATGTTAAAAAAAACAAGTGATTTTAAAGCTAGTTTTGGAGATTTAATGCAAAAAAAAGAAGGATTGGCAAAATCGCGCACGCCGTGATTGCAGTTTACAGGCAGCAAACAACACTTTGAACAAGGAGAAAAAGAAGAAGTGATTTGAAAGATTTCTAACCAAGTGTCTTAGGGGTTTTACCCCCATTTGTAGCCAATGGAACCATCATATTTATGATTTGAGCATTAGATCAGTGATTTTTCCAAGATTCTCCACAAAGAGCTATTCTTCTCAGCCACAACCCTTCTTCTCTTGTTTAGCTATAAATGTGAGGCATGGGGAGCAATTAGGGAGGCACAAGGAAGCACAAGGGGAGAGAGAGAGAGAGAGAGAGAGAGAGAGAGAGAGAGAGAGAGAGAGAGAGAGAGAGAGAGAGAGAGAGAGAGAGAGAGAGAGAGAGAGAGAGAGAGAGAGAGAGAGAGAGAGAGAGAGAGAGAGAGAGAGAGAGAGAGAGAGAGAGAGATTACCCCGAGAGGCTGTAAGGGAGAGAGTTAGCTCAATCCCCTCTATCTCGGTCTTTGACTAAGCCATGTTCTCTTACGCTCTCCCATCTCAAATTCATTCCTCCTTCTTTATCTCTTGAATCCACTTGTGGACGATGGCCCCTAAGCAAATAATGTCACATGCAGATGGCAATCCAGCAACAAAGCTTTGGGCAAGGGTATCACTGTCGATACAACTACGTTACCGGATATAAGTAATACATTTCCAAATTGTTAGATGCTTGCTTTGATTCCCGCATGAGATACATTAGGTCCCGTACTATGTCGCATGAGAATAGGTTATTGGAAGGGATAAATTCCATCTTTATAATTGTAGGATGCATATTCAAGTGCAAGAGTTAAAACTATGAAAAAGAAAATTGCACTCATCCATGTATGGTAAACACATCTACACCTAAGTGGCAGATGAAAAATGTTATTGCGTCTATTCTTGCATTGTTTGGAAAAATACAATTGGTTTTGTGGGTTGATCAAACAACATCCTAAATGCTTTTACATTCAACTAGTTGTTGAATTTTCATTTGGTTGATTATTCCAAGTGCTTGTGATTGATGGTAAATTCATGGCGGGAGTCTGTAATGACAAATTGCCATGAGGTTAAAGGAATGTTTTCTTGGAAGATGATATTAGGGCTGACTGCCTTGACTGTGCTTGATTCTTAAATGAATTAATTAAGGAAAGGTTCTTTGCATGGCTGGATCGCCTCCAAGATTGCACTGCGGATTAACTTGAAAAGAGCACTGCTCGATTCATGGGGCGAAGGTCGAGTGGTGGAAAGGCCAACCACATGAATAATGTTTTCGCTCCTAAGTAGCATTGGAAGATCCTATTCTAGATAAAGGATGGAAATTGTGGTGCCATGTGATTTGGACTGGTTACTTCTGTAGGGAAGAAGAGATATATAATTTCTCATGTATGGGCAGGAGACAAAGATTAACTTGAAGAGAAGATAAGGACCTTATTTGAACTTGTTTGTCAAAAGGGCTGCTTGCTCTGTATTTGTGTCGGTGCCATAAATTACGTGAACGAATCCCGTTCCCTACTAAAAGGCTTAATTAAGGGAGCCAATTTTAAATATCACACATAAATGTGATAGGACCTAATTAGATAACTAAAGAACACCTATTGAGAGAAGCGAGTGGGCGAAACCCCCAATGGGTCTATCCTATGCCAGGGTGGTCCCAAAGAACTGGGAGGCTTCTCACAAGGTTTTACTGATGACCGACCCTTACTAAGTGTTAGGTTAGAATCCCGATTCATGCCATTTCAGGGGATTGGAATGGGACTATGCCCTACGAGTAGAGAGGTTGAGCAGCACATCCCTCTATTTTCCATTCTCTTTGAACCAAGTGCGACGTGGATCTGCTTCGGATTGGGCATCTTTGCGTAAAGTAAGATATCCAAGACTAATGCTAGAATGCTGTCAGGAGACCTTGACCATTTGTGATGCCAGGAGGCATATTCCACGGTGGATTCCGTGAGGTTTTACGGTGGATTCCGTAAACTTAGATGTCCGGGGCTCATACACAAAGAGGATTTTTTGTGCGAGAAGTTAATGAAACGCCCGAAAAGGACAGGTGTCCCCATCAACTTCTCGCACAAAGAATCCTCTTTGTGTATGAGCCCCAGACATCTAAGTTTACGGAATCCACCGTAAAACCTCACGGAATCCACCGTGGAATATGCCTCCTGGCATATGGGGACGCCTGTCCTTTTCGGGCGTTTCATTAATTTAGTGTGTACATGGGTGATTCCATAGCGGGTGATTCCGCAAAATGCGTATTAAATTAATAAACGTTTATGAGTTTAGAGTGCGCACTCGTAATAAATTAAGGTGCTAGCAGATCAGGAATAGGAGCCGTGCTAATGCAAGTCAACCATCCAATAGCATATTCTAGTTCTAAGCTGAAACCCCCTGAGCTTAAATATTTCACTTATGACAAGGAACTCTTAGCAGTTGTACAAGCATTAAAACAATGGAAGCATTATTTAATGGGTTCAGAATTCATGATAAAGACCGACCAGCAAAGCATTAGACATCTACTTAGCCAACCCCAAATTTCTGACCGTCATATCAAATGGGCTTCATTCATTCAAAGTTTCCATCCTATCATTCAATACCAACCTGGAAAAGAAAATGTAGTTGCCGATGTATTGAGTAGAAGACCTGCAATTCATAATATTTCTATCATATCTTTTGATTCTTTGATTGCTATGAAAGACACATATCACCAGGATATTACTTTTCATTCTGATTGGCAAAAATTAGTTCAAAATAATTTCATTCCTGTTGATTCATTGTCATATAATGATGGATTCATGTTCTTTGAAAAGAGACTGTGTGTTACTATTCCATTCCGATATTTTATTTTGAATGAAATTCATTGTCCCCCATATCAAGGTCATAGAGGTATCATTTCTACATTACGCATGTTAACTGAAGATTTTTATTGGCCGCATATGGATGCAGATGTATCTAACTTTGTTTCTGAATGTCTGATTTGTCAAAGAATAAAGAGACATCATGGTAAACAGTATGGGTTATTAATGCCTTTGTCTATTCCATCTAAACCTTGGGAACATATATCTATGGATTTCATTACTGGCTTACCAAATACTAAATCTAACCATGACATGATTTGGACAATTGTAGATAGATTTAGTAAGCAAGCATATTTCATTGCATGTAAGAAAACTTTAACAGCATCACAAGCAGCACAATTATTTTTGAAAACTATTTTTACTAACCATGGATTGCCGAAAGTGATTATTTCAGATAGAGATTCTAGATTTTGTAATAATTTTTGGATTACACTATTTGCAAATCTAGGCACAAAGATTGATTTCTCATCTGCATTTCATCCAGAAACAAATGGACAAACAGAAGCCACAAATAGCACTATTTTAGATCTTTTACGTGCATACACTATCTCTAAACCTCAGACATGGGATACTCATTTACATTTATTACAGTTTGCATATAACAATACACCGCACACATCTACAAAGAAAGCACCTTTTGAAGTTATTTATGGATATAGATTATCTACACCTGTTGCATCTTTGTCTAATAGAATACAAAGTGCCGATGATATTGCTGTTATGCATAATACTATTTTTGATGAGGTCAAGGATATGATTGCTAAAGCCCAACATTCATATACCAAACAAGCCAACAAGAAAAGACAAGCCATGAATTTCAAAGTTGATGATTATGTTTGGCTTAGAATAGAAAAGCGTAGACTGCAAAGTGTAGATAGACATCCAGTTGTCAAATTAGCTCCTAGATTCTACGGACCATTTAGAATCATTCATAAGATTAATGACAATGCATTCAAGTTAGAACTGCCATCTCATTGGAAAATTCATAATACATTTCATATTAGTTTATTGAGACCATTTAGAGGCCAATTACCTATCCACCCTATCTATGAAAACCCACCTTTACTAGAAGAAGAGACTGAAATACTTGAACCAGAAGCCATCATAGACACTGACTACATGACCACTAGAACTGGCCGAAGGTATTCTAGATATCTAGTGAAATTTAAGAACCATCCTATAGAGGAAGCACAATGGATGCACGCTAGAGACTTAAATGCTTTCCCCACTCTGTTAGCTCCACATTGAGCTAATAGCAATTGAGGTCAATTGCTATCCCACCCCGGGGGTATGATGCCAGGAGGCATATTCCACGGTGGATTCCGTGAGGTTTTACGGTGGATTCCGTAAACTTAGATGTCCGGGGCTCATACACAAAGAGGATTCTTTGTGCGAGAAGTTGATGGGGACGCCTGTCCTTTTCGGGCGTTTCATTAATTTAGTGTGTACATGGGTGATTCCATAGCGGGTGATTCCGCAAAATGCATATTAAATTAATAAACGTTTATGAGTTTAGAGTGCGCACTCGTAATAAATTAAGGTTAGGATTTATTTCTAACCAGTTGATTTATTTATGTAGCTGAAGACTGCTAGGTATTCACTTTTGTCGGTTTAATTGTATTATTTTACTAACGATTGTGAATGCTTCAGTTGATGTGTAGAGATAGCAGCAGTGGCGGAGGAAAGCATTGGAGTCTAGCGGGTATTCGACATTTGGACTATATTTTGATAGGCGCCACGCCTATCTTTTGTTATGTCTATTGAGACATTGATTATCGATTATTATTTTGTATGCGCTTATGCGCCCGGATATGTTATTTCTATTTGGACATTGAGATTGGGCGTGCCAGACTCTATGGGCACCGTCCATTAGCTTTATTTTCCTATTTTTGTAGAAAGCAAACTCAAAAGCTAAAAAGCTTGTCATATTTTTGTAATTGGGCTATTATTGAGCATGAAGATTGGAAATATACATAAAATACATGCTTTGTGAAGCGCTCACACAAGGCATGGGGGAGATTGAACCCAATTTGTCTCTTGCCTCTTGTCGTGCATGCTTTTACATGGGTTTTTGTGCAAAAAGGTAGAGTACTTTGTTCTTGGGGACCTTCCGGGATTCACCACGTGAGCTATCCGCGACCGATCTGCGCACCAATTTGGGGTCCAAATTTCAAGTTGATCCTAGTAGGTTTCGACTGCGAACGTTCCGCTACAAGGCGGACTCGAGAAACCCTAGGTGACAAACCCCGTAACATTCCATGGGAGTGTCGGGTAGCATCGCTTAGATTTGTCTCTCAATGGACCACTAAAAATGTGCCGGACAGCTGATAGGCATGCATGTTACAAATCTGGCCTATGTCACACTCTTTTTGGCTCCCAGATCTAGTAGTAGCTGCTTCATAACACCAAACCTTGTAGGGATTAAGGGGGGTCAAATGGCCTCCAATTGACAAACGGAGATTGCGTTTGATTTCTGGCATCGAAATGCATCTAGGGAAATCCCAACTCCTTGATCCACAACCATTTTATTTTCCAATGAAAAATTGGTATTTTACGCCTCTCGAGGCCCTTTTATGCTTTAAATTGGTTCAAAAATCCACTCTCACCTTGGTAAAGGGTTTTATGCTTAGCATTGCATCTTCAAGATCCAGGGTTGCATTGCCTCCAATTGGATATCCAACATACTTTTGAAGTGTAATAAACCAAGAGTAGTATAGGCATCCAAGCTCAATCCCATGACATGGCAAAATGCAAAAAACTCATCCATTTTCATTGTTATGGTAAGAAAGTGGAAGGTATCTTTTGCACACATAATCTTTCAACTATTCACAAGTGGTGGGCTTACTCTAAGTTCCATTGGCTTGACACCACTACTTCCACCATAGTTATGCTTTTTCTATTACCTTAAGCTTAGCTATCATAGCTTGGTTTGAAGTACTAGTTCTAACTATAAGAAAGTAATCCTCCATTGTCTCAATCTACACTTAGGGCACCAATTTCAATATCTTTCCCCTTGCCATCAAACTCAAGTGGCTTGACTTGCTTAAGGAAAAGTTTCTTCTCCTGTGTTTCAATAGGATTACTGGTAGATATGACATCTTGGATCACAACGCATGAGACTATTTTAATATAAACAATTAAGATTTCATGTAAACCTTTACACATCCTTAACATAACGCTCAAAGAAGTAACATCTTTTTCACAAATGGAAAAAAGAGGGACATCTTTTACTCATATTAACACTTGCAAAAAATGTGATAAATCAATTTCTTTTACAAGGATTATCTATTTGGTTTCCATGTTGGAAATGTAGATCACTCGCTTTATGGGCATCAAAGTGATAGGGGCATTCTTTTGATTACCTTATATATGGATGATTTGATTGTTAGGGGTAAAATATGCTTTTGCTACAACCATTGCAATGACCCATCAAATAGATGTGATTATCTTGTACATAAAATATTTGGGAGAGTTGAAGTACTTTCTTGGCATTGAGCTAATTAGAACATCTAACGGGATATGGCTCTCATAAAGGCAATATATCTTTGATATGTTGATGAAGCATGATATGGCTATCTCAATTCCATTAGACCAAAATGTGAAGCTAAGTATTGATGTGGGTGCGATATTGGAGGATCCCACGATGTACATAACGATGTGGAAAGTTTGATATTCACCCCTATCACCATGCTAGATTGTAACTACATAGTTGGCTTGGAGAGTCAATTTATGTAGGTATCTCACAAGCCTCATTTAGATAGTGTGAGATGTATCTTGCTGTACCTTAAGGCTACACTAGATTGTGGTATCTTTTATGAGAATGATTTGATGGCGCAATTACTTGGTCATACTAATGTAGATTGGGCTAGCAATGTGTTCAATAGGAAGTCCACTAGTGGTTATATATTTTCCTTTGGGAGTGGGCCTATGACTTGGAGCAGTAAGAGATATCCCACTTTTACATTATTGAGTGTATGGACAAAGTATATGGGTGCTACTATAGTAGCACATGAGGTAGCTTGGAAATGAAAGCTAGTTGATGATTTGGGGATATAGATAGATAGGAGAGTTGTCATTTATTATGAAAACATGAGTATCATACAATTTGGTAAGAAACTTGGTGTTTCATGTATGTACAAAACACATTGAGGTTCATTACATTTCATTAAAGAGTGAGTCTTACCAAGTGATATTTATCTCATATATGCAAACATAGAGGAGCAAATTATATACTTTTTCACAAAGGCCCTAAGATAAAAAAATCTTTGACCATTTCAAAGCTTACTTTGGAGTACAAGTCATAGAGTTGAGCTTGAGGGGGAGTGTTGAGATGTTAAGCTCAATATGAGATGACACTCGGTATTTGGGTGACCATTTCTACATTCATATCAGTGATGTGGTTGGTACATTCTTTGACATATACTTCCAATGATACTTTATAGATAGACATCAATAAGGCCACCTACCAAAGTTATGAGATATCTATTGATTCATCTTTCTAGTTAGTGTGTTCACATTATGGACCACTTGCATATTATGTATGTTATAATCTCTTTATTCTTGGTAGATTGTTATGGAGAAGAAAAAGATGAAGAAAGACTACTAGGGTTTTTAGCTCCCTATCTTGTGTGCATTCTCTCTATGTATTGGGTATCTTGTAACTAGTATGGGATGGGTCGTAGAGAATAGGCTTCAGCCGGAGATGGGCACGTTGGTGATGGCGGGTTGGTTGGGCTGTTGAGTTTGGCGCTTGGGCACGGTGATGGTGAGCACCCAATTCTCCACGCAGGCGCTCATCTCCTCGGGCTTGGCGTTGTCGGGCAGGCGGAAGCGCCTCAGGAAGCTGCCATGTGCCTGCTCCACGCAGTGCCACTTATCGCCCTCCTACTTCTCCTCCTTCCTGTTGTGCTCGCCGCGTTGGTGCATAGCACGCGCCCGTCCTCCACCTGCACCTTCATCTCCTCTTTCTTCAGCCTCGGCAAGTCGGCCTGGAAGATGTGGGCCTCGGGCGTCTCCTTCCAATCCACCTGAGTGTTGGCCACGGCCGATGCCTTGCAGGCCAGCTGCCGCCCGCCTCCTAGACAGCGAGCCGTCGCGGCAGCTGGCCTGCAAGGCATGGGCCACCTCCTGGACAGTGAGCCGTCGCGGCAGCTGGCCTGCAAGGCATCGGCTGTGGCCAACACTCAAGTGGATTGGAAGGAGACGCCCGAGGCCCACATCTTCCAGGCCGACCTGCCGGGGCTAAAGAAAGAGGAGATGAAGGTGCAGGTGGAGGACGGGCGCGTGCTGTGCATCAGCGGCGAGCGCAGCAAGAAGGAGGAGAAGTAGGAGGGCGACAAGTGGCACCACGTGGAGCGGGCACACGGCAGCTTCCTGAGGCGCTTTTGCCTGCCCGACAACGCCAAGCCCGAGGAGATGAGCGCCCGCGTGGAGAATGGGGTGCTTACCATCACCGTGCCCAAGCGCCAGACTCAACAGCCCAACCAGCCTGCCATCATCGACGTGTGCCCATCTCCGTCTGAAGCCTATTCTCTACGATCCAGCCCATACTATATTGGGTATCTTGTAAAAGCTAAAGCTCCCCCTCTCTCCCCCCATCTTTTCATAAAACAAGTTTTAACTTTACTTTCACAAGTGGTGTAGTCTCTTGGGTCTCTTAATGGCAACCATGTATGGCTTTATCTACCACCAAAGTAGAGTATGTAGCCATTGAGGCATGCAAGGAAGCTATATGGCTTACTCTCTAGTTATTAGGAAGAATATGGATTCAAAAAGGGCCCTTTAGCTTAAGAGTTATGACTTTCCTAATGACAAAAGATTTGGTGCGTAGATTGGTCGCCGTATGCGCGCGTAGTGAGCATCAGAAGGTCCCCAAGAACAAAAGAACTCTACTTTTTGCACACAAATCAATGTAGAAAGCTTGCACGACATGAACAAGAGACCAATTGGGTGCAATCTCCCTCCATGCCTTGTGTGAGCGCTCCACAAAGCATGTATTTCATATATTATTCATCTTCAAGCTCAAATAATAGCCCAAATTACAAAATGGCACGCTTTAGCTTTTGAATTTGCTTTTGTGCCAATAAAGAATTAAAGCTAATGGGCACCCAAGAAGTCAGGCGTACCCAAATACAATGTCCAATACAAATATCTAAATTGTGCATCTATGCACATACAAAAATAATAAATAAATATCAAGCGCTTTGATAAATAAACGCGACAAAATGTAGGCGCCATGCCTAAGATACGCGCCCATCAAAATATTGACGATAACTTGAATACATGCTATCCTCCAATGCTTCCCATTGCCACCGCTGCTTGCTCTACACATCAACTGAAGCATTCGCAATTGTTAGAAAAATAATACAAGTAAACCGACAAAAGTGAATACCTAGCAATCTTCAGCTACATAAATAAATTGGTTAGAAATCAATCCTAACCTTAATTTCTCACGAGTGCGCACTCTAAAATCATAAACGTATTTTGCGGAATCACCCGCTATGGAATCACCCATGTACACATAAAATTAACAAAACGCCCGAAAAGGATAGGCATCCCCATCAACTTCTCGCACAAAGAATCCACTTTGTGTATGAGCCCCGGTAATAAAATCTTACGAAATCCACCGTATAACGTCATGGAATTCACCGTGGAATATGCCTCCTGGAATCATACCCGCGGGGTGGGATAGTAATTATCCTCAATTGCTATTAGCTCAATGTGGAGCTAACAGAGTGGGGAAAGCATTTAAGTCTCTAGCGTGCATCCATTGGGCCTCTTCAACAGGATGGTTTTTAAACTTAACCAAATATCTAGAATATCTACGGCCAATTCTAGTGGTCATAAAGTCAGTATCTATAATAGTTTCAGGCTCAAGGATTTCAGTTTCATCATCTAGCAAAGGAGGGTTTTCATAGACAGGGTGTACAGGTAATTGGCCTCTAAAGGGTCGTAATAAACTGATATGGAAGGTGTTGTGTATTTTCCAATGTTGTGGTAGTTCTAGTTTAAATGCATTGTCATTGATTTTGTGTATGATCTTGAATGGTCCATAAAATCTAGGTGCTAATTTGACAACTGGGTGTTTATCTACACTTTGTAATCTTCATTTTTCTATGCGTAACCAAACATAATCATCAACTTTAAAATTCATAGCCTGTCTTTTCTTATTTGCTTGTTTTGTATATGATTGATGGGCTTTGGCAATCATATGTTTAACTTCATCAAAAATAGTAGCATGCATGTTAGCAATATCATCAGCAGTCCGAATTTTGTTTGATAATGATGCAATAAGTGTAGGCAATCTATATCCATAAATAACTTCAAATGGTGCTTTCTTTGTAGCTGTATGTGGTGTATTATTATATACAAACTAAAGTAAATGTAGATGTGTATTCCATGTATGTGGTTTTGAAATAGTGTAAGCACGCAAAAGATCTAAAATAGTACTGTTAGTAGCTTCTGTTTGACCGTTTGTTTCAAGATGAACTGCAGATGAAAAATCAATCTTTGTTCCTAAGTTAGCAAACAAAGTAATCCAAAAATTATTACAAAATCTAGAATCACGATTAGAAATAATAACTACTGGTAAACCATGGTTAGTGAAAACAGTTTTCAAAAACAATTGAGCAGCTTGAGATGTAGTTAAAGTTTTCTTACATGGAATAAAATATGCTTGTTTGCTAAACCTGTCTACAACAATCCAAATCATATCATGGTTAGCTTTAGTGTTAGGTAAACCAGTGATAAAATCCATTGAAATCTGTTCCCATGGTCGTGATGGAATAGATAATGGCATCAGTAAACCATATTGTTTACCATGGTGTCTTTTAACTCGTTGACAAACTAAACATTCAGATACAAAATTAGATACATTAGTGTCCATATGTGGCCAATAAAAATCTTCAGTCAATGTACGCAAAGTAGAAATAATACCTCGATGACCTTGATATGGAGGACAATGAATTTCATGCAAAACAAATGATCGAAATGGAACTGCCACACATAATCTCTTTTCATAAAACATGAATCCATTATTGTAAGACAATGAATCAATATGAATCCAATTACTTGCAACTAATTTATTCTAATCAGCTTGAAAAGTAAGATCCTGATGATAAGTATCTTTCATAGGGATAAGGGAATCAAATGATATCACACAAATATTATGAATTGTCGGTCTTCTACTCAAAGCATCGGCTACAACATTCTCTTTCCCAAGTTGATATTGTATAAGGGGATGAAAACTTTGAATAAAAGCTGCCCATTTAATGTGTCGGTCAGATATTTGGGGTTGACTAAGGAGATGTCTAATGCTTTGTTGGTCAGTTTTGATCATAAATTCAGAACCCATTAAATAATGTTTCCATTGACGTAAGGCTTGTACTACAGCTAGCAATTCTTTATCGTAGGTATAATATTTAAGTTCAGATGGTTTGAGTTTACAGCTAGAGTAGGCTATGGGATGATTATCTTACATAAGGACGGTTCCTATTCCAGATCCACTAGCGTCAATAACTACTAAAAAGAATGGTCTATTGAAATCAGGTAGTTGTAATACAGGAGCATGGGTTAATGCATGTTTCAATAAATCAAAGGATTTTTGTTGATTGTCAGATCAGTTATACACAATACCTTTCTTTAAAAGTTTAGTCAAAGGTAATGCAAGTAATGAAAAAGTCCTCACAAACTTTCTGTAAAAGCTAGCAAGACCTAGAAAAGAACGTAACTCATGCATATTTTTGGGTATGGGCCAATTTAAAATTGCTTCTATCTTTTTAGGGTCAACCTTAATACCTTTTGATGAAACAATATGTCCTAGATATTCAATTTTTGTTTGGAAGAATTCACTCTTTTCTGGATTAGCATATAATTGATTGTCTTTTAACAACTTGAAAACTAAAGACAAATGTTCATAATGCTCATTCTTATTTTTACTAAATACTAATATATCATCAAAGAATGCTATGATACAACGCTGATGTTTCAGAAATATGCGATTCATCATACGACTAAATGTGGCTGGTGCATTAGTTAAACCAAAAGGCATAACTAGAAATTCATACTGTCCAAATTGTGTTCTAAATGCAGTTTTGAATATATCAAATTTATCCAATCTTACTTGATGATAACCAGATTTAAGATCTATCTTACTGAATATGGCAGATCCTTGTAGTTTATCCATAAGATCATCTACCCTAGGAATTGGATATCTATTCTTAATAGTAATTTTATTTAGGGCATGATAATCAATGCACATGCGATAAGTATTATTATTATTCTTCACTAATAAAACAGGTGCACCAAATGGAGAACTACTAGGTCTAATTAATCCTCTGTTAAGCAATTCCTCTATTTGATTTTGAATTTCTTTCTGTTCAATTTGGTTATGTCATGGTGCTTTACATGGTGGTTGTGTTCCAGGAATTAAATCTATTTTGTGATCTTCAGGACGTGAAGGTGGTAGTCCAGGTGGTAAATCAACAGCAGCAAAACAATCTTGAAATTGGGCAAGAAACTGTGTATGCCTAGGATGCATTTGTTTTTCTTTAGCTTGAATTTCATTCGCCCATATTAAATAAGATTTGCTACTATTACATAATGCACGTTTAGCTTGAGTATGAGTAAGCAGTGGAAAATTATTAGAAGCGTGCATACCATGCAATGTGATTTGTTTTCCTTGAAAATAAATTTTAATTAAATGTGTAGAATAATCTATGTCAGGATTATATTGAGGATGCCAAGGCATTCCTAAGATAATGTCACTAGATTGCAAAGGTACAACTAAGAAATTACTTCGTTTAGTATATTCACCAATTTTAATTTCTAAGTTATGCACCTCTTGTGTTCCATTATATCTTGTGCCTAGGAATGCAGCTTTAATGCTATAATGTGTATAAACAGTTTGTAAATTTAATTCTTTGACTAACTTTGCAGAAATAAAGTCATGTGTGCTCTCATCATCATGTAAAATAGTCTTTTCTTTACCATGCACAAAATATTTCATTGTTAATAAAGAATGGGGAGTTGGCATACCTGGCAAAGTATCCGAAGTAGTACCAATGTCGTCATCATCTTCCGTAAAGTCAGGCATTTCCTCACGTTCTTCTTCTTCGATTGCTCCAAGATAATTGATATGGACAGGTGGCTTTTTGGATTGACAATTGGCTGCTAGATGTCCAGGTTGATGGCATTTGTGACAAACTATGGGTTTGGCTTTAGATACATTATTGGTAATGGCAGTAAGTTTAGGAATGTTGGGATTTGGCTATGAGGATGGCTTAGGGTTTGGATTGGCATTTGATGGCAAAGCAGGTGGTTGTGTCCAAGACTTAACGGAATGAAGATGGAAGAAAACGACTTTGATTGAATCTTTGAAAATTTGAATTGAATTGTTTGGAACTATAGTTACCATTAGTTTGAAATTGTTGTGGTCACTTGTCTCTTCCGCAAATCTTGTCTTCAGTGTCATGAGCCAAGGAAATTGCATCTTCAAGGGTTGTTGGCTTGAACATATTGACTTTTACATAGTAATGTCCAAGTAGGCCAGACATAAATTTGTGTTTGTGAGTTGCTTCAGGTACATCTTCGAGCATTCGTAGCTGTAGTAGGGCATTCCAGAAACGTTCAGTGTATTGGGAAATAGGTTCGCGATCTCTTTGTTGAAGAAGATCCCATTGCTTGATGGCTTTTTCATAGAATTGAGGAGGAAGGAAATTCTACAAAAACTTCTTTTGGAAAGTCTCCCATGTAGTAGGGCAATCAATGCTCTTACAGACCACAGTCCACCATAAGGATGCTCGATCAACTAAGTGGTTAGTGACACATTTAATTTTGTCTTTCTCAGCATATGTTTCTTCATGGAAGTAATCATAAAATTGACTGATAAAAGCAAGTACAGTCTTTCCATCTCGTGATCCATTGAAAGTATGAGATTTGAAGTTTCTTTTACTTATCTTTGTTTCTTTGTGGATGGATTGGGCTTCAAGTGTTGCATCGATGGTACGTCGTATAAGATCTTCGGGTTGCGGTCCATCTTTGTCAGTGGTAGATCGTTGCAAATTGGCCAATTGAACTTGCAAAGCTTGTCAAGCTCTTCGTTCTTCATCGAGCTGCATCATAATCAAATCCAACTTTTGCTCCATCGTTGGTTCGGGTAAATCACCTTCAGCCATAAAATCGTCCATGTGTTGTTCAATCATCTTGTAAAATCCAAAAGACCTCACACTCTTGAAATCTTATTAGCGGGATGAGTGTAGCTCAAAGACGGGTATAGAAGGCTTGTAATTTTTTTTTTGGCTTTCATGGTCTTTGTCCTTTGCATATGCGGTATTCGTTGTCACAACCGTCTTCGTAGAAACAGTGTATAATCTTTGTATGACTTGCGTATGACCTTCTGCGTTTGCTGAAACTGGTTCAGCAAGTGTGTAGGTGTGAACAGAGTCTACCAGAGAGCAATAGACTAGTTCATAAGCTTCTGTGTGTGAACGACCTTTGAGAGTTGTTAAGTAAGTCTTTTATGACCTTTGTAACTTGGGTGACTTACAGAACTTGTATAACTTGGAGTTTTAAGACTTAGGTAGCAAAGCTGAATTTCGTGTATCTGAGGACGTCGTCAATGGAATCGGCGGCCGTCAGTTCATACTGACGTCATAGGCGGAAAAATTGTGGGTTAAGCTTTTTGTTAAGCTTACTATTAAGCTTTTTAAACTTTGAGATAAAGCTTTTAAGCTTTTTGGCTATGGAAGAAGAGTCTTCTTATCTGTATACAGACGACTTGAAGAAGAAGATGTCCATGTGGTCCTCCGCCTACACAGGTTGGTCCTTCACGATCAGAGAGTGCAGAAGGGGTTCTTGACTGCCAGGAACACACTGGTATCGACCGTTCACAACGAATCTAACTGTAGAGCTCGTTTGTTCCAGGAGCTCCACCTTCGCGCAAGATGGTAAGCGATTAGAAGCTCTCGATCTTAGCTTTGCTCTGATACCATTGGTACGCAGATCAGTCGCCGTATGCGCGCGTAGTGAGCGTTAGAAGGTCCCCAAGAACAAAAGAACTCTACTTTTTGCACACAAATCAATGTAGAAAGCTTGCATGACATGAACAAGAGAACAATTGGGTGCAATCTCCCCCCATGCCTTGTGTGAGCGCTCCACAAAGCATGTATTTCATATGTTATTCATCTTCAAGCTCAAATAATAGCCCAAATTATAAAACAGCACGCTTTAGCTTTTGAGTTTGCTTTTGTGCCAATAAAAAAGTAAAGATAATGGGTGCCCAAGAAGTCAGGCGTACCCAAATAAAATGTCCAATACAAATATCTAAATCGTGCGCCCATGCGCATACAAAGATAATAAATAAATATCAAGCGCTTTGATAAATAAACGCGACAAAATGTAGGCGCCATGCCTAAGATACACGCCCATCAAAATATTGACGATAACTTGAATACACGCTATCCTCCAATGCTTCCCACTGCCACCGTTGCTTGCTCTACACATCAACTGAAGCATTCACAATTGTTAGAAAAATAATACAATTAAACCGACAAAAGTGAATACCTAGCAATCTTCAGCTACATAAATAAATTGGTTAGAAATCAATCCTAACCTTAATTTATCACGAGTGCGCACTCTAAACTCATAAAGATTTATTATTTTAAATATGTATTTTGCGGAATCACCCGCTATGGAATCACCCATGTACACATAAAATTAACAAAATACCCGAAAAGGATAGGCGTCCCCATCAACTTCTCGCACAAAGAATCCACTTTGTGTATGAGCCCTGGTAATAAAATCTTACGGAATCCATCGTAAAACTTCACGGAATCCACCGTGGCATGGAATCCACTGTGGAATATGCCTCCTGGAATCAAGATTTGAGATAGAACAATGGGAGAGAGGGTGGTATGCACATTTGATCCACTCCCTTTTTTCCCTTATCTCTACTACTTAGAGGCTTGTCCCCCTATGTCTCCTTCCCCTCCCCCACACTTTTACCACCCCATGTTAGGTGGGTCTCATTGGACATCCAAAAAGGTGACCCAAAATTTGAATTTTTCCTCCCCCTTCCAAATTTATTTTATTCTCCCCAAAATCTCTTCTTATGCATGCATAGTCAAAAAATGCATTTTTTGGTGTCTTTTTGTGACACGCTTTTAGTTTGGTCATTTTCTCCCCTCCATTCCACAAATCTTCTAAGCTTTCTCTACTCCTAGCTTCTCTCAGCCATAGCCCCATAGCCTCGACTTCTCTTAGCCATAGCCACAAAATACCTAGCTAGTCTCCTTCTTCCATGGCCATTCTCTTACCTCAATTCCACAAATCTTCTCATCTTTCTATCCTCACATAGCCATAGCCACACAACCGCTAGCTTCTCCCCAACCATAGCCATACATTATCCTATCTCTCTCTCTCTCTTTTGAGCATAGCCATAGCCACAAAGCCCCCATATTCTTCCAGTCAGCTACCCACCAACACCCAACTTCTCTTTCTTCCATGGTAATTTTATTTCTTTCACTCCATAAAATTTCTCATCTTTATGTACTCATATCTCCATAGCCATATAGCCCTCCTTACTTTCATTACCATAACAATGGCATCTACATGTTAGCAAAGGTTACCCCATGATTTCATATCTACTATCCATGCACACAATACAAAGGATGAAGATGGAAAATGGAAAGGAGCATTGTTCAAGAGAAGGATTAGTGGGTTTGCATGCAACCTTTAGCAATAAGGCCTCATCGAGTTCATCATCGTGGTGTACTATACAATCATTAGAAGAGGGCAGAGTGCTTGGATTTCAGGAGGCTCAAGATGGTGGTCTTGTTGCATTAGTTCAAAATGTGTATGGTGTGAAAGGCTTGGAGCTACCTCTTGGGACTAGTTGAGAAGTTTTCCCCTCAAATTGTTAGTCATTGTTTTTATGTTCTTAACTTCTCATATGTTTTTTGTCAAGAATCGCGTGGTGGGGGGACTTGCTCAAGATGCTGCACCGAACACACATAGAATGCACAAGGAGAAGCTCACTCAAGAGACAAGAAGAGAGATGGAGGCCAAAACGTTTTCTTACTGGTTTCTTCTTCTTCTTCCACACACTTTACAATGTACACAAAGTATAGATAAGATAAAACATAAAGAAAAGTGGCCTACTAAGTCAAACAATGCATAATCGACTACACTAGTCGACTGGCACTATAACTATGCTAGCTGTAAATATGTGTAACAACCTAAATATAATAAGTAATGAGTCAGTGGCCATGTGTGAGTCATAATGACCACCGACGCACTAAGTGTAGACGTGTGGACCCATCTAACCAGGCGGTCCATGATCAATGTCCACATGTGTTGAGCTTGTCATCTCAACACTCCCCCTCAAGCTCGATTGCATCTCTGCAACTCCAAGTAAGCTTCGAAACTTTTGAAGCTTCTCTGTACCCAATGCCTTCGTAAAGATGTCAGCTATCTGATCCTGTGTGCTAACATACACCAAGTCAATCTCACCTGCTAGTACCTTCTCTCTCACAAAGTGGTAGTGTACCTCAATATGTTTTGTCCTGGCATGGAACACAGGGTTCCTAGCCAATTGTATACTGCTCGTGTTGTCACAATAAATGACAACTGGACCTTCCACCTGCACATCCAAATCAGCCATTAACTTTTGTAGCCATACTACCTCACATACTGCAACAGCAGCACCTCTATACTCAGCCTCTGTACTCGACAAAGCAACTGTAGATTGCTTTTTATTGCTCCAAGAAACTGCTGCACTACCAAGAGAGAACATGTATCTGCTGGTAGATCTTCTATCTGACATACTACCAACCCAATCTGCATCTGTGTATTCAAACACCTGTACATCTGTACCTGCCTCATAGAAAAGTCCATAATGTAATGTGGACTTCACATATCTCAATATGCGTCTGACTATATCCAAATGTGGCTTTCTAGGTACTTGCATAAACTGACTCACAAGACCAACATCGTAGCTCAAGTCTAGCCTTGTAATGGTCATGTAGATCAAACTCCCCACTATCCCCCTGAACATAGTAGGTCTTCTATCTCATCCCCAACATCAGCACTCAACTTTACATTCTGCTCCAATGGGACTGAAAGTGGTTTGCATGCTGTCATACCATACTTGGACAACATATCCAAGCCATAATGTCTTTGGGACAGCCATATACCATCATCACATCTGATCACCTCAATGCCAAGGAAGTACCTTAGCTCACCTAAATCCTTCATCTCAAACTTCTTCTTCAAAAAATCATTGACTTAAGCAATCCTACTATCACTATCACCTGTAATAATCAAGTCATTCACATAGATGACTATGATGATCAAACATGCATCTCCCTTTCTCACATAAAGTGAGTGATCAGCATCAGAAGCATAAAAGCCAATATTGACAAGATACTCTCCGATCTTGTTAGACCATGCTCTAGGTGCTTGCTTGAGCCCATAGAGCGCCTTCTTCAACCTGCACACATATGTGGGATGCTCTAAATCTTCATAACCTGCTGGTTGATCCATATACACTTCTTCCTGCAAATCACCATGCAAGAAGGCATTTTTCACATCCATTTGTTGCAACCTCCAACCTTTGGCTGCTCTGCCAAAGCAATCACACATCTGACAGTTGCCATCCTAGCAACTGGACTGAAGGTTTCTTCATAATCTATGCCATATGTCTGGGCATAGCCTTTTGCAACCGGCCTAGCTTTGTATCTACTAATAGAACCATCTGCATTGTGCTTAATCTTATAAACCCACTTAAATCCAATAGCTTTCTTGCCCTTCGGCAATGATACTAGATCCCCAGTCTTATTGGCCTCTAATGCAGCCATCTCCTCATCCATTGCTGTGTCCCAATGAGCATGACCAATAGCCTCCTCAAAACATGTGGGCTCAACGTCCTCAACTAGTTTCACCATATAAGCATAATGGTGAGCTGCATAACCTTCAAAACCAAATCTTTTAACAGGGTATCTGACCCTGCTAGATCTGTATACCACCGGATCACTCAATGGAGCCTTTACATTACTATGAGCTCTCTATACACCTGGTGTCTTGACAGAAGGAATACCAAGCTCATCATCTAAGCTCTCTGAGCCACTGGAGTCTCCATCAAGAACTGCATCAATGCCATCTGACACTTTATTCTTTCCTTTGTCTTTACCTGTAGTGCTACTAGATGCACCTGAAGATGTAGAGCTACTCCTTAGTCTCCCAGACCAAGGACTACCAAATGATGTCTCTGGTCCACTAAGAGTTCGTGATTCTTGCTTTTCAGCCTGCACATGAGTGTCATGATCATCATCATCATCCAATGCATCACCACTAGATGCATACCAACTGCTCATTTCATCAAAGATGACATCCATGCTCACTCTAAACTTACATGTGACAGGGTTATAACAGCAATACCCTTTCTGCTCTAAAGAGTATCCAATAAAAACATATTTTTCTGCCTTTGGATCAAGCTTCTTCCATAGTTCATCCTGCATATGAACGTATGGAATACATCCAAATACCTTCAAGTGCAATACATCAGGCTTCTTGTCATTAAAGCATTCTTCAGGAGTCATCCCATGAGCTGTAGCTGTGGGAGTTCTGTTCATAATATAAACAGCAGTATGAACAACCTCAAACCAAAAATGCTTAGGCATATTCTTTTCAGCCATCAAGGCACGTGCAACTTCTGCAATATGCCTATTTTTCCTTTCTGCAACCCCATTTTGCTGTGGGGTATACCTGCATGTGAACTGTCTCTTTATCCCATGAGACCTCAGAAAATCACTGAACTCATTTGAGAGGTACTCTCCCCCTCCATCTGACCTCAAGCACTTTACTTTCAAGCCTGTTTCTCTTTCAACTGTATCCTTGAAAGTTCTAAAGTGCTCAAACGCTTCACTCTTTTCCTTCATAAAATATACCCACAGCTTTCTAGAAAAATCATCAATGAATGTGACAAAGTAAGAACTGTCTCCAAGAGATATATTTTGTGTAGGCCCCCAAATGTCTGTATGCACAACATCAAGGATATTTCTGCTTACATCATTGTCATGTGAAAAGGGTTGTCTTGCCTGCTACCAAATTGACATGCTTCGCATACCTTATGAAATTCTGAAACTCTAAATGTAGGCAAACCTGTAACCAACCCTTTGGACTGGATTAATTTCAGCCTTTGTACATTTGCATGTCCAATACGTTTGTGCCAAATTTCAATATTTGCAACAACACCTTTTCCTTTAGCATACATAGCAGCATTCATAGTAGGAATTCCAACATCCAAAGTAAACATACATCCAACTCTACTTCCCTTTGCAACTAATCTGCACTTGTCATTGAAGTCTTCTACAAAGCAGCCCTTTGCATTAAATCTGACTTGCAGCCCTTGCTCTACCATTTGACCAACTGACACCAAGTTCTTTGTAATAGATGGCACATGTAATACATCTGAAAGACTCTTTGTCCTACCATCATGCAAGGACAAGGGAACTTTTCGAATGTGTGAAATTGGGTGGCATGAGTCATCACTTGTCTGCACATAACCTGTATTTTACAAATCTTGCATCTCTCCTTAACCATTCTGCATTGCTGGTCATATGATTGGATGCACCTGAATCAACATACCAAACATCATCATGTGTTTCCTTTCCTGTAACAGCATTCAGCATATGCTGCATAACAAACAGACGTTCATTTTTGTCTTCATTCTATCGTGAAGACGATGCATAGTTTCCTTGCTGCAACTTACCACTGCGGATATAATCTTTCTTAGTATAACATTGGGCTACAATATGACCTGTTTTGCCACAGTAGTGACACACAATACCAGAGTTGTTAGAATCTCTGTTCTGCCATCTGCCTCTTCCTCTAAAGCTCCCCCTGCCTCTAAAGTTACCACGACCTCTTGAAACCTGCATATCGCCAAATTGCTGATTCAATCTGTTTTGTTGGTTGTCACTACCACATGTTGTACCACGGCCTCTTGAAGAGAACCTGCCACGTCCCCTTCCTGAACTGGAGTAGAAAGCTTGGACCTGTTCACCACTTCTTTCAGATGTCTCACTCTACATGTTGATCTCTTCAGTGATCATAAGGGAGACCAACTCATCGAAATCTGGGAATGGCTTTCTAACATATATGGAAGTTACAAAAGACTTCCAAGCCTTTTCATTATTAAGTCCACCCAAGGTAGATGACACCAAATCATCATCATCGGGCATTGCATCAATTGCTGCCAAGGCATATGCAATGTTCCTTACCTTTAGTGCATACTCATTGATAGACATCTTCCCTTTCTTCAATGTATTCAACTCTGGTTTGAGTTGAATCTTTTGTGCCTTTGTATTTGTAGAAAATATACTTTCAAGTATGGTCCAAGTTGCATATGAATTCTCTGTATTTCTTATATGTCCCAGTATATTATTGTCAATTACTGCAGATAGCCAATACATGACCTTCTTGTCTTTTGCATTCCATTCCTTCCGTGCCTTTGTCTCTTCTGCAGTTGGAGGATCACTCACCTCTGGCTTCTTTTCTTCACTTGAAACAAACTCGTAGAGGCCTTTTCCAATAAGGAAGTTCGTGACATGGAACTTCCATGAAGGGTAGTTGTTCTTGTCGAGCTTCTCAATGATGGGGCTTCCACTGTTCTTTGCCATTATCACAAAACTAATACCAAACAACAAGCAAATCTTCTGCAACCTTCGACCTGTAGTGCACAACAATATACTAGACAGCCTTTTTCACTGTCTGCTCAACAATACATGCAATTTGCAACCTGTTTGCAGATAAACCTTATGTTTGCTTCCTGCAAACACCTCAAGAATTACAGATTCGCAATCTGTAACTTGTGCACCCACTTTCGGTCAAAACAGCCGAAACCACAGTGTACCTTGAAACAGCTGTCCGCAACCTTGCAGCTCTAAAACGGGGCCTGAAACGACCTCAGATGCCCAATTTGCAGAATACACAGTGCTCTTTGCGCACACCAAATCTCACTACAATTTGAGATTTTTGCTCGACCCTGCTTCTAGTGCCTCCACAGGCACTATCCAAGAGAGAGAGTGGAAGAATGGGAGAGCTTCTTACCAGTGGCTTGCTTACTCGAACCTTGCTTCTTCTCCTTCACTTCAGCCTTCAAAATCAGCCTCTCTTAGTGGCATGGCTCTGATGCCATGTCAAGAATCACGTGATGGGGGGACTTGCTCAAGATACTGCGCCAAACACACACAGAATGCACAAGGATAAGCTCACTCAAGAGACAAGAAGAGAGATGGAGGCCAAAACGTTTTCTTGCTGGTTTCTTCTTCTTCTTCCACACACTTTACAAATAAAACATAAAGGAAAGTGGCCTACTAAGTCAAACAATGCATAACCGACTACACTAGTCGACTGGCGCTATAACTATGCCAGCTGTAAATATGTGTAATAACTTGAATATAATAAGTAATGAGTCAGTGGCCATGTGTGAGTCATAATGACCACCGATGTGCTAAGTGTAGATGTGTGGACCCATCTAACCAGGCGATCCATCATCAATGTCCTCATTTGTTACGCTTGTCATCTCAACATTTTTGAGGTTTTTACTTATTCTTCGTGTTCAAACATTTTCCCTTCAAATCTTGTTGAGGACCAGCCTCCTTTAGGAAGCTTGTTTAAGACATACAAAGCTCTGCATATGGATGTGGGTGAGATGATGATTGGAAAGTCATCACAATATCTTTGATATCACAAGATTTTTTTCTATAAGTTCATGTGTATAGTGCCTACATCGGTTGATTCGTATGGTTCTCTTGAATTACTTCCTCATCCACCTCTCAATTCTTTGGAGTGGTCCATTTTGGTGAGTGGATGATTCAGATATTAAAAATGAAGATTGTACATGACATTCAGAGCTCGTTGAGATTCGAGAGAGCTTCAAGATTAGTGGGTCTTTCATGATTTGTACCAATTCATGTTTTCACATATATATTCAAAAGCACTAATGCACATCAATGTCTCCCCATGTTCATTTGTAAGAACATAACAAAGGACTTTCTTAATTCCAATTTTGAAGAAGGATACAATGAGGTGGATGAGGTGCACAAAGGTGACATCTTTTCATGCAAAGTGGTGGTCTCTAATGTTACATTTCATTACTTGATTGCATGTTCATCACTGTACATGTGCTTCTATTACTGACATTGGATGAAGAAAATAGACCAATGGATTCCCTTAGAGTCCACTGAAGATGTGGGACAAGAATTTGATATTGAAATTCATATGCCAAGTGGAATGATCAAGTCAATCATAGTTAGTGATTATTGGAGTCCCCTAAATCTACGGAAGCATCTAGTCTTGATGGAAAGTGTTTATACATAGAGCTTCAACTTTTCTATTAGTGGTAGAAAGATGAGCTTGTTTAATATTAGAATTTTTAAAATTTGGTTGGGACATTGTAGTTTGAATCTTATCTGGTTTTTTCTGTTTCAGATGGGCAAAAGAATGGAGTAGAATGATATATTATCATGTACTTCGCAACAAGTCAAAATTTATGTACAAAATGATGTATAAAAAATTAATGATGAAAGATAATGGGATTTTATTTTTAATGTTATATATATATTTTATATTATCTAATATTATATATTTTGAAATTTTTGTGCTTTTATTTTTTTTCTTGTAAAAATTATATTAGTATAATTTAATGAATTTTTTAAAACTAGAACTCTAGATCTATGGCTTATAAAAACTATTCACTTGGTCTCATTTTTATTTTCCAACTCTCCAACCACTTATCCTCTCCTAAGCATCCTTGCGCTTACCTCCTTCACCCCTTCTTCCACGATGATCACACTCTTGATAGATTTATGTAAATCCTTTAGGGCATGGAAATCGACAGGAAATCTAATCTTTACAAGATATTTTGTTCCAATATCAAGTACTATGATACTATATTGTGGCATGGTCCAAGGCTACAATACCCTATCGAGTACATGAACACATAGTTACAAGAATATACCATTGGGTTCTAGGATTCTGAATGAGGAATGGGTGCCATGCAATCTCTTAAAGTATATCAATGGTAGGCATGGAGGCATTTGGAAAACAACTAGGTTATTTTTGTGCAAATCTCACCCCCCACCTACTTCATGCACCTCATTCCTTGGTAAGCTAGGGAATATGACTTTCATAAGCATAGCACTAACTACCTCTCATGGATTGCCACTTTTGTTTTGTTACTCAATGAAGGTGAGGACCCACCTTTAGTCATAATGGATGTTGAAGAGCATGTGGGAGGCTTACTAAAGGATGTTTTGATCCAAAGCCTTCACCAATGGATAATACTAGAGAGAGAACAGAGGCTCCTGTAAAAGAGGCAAACTCTAGACCTTATGGTTGATAGAGCTATAATTGCTATGGATAACACCTTAGGAGGTGTCTCAGGTGAGCAAGAGGCTGCACCCTCTATTGTTAATACAGACTGTTGCATAGATAGCATGAGCGAGGTCTTCATTGTTGATGACAAAGAATTCATGTTTCTCCATGATGTGGATAATTTTTTTTGGAGTGAGAGAGGATGAGGCATTGTGGATGGTGGCAATTGCCAATGAATTCCCCCTTGTGTGAGATGATTTGCCTATGGATTATAATAGCATCAAGGTAGGATTGCTGCTAGAGGCCAAGAAGAGACAAAATTAGGTCCATGAGAAAATCAAGCATGTGAAGATGGCCTGAAACTTGTATTGTGAGCTCTAGAATTCTAAGCATAGTCCTATAAAGGAAAAGCCCTTTGTACTTTGCACTATAAAACAAATATATGTTATTACAATCTATCTCTTGACCATATTATCTATTTTTTAGCATTGTCGTCGCCTTAAGAGTTGAAGGTCTACCATCGGGGCTTTTAGTGCAGAAGAAGAGTTTAGGATTCAAGATTCGGGAAGGGAAAATAGATTGGGGTTTAATAAGATTCGAGATTTAGAAATGATTTAGGTACGGAAGAAGAGTTCAAGCCTTTTCACTATGTACTTAGCATACATGAATAGAAGGAATAAGTCTATCTTGATTACATCAAATGCCTCTGGATACATACAACATATCATAAAGGATATTTTCAGATTCTCAATTCATTTATGAATGTCAAATGCAAGTTCTAATGGCATTTATTTCAAGTACATAGATGGATTTCAACCCTTTGGATCAAGTATATTGATGATAGATTCAAATGCATCTAAGATTTGGGCCAAAGATACATGAAATGAATTGAAAAAGTATAATTTTAGCTTCAGCCCTGTTTTAAAACAGAAAATTTCAGCCCATAATCAAGTTCAAAATGAGTGCATAAACTCAAGAAGAAGCACTTCTGATCATTCATGAACAATGTCCTGAAGAAAAGAGGTCATTTCCTTCCATTACAACCATAAAAATCCCATGTTTGCTCATAAAAATGGACCATAACAGTGGGCTGCCCTGTTTATGACTGGTTATTTCAGCCCATAACAGCCCGTATGTCTTCAATATCCTCACCCTTTACTTGCCCCAAAGTCACTCAAGTACTTGGGTACAAGTCGGGCTTCATTGGACCAAGAATATGGTAGATAAATTGAGAGAAGTCGTGCATAAGAGCCGGCTGAATACTCTTCTCTCAAATTTCCCTCTTTTATAGACTGTTTCAGCATGCATTTTCATCAGACGAAAGAGGCAAAGAAGTGGAGCTCTCACCATATTTACATCTTCAGTAGTTGGGCCTGTTGATCTTCAGTTTGCATGCTCCATTTCATGCACCTGCTCCCTGCTCAGTCCTTGGTCACTCCAGCCTAGGTTACTTGTTGGTCACTTAAGTCTGTTACTCCAGGTCCCATGGGGACCTAGTGGACTTTTGGCTATTTTTGGCATCTTTCTTGGCTTCTAACCATATTTTTGTACCTGAATTAATGTGACTTATCCTGTAGACTGTCAATTTCTTCCAGATGACCAAGTTGTAGGTTCCCATAGACTTATTTTTCATAAGTATACATGGTATAACTGAAAATTATATGCTAAATACAAAAGAACTTGTATAACTAAGGTGGTTATTGGATAACAATGTCTGAATTTTGTATGCAAATTTCTCATATGATTTCTAGTGAAGCTCTTCTGTGTTCATAAGAATCCCATGATTTATATTATGAAGAGTAAACTCTTTGATATTCACCCCCTCCTAACCTGCACATCCTTCGGCATATGCCATTTCATAAGATTACAGGTCAAGGAGGATTTTCTTCATCATCTTCATTCTCTAAGTCTTTTTCTTCCTGCATGTCTTCAAGTAGAGGGCTTATATTTAAGTCATCAAGTTCATAAGTTGAAGATTCTCTTCGTTTGAAGAGTTTGATTCATTTCCCAGCTATTAGAATCTTTATCATGGTCCCATCCATTTTAGCCAAAGAGTAAGTAGCATTATTATGTACTACTTTTACAACATATGGTCCAAACCATCGCTTGGCTAACTTCCTATGAGCACTATATTGATTGTCCAGGCTGCTATCATAGACAAGAACCCAATCATTCTCTTGAATAGCTCTTGGACGGAGTCGATGATGCTTGTCAAACCTTTTCTTATTCTTTAGTCTTGCTGTTTTTAGCCTTTCAATGGCTGTTTTGACATCTTCTGGCCTTCTTTCAAGTTGCCTTATGCGTAAAGACATCAATTCTTCTCTATTCATGCCTTCATCCCAAGGCAAGATACTCCATGTGACAATGGATTCCTCAATAGGCATAATGGATGGCTACCCATACATAAGTTCTGCTGGCATATATCCTGTCACTGCACTATGGGTAGTTCTATTAGCCCATAATGCGAATGGTAGCATTTTAGGCCATTCCCTCAACTTCCCTTTGCATGATTTTGCTAAAGCTTTAAGAATTGGTTGATGGCCTCTTTCACTCTTACCATTGCCTTCAGGATTGTAGGCTGAAGTAAGAGATAGGTTAATTCCCAATTGAGCAAAGAAATGGCGGGCCTCATCGGCATCCAATTCCCCTCTATCAGCAGTTACTTTAGCAACACATCCATACATGCAAAATACTTCTTCAAGTAGAAATCTACAAATAGCATGAGTGGACTTTGCTGTCAAGGCCTTTCCTTCCACTTGATTTGCGAGCTCTTCTCTAGCAAGTACTAGATATCTCACGTTCTAAAATCCTGTAGGCATAGTTACTAAATCAATAACCCATCTATAGTGAATGGATAAAGGATAGGTAGGTTGAAGCCCATCTCTATGCTTTTACCATAGAATACATTTGACAAGCATGACAAGACTCAACAAAATGCTCAATGTCTTTATACATGTTTTGCCACCAAAATTTTTCTTTTATTTTGGCAAAAGTGCCCCATATGCCTCTATGACCAGCCAATAGGCTTTCATGGAATTCTTGCATGACCTGTCTTTGAGTCTTTTTATCTCCTAAGACACGAACAGGCGCCCTTCCTTTCTTTTTCGCATGCCTCCAAAGGTAACCATCTTTAAGAAAAAAACCATAGGCTTTTCTCTTAATTCTCTTGAACTCTTCATTAGTCCAACCTTCCTTCTTTGTCATAGTGCTCAAAAATTGGCCAATTTTTAGCCAATCATTTGCATAATATTCTTCTTTAAAGTGTGAACAAACCATAACAAAACATGGAATATGCTGTTTACTAGCTGTCCATTGTCCTTCTTTGGTTGATTCATCCTTCCTTGCTGATGTAAAAGCTGTTTTAATAGCTGAATCTATTGTTCTTGCTGTATTTTTTGTTGTACCTGCATTAACAACATCATTTATAAACTCTGATTCTTCTTCATCCATATATTTGGCATGTGAAAGCATGTCAGCAAAACTGGATTATCTCTACCTGCAATATGTTTCAAATCAGGATTTAAGGATTTAATATAGGCTATCCATCTTAGTATGGCTATGTCAGGAGTGGAACAGTTGGCGATCATGCCCAAGAGTGGAAGGCAATCTGTCTCAACTATAACATGCGCGCCCATGAAGTACTCCCTGTCACATTTTAATGCAGTTACTACTCCCCAAAGCTCTCTTTTAATTTAAGCATACCTTCTTTGTCGTTCATTAAGAACCTTCACTCCAAAGCGGATTACATATCTGTTGCCTTCAAGGTCGTCTTGTCCAACTGCCCATCCTATTCCAATAGGACTTGTGTCCACTGTGAGTATAATGGGCTGTCCATTAGAGTAATTAGCCCTCTTTAAAGTGGGGGCTGAAGTCAGCATTTTCTTGAGTTCCGAATAGCCTGAGTGTGTTCTTTTGTCCATAGAAACCTTTGGCCCTTTCTTAGAAGATGATAAAGACTTTCAGCAACATGGGCAAAATGTGGAATCCAAATAAGGTAGAAGACACATGCACGAAGAAATCTTCTCACCTCTGAAACATTTGTACATTCTTCTTGCATTTTGTCGATAGCATCTATTTTGGATGGAGAAGGCTTTCGGCCATATGGACCACACATATGTCCGACCACAAGGACTTCTTCGACTCCAAAAACAGATTTAGCTCCTGAAAGAGTAAGATGGACTTTTTCTAATTTAGACAAGATTTGAGCACAATCATTAATATGATCAGAGACAAACTTTCGACATCCAAGTTCATTGAGTTCTTCATTTTTCTCATGAACTTCACATCCTTTGATTGGAACATCATCAAGAAAAGGAAGAGTCAATTGAGGAATATAATCCCTCAATACTTTATGCATAGCATTCATCATGTGAGCTACTGAATTCGTAGCCCCTTGAGGTAGAGTACACATGCGGACTAGGCCAAGAGGCGTCTTCATTGTGGTAATGTCACGGCTTTCCAAAGCAAGCTGAAATTGGTCGTAGCCTGAATATAAGTCTCCCATGGAATAGATTGCCCTTCCTGCAAAAGCTTTAGCAAACTCATCCACAATTGGTCGTGATCCAACATTTCTAATAGTGACTTTATTGACGGGTTGTAAATCTTGAATGAATCGTAAAGATCCATTCTTCTTAGGTACAGTAAACCATCGGTTGGAATATGGAGCTGAGGATGGCTCCAATATTCACATTTTTATCTTTTCATTTAAAAGTTCCAATAACTTAGGCAAATGAGCCCTTGGAACCGGAATTGGTTTAAGATTCCAAGGAACATGTGGGACCGTAAAAATTACCATTGGTGCCACAATGCTTGGATCCACACAGCCAATTTCATGTGGCTGAAATGAAAAAGCTTTACCATGGTTCTTTAACATCTGCATGAAGTTTTGCTTTTCAGCCGGCAAGAGAAAAGAGTTTTCACCAATTTTCATCTTTTGTAGACTTTCTGCTGTAAATTGGTGACCAATATCTTTAGGATCACGAAGGCTTGGTTTTTTGGCTACCCTTTCTGCTAGTCCTTCGCTTTCAGGTGGAAGAGGAGTAGCTACCGACTGGACCTTCTTATCAACAGTTTTATACTTTGTTTCTACTCTTGCTTCATCCTTGATTGGCTGTCCAAAAGCTTCATAATCTGCAAATTCTTGAATTATGTCATACATATCCAATGTACATACATGTATGGACTGATTTTCAGGTTGATTTTCTGCATGAACGGCTGTATAAATTTCAGCCATTGTATCATTATAATTCAGCCCATAAAATAGTCCTGAAATTTCTTCATCTTTAGGAAAAACATCAATTTGCTTCAGCTCTTGCTCCATATGACTTAAATACTTTCTTTCAGCCATGTTCATGGCTGAAAACTGTTTATAACAGCCCATACCATTGGCTGAAAAAACCTGCAAATCAGCTTTTGACCTTGCCTCCTTCATATTTGGAGGCAATTTTTTGTGACATGATGCACTACCATAGCCTCCACTTATAGCAGCGCTACCCGAAAACCCTTAAATTCTCGGGCATTAGGAGGAACAGGATGATCTCTCAATCGATCCCTATTCTGATGGTGATTAACACAGACAGTTAGGAATTGAACAGCTTTATCATTATTCTTGCTTCTTATCCAAGCATATGATGAACCATCATCAAGAGCCTTTGTCTCTAAACGAGACTTGAAAATAAATGGTTGTCCAAAAATGATAGGATAACTGCAGGAATCTTGAACAAAGAAATGAAATTCATCTTTTACATTACCAATAGTAACTTGTACATAAGGACACACTGCATAGAGATCGCCAGAAGAGTTATTGGCAGCCTTCATGCGCCATCCTGGGTCCACATCAAAGGGCCATCCACCATTCTAATAGAGACTTCTTGACATAACATTAATTTCCGAACCATGGTCTATAAGGGCAATGCATGGAGTTTCTTTTTCACTGATTTTAACAATAGTTTCAGTAGTCACCCTTGCCCAATGGGTACGGGAATAGTGACTACTAGGAATAAAGTGAGTTTCACTTTCTTCTTGCATGTTGTGAAGAAGAGTCTCTTTCTTATGCATGGGCTGCACTTTAGATTGAGAAGTTCCCATCAATATGGCTTCTTCAGCTTCTGCTTCAAAAATATCTTCATCTTTTGGCTTCAATGGCTACAATCAATTCTTTGATTGCCTCCAATCGAATCCCTTGAGTTTTCAGCTTCTCTTCATCTTGCAAATACACATGAAGTACTTGCAAAAAAGCATGTACAAATTCTTCAGCTTCTTCACCAACATATTGTCTTTTCCGTTTAATTACATCAATTATTACATCATGAAATCCTTGTTTTGCAATACTGAGAATTTCACCTAATGTAAATTCAATTCTACTTCCAAGAATCCTTTCTTCTAGGATCCGTTTAAGATCCGTTGCGGTCTCTATGTCAGATGGCAACTTGTAACTAGGATGTTTGCTTTTTCTTTTTCCTTCTGTCTTCTTTGCTTGAGGGGTATCTCCCATGTCAAATTCTGGTGGCGGCGGATTTTCAACAGCCTTCTGTTGGTCTGGTTTAGTTCTTGTTATGCGTTTAGTCGGTCCTGAAGAAGAAGGACCGGCAATATCTTCATCTCTTCTTCTCTTTTCTTCTATCATGGCTTCTTGATTATTAATTTCAGCTAACCGGGCAAAAGCTGAAAATGAATCCATAGGCTCGGACCATCCGGTTCTCCCTCGAATACATTGACTGGCAGTGGTTAAATCATCCTTAGTTGTCTTGCCTTGCTCCATGCATTCCAAGGCCTGCGTCCACACTTTAGATTTTGCATTAGTTTTACATGCTTTAACAATTTCATTAGTTGGCTCAATTTGCAACCCATAAGTTGCAGCATCAACAGCTGCATAGGCCGTTCTTGTTGCCAAATCCTCCAATCTTTTCCTCATGCCACCGTTGCCGAAGTTTGGCTCAAGATGAATCCCGGTTTCGGTTGCATGAATTTTTCCATCCTTCCAAAAGACTAATTTTTGTGCTTCAGCTTCACGGAATGCACCGCACTCCCTCTTGTCATGCTGAAGGCTATCACACCAAATGCAGCGTCTTTTGAAGCCTTCTCGTGCAGGACTTTGGGCAGTTGACTGACCTCTTTCTTCTACTTTTACATCAAGCCTTTCTACTTTATAATTAATTTCTGTTAAATTAAGATGGAGATTCTGCATGCTTTTAATTAGCTCGTCCATGACATCCTTCTTTGGAGAAGGAACATCAAAATTTCTTGATTGCTCGGCCATAGAGACAGGAGGTCGAGAAACTGGAACAGGCTCCTTCATAGATTCAGTTGTTGCAGGGGTTGATCCCCATCTTAGGCGCAATCGCTCTCTTCGAGCAATCATATTAACTACTTCAGTGACATCACTCCAAGCAGTCTTCAATCTCGACTCAGAGTCAGGGTCTTCAAGTCGGTCAGTCAATTTCTCCTGAAGAGAAGAATCTGTAGCCTTTAAAAATAATTCAATCTTTTGACTTTCCATACCTTGTTGGTCATCAGGATCTAGTTGGGCAAAATTGCTTTTAAATTCTCGATGAAGAGCAGTAGCGGTTAGACCCTTATTGGGCCTTTCGACCCATTCGGTGAAGACTTTCTTTGTCATAAGACCAGAATCTTCAAGGAAAAATTCTTCTCGACTTCTTGAACACAGTCCATCCAACATCTTTTTGGAAAAGACCATGAATTTGGTCCTGGAGACCATGCACAGCCAGGCGGGCAAAGTAACGGCTCCAGGCATGTTGAGGAACTCCAAAGAAGACAATCTTGTCAGTGTAGAGGCGGATAAAATAAGACACATTTTGCCCATTAAATTGCTTGAGCTCATGCCCAACTGCTTCTAAGGCCTTAATGGCAGCAGCATCAATTCGCTCTTTGTCTTGTCTCCGTTGTTGTTGCAATTGCAACTGCTGCTGAAATTGCAGCTGTTGTTGTTGGCTCTCTTGCATTAGACGAACCAACTGTTGCAAAGCATCTCCTCCCGAACTCGATGATTCTCCCATTGGACTTCTTTCGCAGCGGACCTTCGCGTTGGGTTCACCACTGTCGTCGTGTTAAGAGTTGAAGGTCTACCACCGGGGCTTTTAGTGCAGAAGAAGAGTTTAGGATTCAAGATTCGGGAAGGGAAAATAGATTGGGGTTTAATAAGATCCGGGATTTAGAAATGATTTAGGTACGGAAGAAGAGTTCAAGCCTTTTCACTATGTACTTAGCATACATGAATAGAAGGAATAAGTCTATCTTGATTACATCAAATGCCTCTGGATACATACAACATATCATAAAGGATATTTTCAGATTCTCAATTCATTTATGAATGTCAAATGCAAGTTCTAATGGCATTTATTTCAAGTACATAGATGGATTTCAACCCTTTGGATCAAGTATATTGATGATAGATTCAAATGCATCCAAGATTTGGGCCAAAGATACATGAAATGAATTGAAAAAGTATAATTTTAGCTTCAGCCCTGTTTTAAAACAGAAAATTTCAGCCCATAATCAAGTTCAAAATGAGTGCATAAACTCAAGAAGAAGCACTTCTGATCATTCATGAACAATGTCCTGAAGAAAAGAGGTCATTTCCTTCCATTACAACCATAAAAATCCCATGTTTGCTCATAAAAATGGACCATAACAGTGGGCTGCCCTGTTTATGACTGGTTATTTCAGCCCATAACAGCCCGTATGTCTTCAATATCCTCACCCTTTACTTGCCCCAAAGTCACTCAAGTACTTGGGTACAAGTCGGGCTTCATTGGACCAAGAATATGGTAGATAAATTGAGAGAAGTCGTGCATAAGAGCCGGCTGAATACTCTTCTCTCAAATTTCCCTCTTTTATAGATTGTTTTAGCATGCATTTTTGTCAGACCAAAGAGGCAGAGAAGTGGAGCTCTCACCATATTTACATCTTCAGTAGTTGGGCCTGTTGATCTTCAGTTTGCATGCTCCATTTCATGCACCATAGCTCCAGCTCTCTCCAGTTTGCCTCAGACAGTGCAGCCCGCATTTTGTGCCTAAAAACGCGGGCTGCTCCCTGCTCAGTCCTTGGTCACTTCAGCCTAGGTTACTTGCTGGTCACTTAAGTCTGTTACTCCAGGTCCCATGTGGACCTAGTGGACTTTTGGCTGTTTTTGGCATCTTTCTTGGGTTCTGACCATATTTTTGTACCTGAATTAATGTGACTTATCCTGCAGACTGTCAATTTCTTCCAGATGACCAAGTTGTAGGTTCCCATAGACTTATTTTTCATAAGTATACATGGTATAACTGAAAATTATATGCTAAATACAAAAGAACTTGTATAACTAAGGTGGTTATTGGATAACAATGTCTGAATTTTGTATGCAAATTTCTCATATGATTTCCAGTGAAGCTCTTCTGTGTTGCCAAGAAAATAGTGAAACTCTCCCAAATCCTTCATCTCAAATTTAGTCTTGAGAAATCTCTTCACATGGTCAATCTCTTCCACAATAATCAAATCATCCACATATATAGTAATGACCACAGTACTTGTATCACTCTCATATACATAAAGTGAGTAATCAGTATGTCCTCTGCAAAATGCAATGTTGATAAAATATTGTACAATCTTGTCATGCCATGCCTAGGGTGCTTGCTTTAGTCCATACAAGGCCTTAGGGAACTTGCATACATAATCTAGATGGCTCTCATACACATAACCAAGTGGTTACTTTATATAAACTTCCTCTTGTAACTCCCTCTACAAGAAGGCATTTTTAACATCCATTTGATGCATGATTCATCCTTTGATATGCCTTTGCTATGACAGCCCTTACAGTGACCATTTCAGTAGAGCAAAAGTCTCCTCATAATTAATACCATGAGTGTACGCATACCATTTGGCAACTAGTCATTCCTTATAACACTCAATAGATCCATCTTGACCTTATAAACCCATTTACAATCAATAGCTTTCTTATCTTTTGGTAAAGGCTCTAACTCCCATGTGTCATTTTTCTTAAGTGTATCCATTTCTTCATCCATAGCATGATCGCATTACTCATTACCTACTACATCCTTAAAACAAGTGGGATCCACAACTTGCACAACCTTACCCATGTATGCATAGTGATGAGCTACATAGCCATCATATATCAATCACTACATTGGCTTTCTTACTCTACTTGACCTATGTGGACCTGGATTATTGCCAAGTACTTTAGCATCCTCTTGTGCCTTTCGCACCCCTAGTGTTTAATAAAGGGAATCGCAGACTCGTTGTTCAAGGTCTACTTAGATCTATCTAAATTAATATCAACATGAGAGAAACTTGATGATACATCTGTCATAATAGGTGAGTCTCTAATTTTCTCTTTATCTTTTCTTAACATCTGTGATGTACTTGGTGGAGTAACCTATGACCTCAATCTACCACTCCAAGGTCTATCAATAAAACCATGACCAGGAAACTCTTGTGCTCCTCTCACAATGTTTGTGATTGGTTGAATTCTTTTCTGCATAGCCATACTCTCATGCTTATCAGTCCCAATTGCATTTTACACATTACTATATTAGCTACTCATTTCATAAAAAATAACAAATGTGCTAACTCTTAGCTCAACTCTTAGCTCATGTGTATAACATATATATCCCTTTTGTTGAAGAGAATATCCCATAAATACACATTTTTCTGCTTTGGGATCTAATTTATTAGTCAACTCATCAAGAAAATGCACATAAGCAATACATCCAAATACTTTCAAATGGGACATATTTGGCTTTCTACCAGTAAACTTCTCTTCAGGTATCATATAATGTACAATAGTCGTAGGTACCCTGTTCATAATGTATATAGTAGCAGCATCTGCTTTAGCCTAATAGTAATGAGAAAAGTTTCTTTTTGACGTCAGTCCACGAGTCACCTCTGCAATATGCCTGTTTTTGTGCTCAAAAACTCCATTTTGTTGCATAATATATCTATTTTGAGGATTGAATTGACTGGTTCTGTTGGGCTGATTTTTTATTGTTTTTCAAAACTAAGTGGTTGCTTTTGTGATGGAATGATTGGTTTTTGTTGAGTTTGAAAGTGTTTTGGATTAAGTTGAGTAGGTTTGAGAAGCTCATGTTGGTTTTTGGTTGAGATATGATGTTTTGATAGGTTCTGTGAATTATCTATTTGGTTCTGATAGGGTCTATTTGCGTTTATTTTGATATGTTTTATTTTTGTTTAAGAGGTTGAGATTATGAATGAGTGAGTTGAGGAATGAGTTTCTGTATATGTGGTCTATAAGCATGTGTTTACTTCTATATGTTTTCTGAGTGATGGATGTTTAGCTTGGGGATGTTTTGAAATCTTATAAGAGGAAGAATACAAAGTAGAAGAAGTAGCTAATGAAGACTTGAGCTGAAGGAGGCTAAAGCGACAGTGACACTGATGAACTCTCAAGGGCCATTGTAGTGTCTCTGGTGACTCTTCATATCAGGCATACCTCGTGGGAGGGATATCCATGACCAAGAGAGGATTATTGAGATTTTTTCTTTGTTATTTCATGTACTATTGAGAGAGAGTATATGTGAGAGAAATAGCGTATGAGAGATAGCCAATTTTCTATGACAAACAATGTATTTATGAAGGAGACCATGAGAGAGATTGAGAGAAAGACTATGAAGACTATAAAGATGATGAAATATGAATACTGTGTGATGAATTACATTCAAAGTTGATTATTTCTTTGCTCTATTTTGATTTTTGGATGGTTTCTATGAAGAAAATGAATAATATGTTGAATATTTATTGTGATAAATCCATGGGAGTTTCACTGTGTGATGCTACATGAAGATTGTATGTTCTTGGTATTCTTTTTCTTATTGTGGTTGATTAAAGTATGAAGATTTTTTTTTTTGGGGGGAAAAGATAGATTTTCTTGTAGTAGTATTCTCGTTTTCTTGGTGTTCCTCTTGGGGCTCCATGTTTTTTGTGCGTAGCTATGAAAAAGTGCCATCAACAAGCACTTGTAGAGGCTAAAAATGGAAGAAAAGGCATTGTTGAAGAGGAAGAAAAGCAATAGAAGATTGTAGAATTCTTGCTACTATTGAAGAATTGGAGATCTTCATTGTTAAAGCAACTTTCTATAAGAAGTACATTCTTCTGGTAGAAATATGCCACTATCTTGATGCAGACTATATGTGACCAGACTGATCCCATTATCTTTTGAAGCTACAGAAAGTTGTATTACTATGGACAATTGTTTTTGGAAAAATTGAAGAGCAAAACAGACAAAATGAGTATCAAGGGAATATTTGGTCTTCATTGAAAGATTTCCAAATGTCATCAAGTAAGAGATTGATGATAAACAAGCTTCAGGAGTCATAGTCAATGGAGGCTCACAAGAATAAGAAGGAAAAGAGTTGGGACTTGTTCGTGGAAGCCCAATAGCAAGATATGTGGGATGCTTGGTGCATTAACTCTAATTGGAAACCCATTGAAAGCTAGTAGACAGAGTGTTCTTCACAACGTATGCTATTGAAACCATCCAAAGTTGGTATTATTAGGACAATGGCACTATGGTGATCCTCAGAAGAATAAATTTTGATACCTTTAGAACTGAATATCTTCCCCTTTGCAATGGAATAAAAGTCGAATTCAGAGATGTTGAAACAAAGGAAGTAGAAGAAATATTTGTAAGAGAGTCCTCCAAAGATTGAAACCCCTCTAATTCCCTTCTGTTGAGTAACAAAAAATTGGGTGGAGTCAACTCCCTGATGAATGATGCGATCAAGAAGTAAGCATTAGAATGAATTGAGAGATATGTGAGAAGACAAAAAGAAAAAATCAAAGCAAAAAACAAGCTAGCAGTAGAAGCTTTCTTTGAGACCCTTACAACACTCTTTACAGAAGTCCTAATGGTAACCTAAGGTCCCTTTCTAAGTTAGATTCATCTTGGAAATATTGATGACAAGCTAGCTAATGTAGTCATGTTTCCAATCTTTAAGGGAGAGTACAATAAAGACCCCGATCTTCATGTAGCTGAGTTCATGGTAGCATGTGTAGCCAACAATATCAAAATCCTAGATCATTGATTGATGATATTTCCTATCACTTTCGAAAGCGCAGCATTTCAGTGATATAAGAGACAAGCAGCAAGAACTTTTGGCACATGGAATGACTTGAAGATGACCTTTCTCACGAAATTCAAGTGTGAAGGTTTTGA